>NC_080166.1:35048565-35357315 GCF_950295315.1 Erinaceus europaeus
ACCTTGAGGCAATTAGAGAACTGAAAGCTGAAATAGCTGAACTGAAGAAAGCAGCTGAGGGAAAGGAAAGCAGACTAGCAGAAGTAGAAAACAGAATTAGTCAGACAGAGGATGAGCTAGAGAAAACTAGCAAAAAAGTGAAAGAGCTCAAAAAGAGATTGAGAGACATATGGGATGATCTCAAAAGAAGTAAGATTCGTGTAATTGGCCTTCCAGAGGAAGAAAGAGAGAAAGGGGAAGGAAACATTTTAGAGGAAATTATAGAAGAAAACTTCGCAGACCTGAACAACAGAAAGGACATTAAGATCCAAGATGTTCAGAGAGTCCCAAACAGAACAAATCCAGACCTGAAGACACCAAGACACATCATAGTTGCAATGAAAAGACATAAGGATAAATAAAGGATCCTAAAGGCTGCAAGAGAAAAACAAAAAATTCACATACAGGGGAAACCCCATAAGACTATCAGCAGACTTCTCCACTCAGACTCTAAAAGCCAGAAGACAGTGGCAAGACATCTATCAATCCATGAAGGAAAAAGGGTTTCAATTAAGAATAATATATCCTGCTAGACTTTCATTCAAACTAGATGGAGGGATCAAAACTTTCTTAGACAAACAACAGTTAAAGGAAGCAACCATAACAAAACCGGCCTTGAAAGAGATTCTAAAAGACTTCTTATAAATAAGAACATAAATATAATACTTAAACATATCAGAAAAAATAAAAACTTGTTGAACAATGAGACTACAATACATTAAATCCATAATATCAATAAATGTCAATGGCTTAAACTCACCCATCAAAAGGCACAGAATGGGAGGATGGATCAGAAAACATAACCCAACCATATGCTGCTTGCAAGAATCCCACTTGACCCAACAAAATAAACATAGACTTAAAGTGAAAAGATGGAAAACTATCATACAGGCAAATGGACCACAAAAAAGGCAGGAACAGTTATTCTCATCTCTGACACAATATATTTTTAAATTAAATAATGTAATAAAAGATAGGCAAGATCAATCAGCCAAGAAGACTTAACAATTATTAACATCTATGCACCCAATTAGGGACCATCCAAATACATCAAGCATTTGCTCAAAGAACTTTAAAAATACATCAATAGTAACACAATAATAGTGGGAGACTTTAACACCCCACTCTCAAACTTAAACAGACCAAAGAAGCAGAGAATCAACAAAGAAACAAGAGAATTAAAGGAAGAGATGGACAGACTAGACCTCCTGGACATTTTCAGAGTACTTCACCCCACAAAAGTGTAATACACATTTTTTTCAAATCCACACAACATATACACAAGGATAGACCACATGTTAGGCCACAAAGACACCATAAACAAATTCAAGAGCATTGAAATCATCCCAAGTATCTCCTCAGACCACAGTGGAGTAAGCTAACATTTAACAACAAACAGAAAATTATTAAAAGTCACAGAATTTGGAAACTAAACAAATACTGCTAAGAACCATTGGGTCAGAGAGACACTCAAGCAAGAAATTCAAATATACCTGGAAACAAATGAAAATGAAGACAGAAGCTACCAAACATTTTGGACACAGCTAAAGCAGTATTGAGAGGGAAGCTCATAGCCTTACAATCACATATCAAGTAACAAGAAAAATCTCAAATAAATGACCTTACTGCATGCTTTAAGGACGTAGAGGAAGAAGAACAAAGGAACCCTAAAGCAAACAAAGGACAGAAATCACTAAAATTAGAGAAGAAATAAACAACATCGAAAATAAGAGAACCATACAAAAGATCAATCAAGGGGGGTTTCCAGAACATGGCAGACTGAGAAGCTGGTTGTGGCTTGAGCTCTGACCACATCGACAGGAAAAGGTAGGATTTTCTGCTTTTAGTAGGCCAGTCAATAAGGGGTCCTAGTGGTGACACCAAGGAGGCGACTATAACTTAATTTGGGTTAAAAAATAGAGTAAAAAGAAAGGGAAAATTTTTTTCTTCTAAATTATTATTCCCGAAGCGCATCCCCTTCCCCCTACCCCCCCCCAACCAGTCCCTGGGGACCAGAGATCTGCTCTGAACAGGCTCCCCTGCTGAGCTTATTTCTTTACCAAGATTCCTGTCCCACCAGGGGGTGTCATTCATTCTAAGTCTATTCCCTTCTGAAACCTTTGGCCTTTTTTCTTTCTAGGTAGCCAACCAGCTGCCTCTGCTCAGAGAGCCTGAGGCAATCTGAAGCCATCCAAGCTTCAGGACAGGTTTTTCAGTCTGTTCTATTTTATTATCAATACAAAATAAACGTGTACCCCTTTCCCCCTCTCCTTCAGGTTGATCAGAATGAACTCTTAGTGTATTTTCCATTGCTAGGGGACCGGGTGTCTTATTCACTGCTAAAATAATAAAAGTTTTCCTACCACCCCTACCCATTCTCTCCCTCCCCCCCACATAGCTAATTAAATAATACAAAATAAATACATAAAAAACTCTTTCCTTTCACTGCTCTTTTATTATTGTTCTTTTTCTTATCTTTTTCTTTTTTTTTCTCTCTCCTTTTTCTTCTTTTTCTCATTCTTGTCATCCTTTCTTCCTTCCTCCTTCAGCTTTCTGAATTCATTGATAAACATTTGGAAATTATTTTGGGGAAGAAATCTGACTCAGAGTGGACTCTCTCTGCATGTATCTCTGCTCAACTTCCCTTTCTCCCTTAGCCACCCCTAGAATATATAGCGGATAGTAGATTTGCATAACTGTCTATTCCTGCTATTCTTGTCTAGTCCTGAGGTTGTTTTTTTTTTCTTTCTTTCTTTCTTAATAATCAGCTGCCTATGCTCAGGAGGCTTGAGGCAATCTGGGATAGGGTTTTTTCCCTGTTCTATCTTATTATTAATATTATATAAAGGCATATCTCTTCCCCCCCCTTTAGGTTGACCAGAATTAACTCTTAGGGTATCTTTCATTGCTAGGGTAGGGGGCATCTTATCAATTGTGAGAGGAACTTGTCTTTTTACTCCTACCTCCTCTACAGACTCTCCCTTTATTCCTCCACCTAGCTAATTAAATAAATAAATAAATAAAATAAAAAATAAAGTAATCAATTAAAAAAACTTCCCTTTCACTGCTCTTTAATTACAGCTCTTTTTCATTTCTTTTCTCTCTTCTCTCTCTTGTTTCTTTTTTTTTTATCTTGTCATATATTTCTTCCTTCCTTCTTTGTCTTTCTGAATTTGTGAATAATTTTGGGGAAGAAATCTGACTCAGAGTGGACTCTCTATGTGTGTATCTCTGCTCTAGTTCCCTTTCCCCTTTTGCTACCCCTAGAATATACAGTGGATAGTAGATTTGCATAACTGTCTATTCTTGCTATCCCTTCTTTCCATCCTCTTTCTTCTTCACTTGGACTTGGTTGATATTTTTTCATGGACTGGAGACATTGTTTGGCTAACTAGTAGTGATTAAACTTCTTCAACACTTGCTTCAATTACTACATCCAGAAATCACTCCCGTTTACTGTTTCAGCAAAATCAATCAAATACCTAGGAATAAAGTTGACCAAAGAAGTGAAAGACTTGTATGCTGAAAACTATGAGTCGCTACTCAAGGAAATAGAAACTGATACCAAGAAATGGAAAGATATCCCATGCTCATGGATTGGACGAATAAATATCAAAATGAATATTCTCCCCAGAGCCATATACAAATTTAATGCAATACCCATCAAAGTTTCACCAAGATTCTTTAAGAAAATATTACAAAAACTACATTCATTTACCTGGAACCAGAAAACACCTGGAATTGCCAAAACCATCTTGAGGAAAAGAAACAGAAATGGAGGCATCACACTCCCAGACCTTAAACTATATTATAAAGCCATCATCATCAAAACAGCATGGTACTGGAACAAAAATAGGCACACAGATGAGTGGAACAGAATTAAAAGCCCAGGAAGAAATCCCCACACCTATGGACATTTAATCTTTGATAAGGGGGACCAAAGGATTAAATGGAAAAAGGAGGCTCTCTTCAATAAATGGCTGGGAAAACTGGGTTGTAACATGCAGAAGAATGAAATTGAACCACTTTATCTCACCAGAAACAAAAATCAACTCCAAATGGATCAAAGACCTAGATGTCAGACCAGAAACAATCAAATACATAGAGGAAAACATTGGTAAAACACTTTCCCACCTATACCTCAAAGACATCTTTGATGAATCAAACCCAATTGCAAGGAAGACTAAAGCAGAAACAAACCAATGGGACTACATCAAATTGAAAAGCATCTGCACAGCCAAAGAAACTATTAAACAAACAAAGAGACCCCTCACAGGATGGGAGAATATAGCACATGCCATACATCAGACAAGAAACTAATCACCAAAATATATAAAGAGCTCAGCAAAAAAAAAAAAGAGCACCAAAAAAGCAAATGACCCCATCCAAAAATGGGCAGAGGATATGAACAAAACATTCACTACAGAGGAGTTCCATAAGGCTAACAAACATATGAAAAACTGCTGTAGGTGACTGATTATCAGAGAAATGCAAATTAAGACAACACTAAGATACTACCTCACTCCTGTAAGAATGGCATACATCAAAAAGGACAGCAGCAACAAATGCTGGAGAGGTTGTGGGGACAGAGGAACCCTATTACATTGCTGGTGGGAATGTAAATTGGTACAGCCTCTGTGGTGTGCAGTCTGGAAAACTCTAAGAAGGCTAGACATGGACCTTCCATATGATACAGTAATTCCTCTCCTGTGGTTATACCCCAAGGACTCCATAACACCCAACCAAAAACAGGTGTGTATTCCTATGTTCATAGCAGCACAATTCATGATAGCTAAAAACTGGAAGCAACCCAGGTGCCCAACAACAGATGAGTGCCTGAGAAAGCTGTAATATATATACACAACGGAATACTATGCAGCTATCAAGAACAATGAACCCACCTTCTCTGACCCATCTTGGACAGAGCTAGAAGGAATTATGTTAAGTCAGCTAAGTCAGAAAGATAAAGATGAGTATGGGATGATCCCACTCATCAACAGAAGTTGAGTAAGAAGATCTGAAAGGGAAACTAAAAGCAGGACCTGATTAAATTGTAAGTAGGGCACCAAAGTAAAAACCCTGTGGTGAGGGGTAGACATGCAGCTTCCTGGGCTAGTGGGGGGTGGGAATGGATGGGAGGGATGGGTTACAGTCTTTTGGTGGTGGGAATGGTGTTTATGTACACTCCTAGCAAAATGTAGACATATAAATCAGTAGTTAATTAATATGAGAGGGGGAAAATCAATTGTATGTTTCAAAGTTTTTCAAAACACAAACTGAATCTTTTTAATATATCGGCTGTGTATTTGATATTCGGACTCTCTCAAAAGTCTAGACCAAGTAGATCAGAAGCAACCTATATAAGCACATATAACAACCTATAGAGCACATATAACAACCTATATAGCACAGCTATATACAAGATACTGGGTACTGTACAGCAAACCCTAACAAAAGGACTTTTCAAAGTTTACCCAATTACCAAACAATGTGATGATAACATTAACTATCGATTGTCTTTTTGAGCCGTAAGACAGCAGGAACCTCACATCTCCACTATAGAGCCTCTACTTCCCCCAGTCCTAGAACCATTATAAAGGGCCCACTTTCCCATATGCCTCTCCCAATCCATATCAAATAATATTGCATCTGCTGATCACAACCTAACCAACACAATGATTGCCACCTCAACATGCTTCACTTCAAACTGTGTCCAGAGACTTCACGTGTGGAATGACAACCCTTCAGCTTCATTACTCAAGTGAGACCTTTCCTTTCATAGTATACTCTAATTCCATCTCAGGTGGTTCACTTTCTAACAAAGTCCCAAACCTAGATATACACCAGTTTCTGTGAGAGAGAGATTATGTTCACACGTATCCATAAACTACTGCAAAATATATAACTGATAGCAGAAGTACACTAGAGTTTGCAGTGAGTACCCCCCTAACACTTCCTCTCCACTATTCCAAGCTTTGGGTCCATGATTGCTCAACAATTTGTTTGGCTTTGTATGTTAACTCTCTTTTCAGACACCAGGTTCCAGATGTCATCAGGATGCCGGCCAGGCTTCCCTGGACTGAAGACCCCACCAATGTGTCCTGGAGCTCCGCTTCCCCAAAGACCCACCCTGCTAGGGAAAGAGAGAGGAGACTGGGAGTATGGACCTACCAGTCAATGCCCATGTTCAGCGGGGAAGCATTACAGAAGCCAGACCTTCTACCTTCTGCAACCCACAATGACCCTGGGTCCATGCTCCCAGAGGGATAGAGAATGGGAAAGCTATCAGGGGAAAAGGAGATTGGGTGGTGGGAATTGTGTGGAATTGTACCCCTCCTACCCTATGGTTTTGTTAATTAATCCTTTCTTAAATAAAAAAAATAAAATAAAAGTATTAGGGAAACAAAAGTTGAGACCCCCAAGGAAAATATTGATTATCTTGAGGCAATTAGAGAACTGAAACCTGAAATAGCTGAACTGAAGAAAGCAGCTGAGGGAAGGGAAAGCAGACTAATAGAAGCAGAAAACAGAATTAGTCAGACAGAGGATGAGTTAGAGAAAACTAAGAAAGAGGTGAAAGAACTCAAAAAGAGTTTTGGAGACACTGAAAGCAACAAAAGAGACATATGGGATGATCTCAAAAGAAGTAACATTCATATACTTGGCCTGCCAGAGGAAGAAAGAGAGGAAGGGGAAGGAAACATTCTAGAGGAAAAAATAGAAGAAAACTTCCCAGAGATTATTACTGGAATAAAAATAGGCACTCAGAACAGTGGAGCAGAATTGAAAGCCCAGAAATAAATCCCCACACATACGGACATCTAATCTTTGATAAGGGGGCCCTAAGCATTAAAGTGAATGAGGATCTCTTCAATAAATGGTGCTGGGAAAACTGGGTTGTAACATGCAGAAGAATGAAATTGAACCACTTTATCTCACCAGAAACAAAAATTAACTCCAAATAGATCAAAGACCTGGATGTTAGACCAGAAACAATCCAATACTTAGAGGAAAACATTGGTAAAACACTTTCCCACGTATACCTCAAGGACATCTTTGATGAATCAAACCCAATTGCAAGGAAGACTAAAGCAGAAACAAACCAATGGGACTACATCAAATTGAAAAGCTTCTGCACATCCAAAGAAACTATTAAACGGGAGTCAGGCTGTAGTGCAGCGGGTTTAGCGCAGGTGGCGCAAAGCACAAGGACCGGCATAAGGATCCCGGTTCAAACCCCGGCTCCCCACCTGCAGGGGAGTCAATTCACAGGCTGTAAAGCAGGTCTGCAGGTGTCTATCTTTCTCTCCTCCTCTCTGTCTTCCCCTCCTCTCTCCATTTCTCTCTGTCCTATCCAACAACGACAACAACAATAATAACTACAACAATAAAAAAAACAACAAGGGCAACAAAAGGGAATAAATAAATAAAATAAAATATTTTTAAAAATTTTAAAAAAAGAAACTATTAAACAAACAAAGAGACCCCTCACAGTATGGGAGAAGATCTCCACATGCCATACATCAGACAAGAAACTAATCACCAAAATACATAAAGAGCTCAGCAAAAAAAAAGAGCACCAAAAAAGCAAATGACGCCATCCAAAAATGGGCAGAGGATATGAACAAAACATTCACTACAGAGGAGATCCAAAAGGCTAACAAACATATGAAAAACTGCTCTAGGTCACTGATTGTCAGTGAAATGCAAATTAATACAACACTAAGATACCACCTCATTCCTGTAAGAATGGCATACATCAAAAAAACAGCAGCAACAAATGCTGGAGAGGTTGTGGGGACAGAGGAACCCTATTACATTGCTGGTGGGAATGTAAATTGGTACAGCCTCTGTGGAGATCAGTCTGGAAAACTCTCAGAAGGCTAGACATGGACAGTCCTTATGATCCAGTAATTCCTCTCCTGTGGTTATACCCCAAGGACTCCATAACACCCAACCAAAAACAGGTGTGTATTCCTATGTTCATAGCAGCACAATTCATGATAGCTAAAAACTGGAAGCAACCCATGTGCCCAACAACAGATGAGTGCCTGAGAAAGCTGTGGTATATATACACAATGGAATACTATGCAGCTATCAAGAACAATGAACCCACCTTCTCTGATCCATCTTGGACAGAGCTAGAAGGAATTATGTTAAGTCAGCTAAGTCAGAAAGATAAAGATGAGTATGGGATGATCCCACTCATCAACAGAAGTTGAGTAAGAAGATCTGAAAGGGAAACTAAAAGCAGGACCTGATTAAATTGTAAGTAGGGCACCAAAGTAAAAACCCTGTGATGAGAGGTAGACATGCAGCTTCCTGGGCCAGTGGGGGGTGGGAGTGGGTGGGAGGAATGGGTCCCTACTTTTGGTGGTGGGAATGGTGTTTATGTACACTCCTAGTAATGTGTAGTCATATAAATCACTACATAATTAATATGAGAGGGGGAAAATTAATTGTATGTCTAGATGTTTCTAAAACAAAGACTGAGTCTTTTTAATATATAGGATGTGTATTTGATGTGCGGACTCTCTCAAAACCCTAGACCAAGTAAATCCGAAGCAACCAATAGCACAGCTATATACAAGATACTGGGTACTATACAGCAAACTCTAATAAAAGGACTTAACCCAATTACCAAATAATGTGATGATAACATTAACTATCGATTGTCTTTTTGAACCGTAAGACAGCAGGAATCTCACATCTCCACTATAGAGCCTCTATTTCCCCCAGTCCTTGAACCTTTGGATAGGGTCCACTTTCCTGTATGCCTCTCCCAAACCATATCAAATAATATTGCATCTGCCGATCACAACCTAATCAACAAAACGATTGCCACCTCAACATGCTTCAGCTCAGACTGTGTCCAGAGACTTCAAGTGTGGAAATACAACCCTTCAGTTTTCTTACTCGGGTGACACCTTTCCAAGCATAGTGTTCTCTAATTACATCCCAGGTGGTTCACTTTCTAACAAAGTCCCCAAACCTAGATATACACCAGTTTCTGTGAGAGAGAGCATATGTTCACAAGTATCCATAAACTACTGCAAAATATATACCTGAAAGCAGAATTGCACTAGAGTTTGCAGCGAGTATCCCCAACACCTCCTCTCCACTATTCCAAGCTTTGGGTCCATGATTGCTCAACAATTTGTTTGGTTTTGTATGTTAACTCTCTTTTCAGTCACCAGGTTCCAGATGCCATCAGGATGCTGGCCAGGCTTCCCTGGACTGAAGACCCCATCAATGTGCCCTGGAGCTCCACTTTCCCAGGGACCCACCCTACTAGGGAAAGAGAGGGCAGACTGGAAGTATGGACTGACCAGGCAACGTCCATGTTCAGTGGTGAAGCAATTACAGAAGCCAGACCTTCCACCTTCTGCAACCCACAAAGACCCTAGGTCCATGCTCCCAGAGGGATAGAGTATGGGAAAGCTATCAGGGGAGGGGATGTGATATGGAGATTGGGTGGTGGGAATTGTGTGGAGTTGTACCCCTCCTACCCTATGGATTTGTTAATTTATCCTTTCTTAACTAAAAAATCAATTTAAAAAAAGAGATCAATGAAGCCAAATGTTGGTTCTTTGAAAAATTAAACAAGATTTACAAACCCTTAGCCAGACTCACCAAACAAAAAAGGGAGAAGACTCAAATTAATAGAATTATATACGATAGTGAAGATATCGCTACTCACACCACAGAAATCCCGGAAATCATGCAATTCTTCTATGAAGAACTATACACCAGCAAGCTAGAAAATCTGGAAGAAACGGAAGAATTCCTAGAAGCGTATGCCCTTCCAAAATTGAATCAAGAGGAACTACAAAACCTGAATGCACCAATAACAGACAAAGAAATCGAAACCATTATTAAGAAACTTCCCAACAACAAAAGTCCTCGACGAGATGGCTTCACAAACGAATTCTACAAAACCTTCAGGTAAATTAATCCCCATACTTTTAAAGCTTTTCCACAAGATCAAAGAAACAGCAACACTCCTTTCCACCTTCTATGAAGCCAATATCACCCTGATACCAAAAGCAGACAGAGACACAACAAAAAAGCAAAACTACAGACCAATATCTCTGGTGAACATAGATGCCAAAATATTGAACCAAAATATTGAACCAAAATATTGAAAATATCCTGGCCAATCAGAGACAACATTATATCAAAAAGATTGTTCTTCATGACCAAGTGAGATTTATCCCAGGAATGCAAGACTGGTTCAACATATGGTTCAATCAATGTCATTCACCACATCAATAATAGCAAAGCCAAATACCACACGGTTATCTCAATAGATGCAGAGAAAGCCTTTGACAAAATCCAATACTCATTCATACTCAAAACTCTACAAAAAATGGGAATAGATGGGAAATTCTTCAAGATAGTGGAATCCATATATAGCATACCTACAGCCAACATCATACTCAATGGACAGAAGCTGAAAGCGTTTCCCCTCAGATCAGATACTAGACAGGGCTGTCCACTATCACCATTACTCTTCAACATAGTATTGGAAGTTCTTGCCATAAAATCAGGCAAGATAAAGAATTCTAAGGACTACATATTGGAAGGGAAGAAATCAAGGTCTCACTATTTGCAGATGACATGATAGTATACATAGAAAAACCTAAAGAATCCAGCAGAAAATTATTGGAAGTTATTAGGCAATATAGCAAGGTGTCAGGCTACAAAATCAATGTACAAAATCAGTGGCATTTCTTTATGCAAACACTAAAAGTGAAGAAGACATGCAGAAATCACTCCCATTTACTGTTGCAGCAAAATCAATAAAATACCTAGGAGGAAAGCTGACCAAAGAAGTGAAAGACTTGTATACTGAAAACTATGAGTCACTATTTAAGGAAATAGAAACTGATACCAAGAAATGGAAAGACATCCCATGCTCATGGAACAGAAGAATAAATATCATCAAAATTAATATTCTCCCCAGAGCCATATACAAATTTAATGCAATACCCATCAAAGTTCCACCAAGCTTCTTTAAGAGAATAGAACAAAAACTACAATCATTTACCTGGAATCAGAAAACACCTAGTTTGCCACAACCATCTTAAGGAAAAGAAACAGAAATGGAGGCATCACACTCCCAGATCTCAAACTATATTTTAAGGCCATCATCATCAAAACAGCCTGGTACTGGAAAAAAAAATAGGCACACAGACCAGTAGAACAGAATTCTAAGCCCAGAACTAAAACCCCACACCTATGGACATCTAATCTTTGATAAGGGGGCCCAAAGTATTAAATTGAAGAAGGAGGCTCTCTTCAATAAATGGTGCTGGGAAAACTGGGTTGTAACATGCAGAAGAATGAAATTGAACTACCTTATCTTACCAGAAACAAAAATCAACTCCAAACAGATCAAGGACCTGGGTGTCAGACCAGAAACTATCAAATACTTAGTGGAAAATATTGATGGAACACTTTCCCACCTAAATCTCAAGGGCATCTTTCATGAAACAAACCCAATTGCAAGGAATACTAAAGCAGAAACAAACAAATGGGACTACATCAAATTGAAAAGCTTCTGCACAGCCAAAGAAACTATAACACAAACAAAGAGACCCAAAATAATTCACAAATGAGTATCAGTTAATTCAGAAAGCCAAAGAAGGTGGAAGGAAGAAAGGAAGACAAGAAAAAAAGAAAAAAAAAAAAGGAAGAGAAACAAGTGAGAAAAGAAAAAAAAAATAATAAAAAGAACTGTAATAAAGGAGCAGTGAAAGGAAAGTTTTTTAATTAATTAATTATTTTATTTTATTTTTTAATTAGCTAGGAGGAGGGAGAAGGGGATAGTGGGTAGAGGAAGTAGGAGTAGTTAAACAAGTTCCTCTCAAAATAGATAAGATGCCCAGTCTCCTAGCAATGGAAAATACGCTAAGAGTTAATTCTGGTCAACCTAAAGGAAGGGGGGAAAGAGATACACCTATATAATAGTAATAATAAAATAGAACAGGGTAAAAAACCCTGTCCCAGATTGCCTCAAGCAGCCTGAGCAGAGGCAGATGATTGTTAAGAAAGTAAAACAAACAAACAAACAACCCCCCCCCCAAAAAAAAAAAAACCTCAGAGCAGTCTTTCCCTTTTGTAGATCCAATTGACCATTTAGACTGAGGGTTTCAGAAAGGAACTGACTTGGAATGGAACCCCTGTTGAGCTAGGAACCTTGGTAAAGAAAGAAGCTCAGCAGGGAAGCCTGCTAGGAACAGCTTTCTGGAGCCCAAGGTCTGGTTATGGGGGAGCAGGGGTAGGCTTCGGGAATAATAAAAAAAAGTTCTTTCTTTTTTCCTCTATATTCTAACCCAAACTGGGCTATATTTGCCCCCTTGGTGTCACAGCTAGGACCCCGAATTCACTGTCCTGCTGAAGGCAAAAAAATCCTACCGTTTCCAGCAGTTGTTGTCGGAACTCAGACCAGAAGCTACTTCTCAGTCCGCCATCTTGGCTCCGCCATAGGTGGATCACTTCCTAACAAAGATCCAAAACCTAGATATAGACCAGGTCCCATGATATAAGGCATATGTACACGTTTCCATAAATTAAGGCAAAACATATGCCTGAAAGCAAAAGTGCACAATAGTTTATGGTGAGTCAGTAAGTGAAGCAAGCAAGTATAAAGACCTAAAAAAAACCTGGCATAAAGTACCTGGTGAAATTGTTTCTATGACCAATATACCCTCCTCACCTACCTCCTATTGGATGCCCCTAAATCATCCCAAAGCTAAACTTGTTAGAGAAAGTAAGGACTACAAAAGCTGAATAAGTACAAGAGACTGGCATATTTTAATGATGATTCTTTAGTCACTATCAGGCCACCCCATCATCCGGGGGCCCTTGTCAGGGAGTCCTGGGATTCCCACACAGATATGATGGGCCTAGACCCCAAATAGAACCCTCTCTCCACTGTCAGTGGTCATCTCCCTCAGGAACAGCATAATGGGCCCCTTTATGGACCCCCATAGGAACTTTCCCTCGATGTGGTTTGCAGTCAACAATACACTTTTTTCATATTTGGGAGCTACTGTCTTCCCTGATCCAGCTTTCTAGTCCTTTTTCCAGCCATGACATCATCTCCCCAGGAAATAACTTGCATCCATCTGCATATCAGGTATCAGACTCAGGCAAAAACTAGTAAAGTCATGGGCCCCTTGAAATATATTTAAAATATACCTACTAGTTTTTTTCCAAAATAGAGACCCCAAATCTTTACCTGCAATGTTCTAGCTGCTAGGTTCATGATTAGTCAACAATTTGTTGGGCTTGAAATATTAACTCTTTTTCAGCCACTAGCTTCTAGATGCTACCATGATGCCAAATGGATTTCCTAGGTCAGATGACCCCACCAATGTGTCCTGGAGCCCCAGCTATCCAGAGCCCTGTCTGAGTAGGGAAGTGAGAGAGAGGCTGGGAGTGTGGATCAACCTGACAATACTCATGTTCAGCGCATAAGAAATTACAGAAACCAGACCTTCCACCTTCTGCACTCCATAATGACTCTGGGTCCATACTCCCAGAGGGATAAAGAATAGGACAGCTATCAGAGGAATAGATGGGATACAGAGTTCTGGTGGTGGAAATTGTGTGAAGTTGTAACCCTCTTATCCTATTTTTTTTTAGTGTTTCCATTTTATAAATAAATTTTAAAAAAAGAAAGCTGGATTAGTGTAGGGAGTAGTTCCTGTTCTTGAAAAAAATATATGTCTAAAATTAACTATTTACCTCTATCTTCCTGCTCCAGGGCATATATCATCAGAATCTGTGTAACCTCTAAATTCCTATTAGTCTGAGCTTATAGCTCATGGTCACAACTGGGAACATTGCAGGCTGCACTCATTTCAGGATCAGTCCCTTTTAAATTATTAATTATTTATAAAAAGGAAACATTGACAAAGCCATAGGGTAAGAGGGGTACAACTCCATACAATTCCCACCACCAGATCTCTATCCCATCTCCTCTCCTGATAGCTTTCCTTTTCTTTAACCCTCTGGGAGTATGGTCCCAAGGTCATTGTGGGATGCAGAATGTGGAATGTCTGCTTCTGTAATTGTTTCCCCACTGAACATGAGCATTTATCCATACTCCCAGCCTGGCTCTCTCTTTCCCTAGTAGGGTGGAGCTCTGGGGAAGTGGAGCTCCAGGACACATTTATGGGGTTGTGTCTCCGGGGGAGTCTGTCGACATCATGCTAGCATCTGGAAACTGGTGGTTGAAAAGAGATTTAACATACAAAGCCAAATTCTTGACCATTCATGGACCTAAGGGCTGGAATAGTGCAGATGAAAACTTGGGGTGGGTCTTCCATTTTGTAGATAGCTAGTAGGCATATTTTAATCATATTCCAAAGGGCCTGTGGCTATATAAATTTTTTTTGTTTGGTTGGTTTTTTGGTGGTGAGAATGGTGTTTATATACACTCCTATTAAATTGTAACAATGTAAATCACTATTTAATATGAGAGGGAAAAATTGATTGAATGTCTCACATTTTGATGCATAGACCATAAGCTGAGTCTTTAATATATTGACTCTCTTAGAAGCTTAGACCGGGAGGGGCCGGGTGGTGGTGCACCTGCTTGAGCGCATGTATTACAATGCGCAAGGACGCGGGTTCGAGCCTCCGGTCCCCACCTGCAGGGGGAAAAGCTTTGCGAGTGGTGAAATAGTGCTGCAGGTGTCTCTCTGTCTCTCTCCCTCTCTATCACCCCCTTCCCTCTTGATTTCTGGCTGTCCTTATCCAATAAATAAAGATTAAAAAAAAAATCTTAGACCAGGTAGAACAGAAGCAACTGGTGGCACAACTATATACAAATAATGTCAAAGGACACAAAATATGGTGATGTTGTGTATGATACAGCAAATCCTAACAAAGGGATTTTTCAAATTTAACCAAATTGCCAAATAATGTGATTATAGCAATAACTACCTATTGTCTTCTTAAGCCCTAAGACAGCAGGAATCTCCCACTTCCTCTATAGAACCTATATTTCCCCAGTCCTGGAACCTCTAGAGTGGAGCTCACTTTCCTGCATGCTTCTCTCAATTCATACCAAATGATATCGCATCTGCTGATCCCTACCTAATCAACGCAATAAGTACCACCTCTGTATGCCTCACTTCCAACTGTGTCCTGAGATGTCAGGCATGGAATGTCAACCCTTCAGCCTCATTACTCGAGTGAGACCTTTCCTTTCATAGGATTCTCTAATTCCATTCCTGGAGATTCACTTCCTAACAAAGTCACAAAATCTAGATATAGAACAGGTCCCATGAGATCGGGCATATGTTCACATGAATCCATAAATTAGGGCAAAATATATACCTGAAAGCAAAAGTACACAATAGTCTACAGTAAGTCAGTATGAAGTTCATAATGAAATACCCTCTTCACCTACTTCCTATTATACTTCCCTCACTCACTCCCAAGCTATCCTGATCAAAGCAAGGACTGCTAAAGCTGAATAAGGGCAAGGACTGGCATTTTTAACAATGACTCTTTAGTCACTATTAGGCCACTGCATCAGCTGGGGCCCTTTTGGGGGAGTCCTGAGATTCTCAAACAGACATGATAGGCCTAGATCTTGAATAAATCCCTCTCTCCATTGTTACAGGTCATCTCTATCAGGAGCAACAAAACAGACCCCTTTGTGGGGTCTTGCCCTCAACTTAGATCAACAACAGCAGAGAATGTTCCATCCTCCAAAGGGAGGATAGACAACATACTCTATGCTACACATGAGCAAGATGGGTCCTAAAATTGGGGCAGCTTGAAATGTTCCTACTCATGATCACAGAATGTGAGCTTGGATCTACAGGGATGCAGAGGTCACATAGGCTCCTAAGCTGAATATGAGCCCCAGATCACATCAAATTGATAGATTTTACAGTCAACAGTATTTATACACCTTTCATATATTTGGGAGCTAATCTCTTCCCTGATCCAACTTTCTGTTTCTTTTTTAGCCATGACATCATTCTCCCCAGATAATAACTTGGATCCACCTGCATGTCAGATTTCAGGCTCAGGGGAAAAAAAAACTAGTATAGCCACAGGGGATCTGTCTTCTTTGGGCCTTTCTGCTAGGCTGCCCAGATAATTTGGTCTAAGTCCAATCAATTAGTGAATTTATGATGTCTTCCTTAGGCACTTCAACCATTATTAAGCACTTTGACTTTGAGTTATATAATCACCCCTCGCTTATGGATATGTGTATACCTGTATCCAATACCTAATATTATGTCTGTTACTTAGTTGAATGGCATGTCATCTATCATGTATGTAGGTAGTTCCATGTATTAGGAAAGGTCTCTCCAGATTTGAAAAATTGCAAGGTTGACTTTTGAGATTACTAAAGTGAGAATACTTGGTAATCTCTGGTTACAATCCACAGTAGGATTTCGGTAGCAGCTAAATGTGGGGTGGCAGCACCAGTAGCAATTTGGCTGAAGGCAATAGAGATGGTATGGTGTTAAGGAATCATAGAGAAGGAATAGTAAGAAGTATGGGCATAATCCTAGAGGTACTAGGACTAGGAGAAATGAGGGTCTTAAAGAGAATGCAAGAGGTTTCTTATAGTCTTAGAAAGAGTTTAGAATATCAGTAATTTATTATTATTATTATAACAAGGTTAGTTGGGGGTTTTGTTTTCTATGATAATCCAGTGGTTAGTATCTATATTAATATACTTGACTTCAATATGCTTTGAACCCTTTTAGTGGTATCTGAACCTCCTTGTATTTTGAATACTTACAAGGCCAAAAGGTTTTGATTTGTCTGGCCTAAAGTTGTAGTTGATTTAGATGTTTACAGAGCTATATTTGCAGTTACATTTTTAGTGCTCCATGAACAATTTAATCCCATTATCAGAATTTTATCATCTTGAAAATCTAAGATATTAAATGTTTGGGCAAAAGCTAATATTTGTGCTTAGGGCTATGGTCTAGGTAGTTAAGCAACTTGCAGTATTAAATCTACCCCCCCCCCAACAACATGTTGTATTACTAGTGATAAGGACTAAATCGTGATAGGACTAAAATTTCACTTCTTTCCAGCCACCAAAAGCCTGTACCCTCTCCCCTTGGTAACCACTATAATTTTCCAATTTAAATATGTGTTGTGTTGTGTCTGGTTGTTTACCTTCCAGACACCAAGTTGCAGGTGCTACCATGACTCCATCCCAATTTCTCTGAGCAGACGACCTCACCAGGGTCCTGGACCCTGGCATCTTCAGAGCTCTGTTCCACTATGAAGACAAAGAAACAGGCTGGGGTTATTGATCAACCTGTCAGCATCCATGTTCAGAAAGAAGCAGTCACAGAAGCCAGAACTCCTACCTTCTGCTCCCCACAAACAACCTTGATCCATACTCCCAGTAGAGAAGTGATAAGATGAAGATAAAAGTTTTTCTGATCCTCAGCTCCATCAGCACCCAGAGAGAGAGAGAAGGAAAAAGAGAGGGGACATATGGAGGTAGTTATGTTGTCATAAGTGGCTCTGAGGGGAAGAGAGGACTGAACCAGAAAAAAAGGGGAGAAACTATGTATAAATGTGGACAGATAGTTGTAGAGAAGATGGTTGGCCCATGTCTACAACTTTGGGGGAACTATGGTGGATTGTAGTGGGGGATAATGAAGATTCAGAACTCTGGTGGTGGGAATGGTGTGGATTCAAACACCTGTAGACATATAATTCTGTAATATAAAAATATAAGAAAATTAAAAAATAGTAATTTCACCTTCTCTGACCCATCTTGGATAAAACTTGAAGAAATCATGTTAAGTGAGATAAGTCATAAAGAGAAGGATGAATATGGGATGATCTCACTCATAGGCAGAAGTTGAAAAACAAGGTAAGTTGAAAAGCAAGATGGTTGGCCCATGTCCACAACCTTAGGGGAACTGTGGTGGATTGCAGTGGGAAGACTGAAGATTCAGAAATTGGTGGTGGAACTGTTGTAGACTCAAACCTCTGTTGACATGTAATTCTGGAATATAAATATAAATAAATAAAAAAACAACAAAAATCAAGGCCACAGAAGAAAATAAAAGAGAGAGAGGGAGAGACATTGGGATCCTGTTGTGTCTCCTAGACACCAATCAAAGGGAGATTAAAGTTTCTACCTATGTGTTAAATATGTGTAAATATGTATCTATGTGTTGAATATGTGTAAACCACTAAACTGCAATACAAATTTTTAAAGTTCTTTCACAGGTTATTTGGGCTTTATGGTAATCACACTAGTGGTGTGCAAATTATTTTAAAATTACTTGAAATAATTTTTCTGTCAGCAAAGCAAATGGTAGGTACAATTTTGTTCATTCTGCTTTAGGTACTTCCTACATTTAATTTTGCCTTATAATTACATAAAATATTTACTTAGTTTTTGAGTGAAGTCTACAAAGAAAATTACATTTAAAGGTCTTAAGTTGCTGTCCCTATTACCTCTATCTTGCTCTCATTTTTCTACTATAAGTAAAATTAGTCTTTGTCTTATATTTTCTGATTTACTTTTTTGACTATTTTAATATATATATATATATTTCTAGTTTTCAGGAAAGTTAAGCAGGTACTAAAGAAAAGTCTGTACTTTACTCTGCCTTCCTCAATGATGATCTCTTATCTGGTGACCAGGGTACTCAACAAATAGAAGCAATATCTTAATCACATGTTACTCTAGTCTCTAGTACTCATGAATCCTTTTTTTAAAACTGGTTGTTTTTTTCACACTTTCATACCTAAGGCACCAGCACCACCATAAGCCAGAATTGAGTAGTGCTCTGTATAAAATAGAATCTATAGTTTTTAGATGCATAAAATGAAAACAGTTCTAATGAAATAACTAAATAAAATTGTTAAATGATAACATGTGAATTTTTATCAATGTACTCAATAAAAGAACTAGTGCAAGTCACAAAACTAAAAAAAATCTTCAAAGTAGTTATGAATATAAATCATATTTAGAGATTTATTTTATGTGCCATGAAAAAAATCTATGAATTTCATAATTACTATTCTTTACAGCTCATCCTCACCTTAATTTTCTATCCATGGCCTCAAAGTTATGTGTCTGCTCTAATATCTAGAAATAATTGTGATATAATGTATTACCTAATTTAATTATCTTATGAACTTGCTTTTTAAAGAGAATTAAGGAGATAGTACATTTGGGACATCTATTATTTACCAGGAATATATATGTATGTATAGTTTTCGTAAAACCCTATGAGCATAACAGAAGTTCGGTAACTTTTCCATGATCTCAAACTTAGTAAGGATGGATTTAGGAGCCAAGACCTGCATGGTTCCTACTAAATCATAAAGTTATATAAAGCAGCACACTAAAAGAACATATTCTATTTCATATGCATTTTAGAAGGCAAGGTGTAGAAAACACACTACTAGGGAAAAAAGAATGGAGAGGAAGAATTTTTGTGGCAAAATTTAATGGCATTAAAATATCTTCATCTTATGATATCAATAAATGCCAATGGCCTGAATTCACCTATTACAAGGCACAGAGCAGGAAGGTGGATGAGAAAACACAACCAAACCATATGTTGTCTGCAGGAATCCCAACTAACTCAACAAGACAAACACAAACTGACATGATAGACTTTAAAACAAAGAAAACTTAAAAATATACCCACATTCAGGATGGGTCATTTGCTTTTTTTTTTTTTTTTTTTTTTTTTTGCTAAGTTTGGTGAGCTTTTTATATATTTTGATTACTTGTGAAGATCTTCTCTCATTCTGTGAGGGGTCTCTTAGTTTGGATGATGGCTCCTTTTGCTATGCAGAAGCTTTTCAATTTGATATATATAATCCCATTGATTTGTTTTTGTTTTAGTCTTCCTTATAATTGGGTTTATGTCATTAAAGATGCCCTTGAGGTCTAAATGGAAAAGAATTCTGCCAATATTTTCCTCTAAATATTTGATAGATTCTAGTCTAGCATACATTCTTGATCCACTTGGAGTTGACTTTTGTTTCTGGTGAGATAAAATGGTTCAGTTTCGTTCTTCTGCATGTTTCAATCCAGTTTTCCCAGCAATATTTATTGAAGATAGCCTCTTTCTCCCATCTAATACTTTGGGCCCCTTTATCAAAAATTAAATGTCCATAAGTGTGGGTATTTATTTCTGGGCTTTCAATTCTGTACCACTGGTCTGTATGCCTATTTTTGTTCCAGTACCAGGCAGTTTTGATGGTGACGGCCTTATAATATAATTTGTTATAATACAGTTTGAGATATGTGAGTGTGATTCCTCCATTTATGTTCTTTTACTCAAGACTGATATGGTGATTCTAGGTGTTTCTGGTTCCAGATAAATGATTGTTTCTTCTATTCTCTTAATGAAGCTTGGTGGATTTTTATGGGTATTGAGTTTAATTTGTATTTGGCTCTGAGGAGAATACTCATTTTGATGATATTAATTCTTCCAGCTCATAGAATGGGCTATCTTTCCATTTCTTGGTATCAATTTCTATTTCCTTGAACAGAAACTCATAGTTTTCAGTATACAAGTCTATACAAGTTTGTTTCTAGATATTTTATTGATATGGCTGTGACAGTGTATGACAGTGATTTCTGGATATCCTCTTCTTCCGACTTAATGTTTTCATAAAGAAATGCCACTAATTTTTGTACATTGACTTTGTAGCCTGACACTTTGCTATATTGCCTAATGATTTCTAGAAGCTTTAAAGTGCTTTGAAAATAGCTCCGGTATTTTTTTTATCTAAAAGCATCTTTGATCTTTCTATACCTTTTGATAGGATGTGATTTTATCTATAAATACTCTGCCAGAGTTCTGAGGGTACACCTGTCATTCTCCCATCTCAAATGTCTAGGTGCTGTGCCTCCAGACTCTTCAGATAAACTATGAAGTGATTGAAGTTATTTTCTCTCAACCCTAAAATGCTTTGACTCTCAGGATCCTGGCATATGCTAAGGTTCTTCTACCTGCATATAAGCCATAACCACTCACTAGAACCTTCTGCACAAATCAACCTATTCTATGCTTTATAGCTATATTTTGTGTCCTTGTTCCCTATGGAAGATTGTTTACAGCAGTGGTCACAATAATTCCTCCCATCTCACATGTACTTCCGTAGTGTCACTTTGAGGAGCTAGAACTTTCATGTATACATGACTGCATCACTCTGGGCCACTTTTTAATTCAGACAAAGAGACACAGAGAGGGAGAGATATCATAGCATCAGAGTTTCCTGCAGGGAACAAATCTGGGTTGCATGGCAAGGTACACATCCTACCTCTCTTCAGCCTATGCCA
Organism: Erinaceus europaeus; assembly: GCF_950295315.1. Classification (NCBI taxonomy): domain Eukaryota; kingdom Metazoa; phylum Chordata; class Mammalia; order Eulipotyphla; family Erinaceidae; genus Erinaceus; species Erinaceus europaeus. The sequence continues at coordinate 35,069,930 of NC_080166.1, forward strand.
CTTCAACTTTATTTTTCTTTTTCCAGTGTGGTTATAACTTGGGGTCAGTGCCTAAACAACAAATCCACTAATCCCAATGGCCTTTATTTGATTGGCTTTTCGTTATTATGGACATAGAGGAAAATAGGGAACAAGCAAGAGGGAGAGAGAGAAAAGAGAAAGAGAGATACCTACACCTTGTTTCATCAATAATGAAGCTTCCTAACTGCAGGTGGGGATTAGGGAATCAAACCCAGATCCTTTCACATGGTAAATTGCGAGCTTTTCTGAGTGCACCACCACCCAGCCTGCCAGTCCAAGTCTTTTTTGCAAACCAGTCCAGCTTCCATAGGGTGAGCCCAAGTCATAAGGTAATCCAATTTCAACAATACCTCACACTCTTCCTTTCCTGTTTAGGCTCAGCAGAATGATTACCATAAAGAAAGAGGTGAGATGGAGGGCCATTGTGCCATCATCAAGGTGATGGTATGGAGTACACTATCAATATCTACAAGGGCATCCACAGCTTGGGCTTCAAGAATTGTGCTCTTTGGACACTCAAAGAGATCTGGAAGTTTTCTATGATGGACACTCCAGATATGTGCATTGACACCAAGCTCAACAAAGCTGTCTGGGCTAAAGGAATGTCCCCTACCTCATCTGGGTACAGTCATCCAGAAAACAATGAGGATGAAGATTCACAAAACAACTTGAATATGCTGGTTACCTATGTATCTGTCACCACTTTGAAAAATCTATAGATAGTCAATGTGGATGAGAACTAAACATTAATTGTCAAGTAAAATTACAAAACCAAAAAAAAGGTAATCCAATTTCTTAACATCAAGAAATTCAACTACTCAACATGCAAATACCACTTGCAAATCCCAGACTATAAATTTTTAATAGTTTTTGACATTCTGTCCAGATGTGTGGTTCTGAGCATGCAGGCATGCATGTCTGAATACATATCTATATATCTGACAAATCAAAGTGATCCTGCAACCCTCCCCAGGCACAAAAATCTAAGTTTACTTTCTTCTTATTAATTTTTTGCCATTACCAAAACCTCACTACTTTAGACTAGTTGCTTTAATGCCAAAACAGAGACAAAGAGATATACCAAAGCACCCACGCTTCCTCCAGTGCAGTGGCTCAAACCTGAGATATGTGCACATGAATGGAAAAGCAGGGACATTATTGAGTTCACCTACTTTACTAATGTGTGTGTGTGTGTGTGTGTGTGTGTGTGTGTGTCTGTGTGTTTACCAGCAGGAGTCAATCCAATGGGGGAAAAAGACACTGGATTGGTGGTTGAAGGCTACTACTTAGGATGTGAACTTGCATAAATTGCTTAACTTTACTGTGTCTCCTGAGTTTATGCAGATGTTGGCTTGTTCAGGAATTACTACACAATATGATTCAACAATCCACAGAGCATAGGTGCAGTTTTGCATCCTTCCTTTATCTGGAGATATGATATGCACAAAACCTGCCTCAGTATGAAAAGATAGTTCACTGAGATAGTGTGCCTGCTTTGTCATGTGGGCCCATATTCAGCACAGGAGCCTGGATAACCTTTGCATCCCTAAAAGTCTTGTTGTTGTTATATTTACTGAGGTTGCTGATCTCAGTTGTAAGAAGTCTTTGGTTTAGTGGGGCTTTTCCTCACTCAACACAGCAGTTGAACGTAAATAGCCAAAGCAAAAAACTACAAAACATACCATTTAAAAATATATATATTCAACCCCAAAGCAGTTAAAACAGATACCACAATGAATCAGCACAGGAGCCCAGAAAAAATTCCAAGTAAGCCAGAAGCTACTGAAAATGAGGAAAATATCCAAACATTAATTGATGCATTAATCACAGGAGTGAAGAAAGATTTTGAAGAAAATAGCTTGAGAAATAAATAACAGATGAGGCCCTCAAGGAAAATAGTAGCTACCTCAAGCTAATTAGTAGTAATTAGAGAACTGAAAGCTGAAGTAACTAAGCTAAAAGGCTAGCTATCAGGTCCTTGAGCATGGTAACATCTGTACTCAACCATCCAGCCCTCCACAGTTTTGTTTTATAACAGATATCTGATCAAAGTCTTATATATAGTCTCAGCTGTTACAAAAATTCAAATACTGGAAGTTGGGCAGTAGCACAGTGGGTTAAGCACAACAAAAATAATACTTTTGCTATAGATCTCAGCTGGAGCTACCTTTTGTGGAAGATGCTACAAGTTGTCTATTTTATATCTTATCTCCCAAGTTTTTTCTTCCTAACTTGGTAAGAATGAGCAGCCATGAACTCTCCTATGCTATTGCTCCATTTCCAAAAGAAAAAGCACAAATTGATCAATTTCTTGACAATTCTGGCTGCAATTCTCAATGGATTAAAAAGTAGATCAGTGAATAGACATACTGACCAGTGGAATAGAATTGAGAGCCCAGAAGTAAGCCCCCACACCCATGAACATCTAATCTTTGACAAAGGTGCCCAGACTATTAAATGGGGAAAGCAGAGTCTCTTCAACAAATGGTGTTGGAAAAAATGGGTGGAAACATGCAGAAAAATGAAACTGAACCACTATATTTCACCAAATACAAAAGTAAATTCAAAGTGGATCAAAAACTTGGATGTTAGGATGCTGGCCAGGCTTCCCTGAATTGAAGACCCCACCAATGTGTCCTGGAGCTCCGCTTCCCCAGAGACACACCCTACTAGGGAAAGAGAGAGGCAGACTGGGAGTATGGATCGACCAGTCAACGCCCATGTTCAGCGGGGAAGCAATTACAGAAGCCAGACCTTCTACCTTCTGCAACCCACAATGACCCTGGGTCCATGCTCCCAGAGGGATGGAGAATGAGAAAGCTATCAGGGGAGGGGGTGGGATATGGAGATTGGGTGGTGGGAATTGTGTGGAGTTGTACCCCTCCTACCCTATGGTTTTGTTAATTAATCCTTTCTTAAATAAAATAAATTTAAAAACTTGGATGTTAGACCAGACACTATCAGATACTTAGAGGAAAATATTGGCAGAACTCTTTTCCTCATAAATTTTTTTAAATACTTATTTATTTAGTCCCTTTTGTTGCCCTTGTTGTTATTATTGTTGTAGCTATTATTGTTGTTGATGCCATCATTCTTGGATAGGACAGAAAGATGTGAAGAGAAGAGGGTAATGGGGGGGGAGAGAAAGACAGACACCTGCAGACCTGCTTCACAGCTTGTGAAGAGACTACCCTGCAGGTGGGGAACCCGGGGCTTGAACCGGGATCCTTATGCCTGGTCTTTGCTCTTTGTGCCATGTGTGCTTAACCCACTGCACTACCACCAGACTGCCTCTGCATAAACTTTAAAGATCTTCAATGAAACGAATTCAATTACAAAGAAGACTAAGGCAAGCATAAACCTATGGGACTACATCAAATTAAAAAGCTTCTGCAAAGCAAAAGAAACCACTACCCAAACCAAGAGGCCCCTCACAGAATGGGAGAAGATCTTTACATGTCATACATCAGACAAGAGGCTAATATCCAGAATATATAAAGAGCTTTCCAAACTCAACAACAAAAAAACAAATGATCCCATCCAAAAATGGGGGGAGGACATGGGCAGAATATTCACCACAGAAGAGATCCAAAAGGCCAACAAACTCATGAAAAAATTCTCCAAGTTTTTGATTATCAAATAAGTTCAAATAAAGACAACAATGAGATACCACTTAACTCATGTGAGAATGCCATACATCAGAAAAGGTAACAGCAACAAATGCTGGAGAGGTTGTGGGCTCAAAGGAACCCTCCTGCACTGCTGGTAGGAATGTCAGTTGGTCCAGCTTCTATGGGGAACAGTCTGGAGAACCCTCAGAAGGCTAGAAATGGACTTACCCTATGACCCTGCAATTCCTCTCCTGGGGATATATCCTATGGAACCCAAGACACCCATCCAAAAAGATCTGTGTACACATAAGTTCTTAGCAGCACAATTTGTAATAGCCAAAACCTGGAAGCAACCCAAGAGTCCAACAACAGATGAGCAAGTTGTGGTATATATACATAATGGAACACCACTTAGCTATAAAAAATGGTGACTTCACCATTTTTAGCCGATCTTGGATGGACCTTGAAAAATTCATGTTAAATGAACTAAGTCAGAAACAGAAGGATGAATATGGGATGATATCACTCTCAGGCAGAAGTTGAAAAGATCAGAAGAGCAAACACAAGTAGAACCTGAACGGGAATTGGCATGTTGCACCAAAGTAAAAGACTCCTGGGTGCGTGAGGGAGGAGGATACAGGTCCAAGAAGGTTGACAGAGGACCTAGTGGGGGTTCTATTTTTATATGGAAAACTGAGAAATGTTATGCATGTACAGACTATTGTCTTTATTGTCAAATGTAAAACATTAATTCCCCAATAAAGGAATTTTTTTTAAAGTAGGGATATGGTAGGGAATCAAAAAAAAGCAGACAATGGGGTTTACAGTTCAGATTTATATATTTTTATCGTATTTGGTAGCTTCTCTGTTCTCCCAAAGAGCTTACTAGTTCTTACCTGTTCTCAACTCCGACACCATCTTCCCAGATAATACTTTTAGCCCACCTGCATGTTAGCTATCAGGCACAGGCATAAATTAGTACAGTCATGGGCTCCTTGGAACACACTTAAAATAGACTTCTTAGCTTCCTCCCACACAAAGATCCCTAGTTATTCCTATCTTTGTGTTCCTGTTTATTATAAACAATTTGTCCTGCTTTATTTCATACCCCCTTTCAGCCACCAAGTTGCAGATGCTACCATGACACCTTCCTGACCTCCCTGGGCAGAAGACCTCACCAGTGTGTCCTAGAACCTCACCTTACCCCACTAGGGAAATATAGAAAAAGGCTGGAGTATGGATCAATCTGCTAATGCCCATGTCCAGTGGAGAAGCAATTACAGAAGCCAAACCTTCCACTTTCTGCATCTCATATAGAATTTTGGTCCATACTCCCAGAGGGATAAAGAATAGGGAACCTTCCAATGGAGGGGATAGGATATGGAACTCCAGTGGTGGAAACTGTATGGAATTGCATTCCAGTTATCTTACAATCTTAATTAATCATTATTAAATCACTCATAAAAATTTTAAATTGGGATTATGACTTGTATTTTAGGACAATTTATTAGAGAGATATTTTTCCTTTATTGGGAAATTAATGAATTACAGTATAGCTGTTGATGTATGGGTACAATTTCTCATCTCCCTGTAACAGGTATCTACAAAACACTTTGGAGAATTTTAGCTCTATGTAGAGAAGGAGAGGTGAATTAGAATATGTCTTCTATGTATTGCACCAAAGTAAAAGACTTGGAGGTGGGTTGGGGGAAGAATTCAGGTCCTGGAACAGGATGGCAGAGGAGCTAGTGGGGGTTGTATTATTGTGCAGAAAACTTAATGTTATATATATACAAACTATTGTATTTACTGAGGACTGTAAAACATTAATCCCTCAATAAAGAAATAATAATGAAAAAAGAAAGAAAAAGAGTATGTCTTAGAATTCCCTCTGTTTTTAAACAGTTATTGTGGTGTAGTGTCAGGTGGAACCACTGATCATCTTGAAATCATACAGAATAATCCTAAGCACAAAAGTTAATGTGCTTGTGAAACAGACTGGTGTTCTCCTCTCCCACAGTCCCTCCTATTTACTCTTCTCTATTCCTTCTGCTCCTCCAGACTATGCACTCTGGATCAACCTCTCCCCAGCTTCTCTTTATTTCTGAATTCACATCTAGAAACTAGTGTTTCTCTACATATCCATGCTATCACCTCAATGCCAAATACTGAAGGCGTCATACATCTGCTCTATATACCAACAGTCTCCACTCTTCTCCATTCTTCCAACCTGCTTTTCTTCCCACAACTTTTGAGAAGAACATTTTCATGAAATCAGCACAAACAAGTCTATAGTTTTACCCAAAGTCATCCTGTATTTGTATTAGTACTTCAGTAACAGAGTATGATGGATCTTTCTGCATTCAGAGTACTTAGGATGTGTTCATTAGTATTCAATGAGTATTTCTAATTAATTTATCAAAACAGTATGTAAAAACAATCTATTCCATGAAAAAAGGAAATAAAATTCAGTAAAATATACCTGGCTAATTGAAATGAATTGTTTAAATAAAATTAAATAACATAGAAATAAGTTCTATAGTATCTTAATTCCATTTTATTTTATAGAAATTAATTCTCTAAGATTGAGGGTATGTCAACACTTTTGGAACTCACATGTTGAAACTATGAGAGCCTTATTTACAATATCTCATATTTATAAAGCATTTTATGATTTATAAACAGCCTTGTGTCTATTATTTCATCTGAGCATTCCTCATGTGATACTTCATTCTTAGGTATAACACATTTGTAAAACATTGGTAAACAGTCTAAGACAAGTATGTGTTTGGAGGTCACTCATAAACACATATTTCAATTATAAGTTGAGCTGAAGCTTTAAAAAAACAAGCACCAAAGTGTAAAATAAACTCTCTAGAATGGAATCCAATGTATTGGGCCAAATCAGGGACACAGTGTTTATTTCTGAATGTTGAATTATAAAAGGGATGCTGTCAAAACAATGTATCTGGACCAAGGCAACTGAGATGATGTCTGGAAACTATCACAAATGAAGATGGAATTGGATATGTTTATCCTATAAAATAGAAAATTTCAGAGATGGCATTATACATAATTTTAAATTCAAAGCTGCCAAGCAAAAGATGGTGGGATCTTTTCGATCATGCTTCTGATGGAAGAAATAGTGCCATGAACAGAAGTTTAAAAGGCAAAGTGTCCAATATAACAAATAGTTCACTAACATCTATTTCTTTTAGGCTGTTCCACATAAAAATAAAACTATCTGGGCTACCTGCATAGAAAAAAGAAAAAAAAAAAAAGAAAGGAAAAACTCTAAAGGGTCTCTGGAATGCTGTGAAAGAGATTCCCTATTTTGCCAGAATTTTAACCCCTGGGAAACTTTCTAGCTTAAAGACTCAATGATTCCTTATTCTGAGAGTTGGTCAGGCATCCTTGACCAAAACCTGATTAATTTGTATAATTTAAAGGTATACATACACAATGGAATACTACTCAGCTGTAAAAAATGGTGACTTCACCGTTTTCAGCCGATCTTGGATGGACCTTGAAAAAATCATGTTGATTGAAATAAGTCAGAAACAGAAGGATGAATATGGGATGATCTCACTCTCAGGCCGAAGTTGAAAAACAAGATTAGAAAAGAAAACACAAGTCGAACCTGAAATGGAATTAGAGTATTACACCAAAGTAAAAGACTCTGGGGTGGGTGGGTGGGTGGGGAGAATACAGGTCCATGAAAAATGATGAATGAAATAGTGGGGGTTGTATTGTTAAATGGGAATCTGGGGAATGTTACGCATGTAAAAAAAAAAAAAAGAAGTAGAAACACAAAACAGAAATTGACTGAGTTTGGAGTATGGCACCAAAGTAAGAAAGCAGAAGTACACTAGAGTTTGCAGTGAGTACCTCCCTAATACTTCCTCTCCACTTTTCCAAGCTTTGGGTCCATGATTGCTCAACAATTTGTTTGGCTTTGTATGTTAACTCTCTTTTCAGTCACCAGGTTCCAGGTGTCATCAGGATGCCGGCCAGACTTCCCTGGATTGAAGACCCCACCAATATGTCCTGGAGCTCAGCTTCCCCAGAGACCCACCCTACTAGGGAATGAAAGAGGCAGACTGGGAGTATGGACTGACCAGTCAACGCCCATGTTCAGCGGGGAAGCAATTACAGAAGCCAGACCTTCTACCTTCTGCAACCCACAATGACCCTGGGTCCATGCTCCCAGAGGGATAGAGAATGGGAAGGCTACTGGGGAGGGGGTGGGATATGGAGATTGGGTGGTGGGAATTGTGTGGAGTTGTACCCCTCCTACCCTATAAAAAAATAAAATAAAATAAATAAAGGTATCAAAATGACTAAATATGTCCCTTAAAGCTATGAGTAGACAAAATCTAACCTAAAATGACCAATATTAAGCATTCTTATTACATAGAAAGAATAGAGCATGAGTTCAGTAGCATGTGAATTAATGAATGATATAACTGCAATTGTAGCATACTTTCAAAAATATTCATATGCCTACATTTTTTTTTTAGCTTTCAGTATCAAACTTAGGGGACAGGCCTAGAAAGGTTGATAAACATTGTATACACCTTATTTTGCTGCCTTCCTCCAAGAATGTATTTCAATTAACATTACAGTCATGGGTTTCATTAAAGCTTGTCAAACTAAAACCCATAACAATAATATTTTACATAAAAATATTCAACCAACTATGAAGGCCCTCATATTAGAAATAACATAAATTTCGTCTGCAATAAATGTCAGTTAAAGTTTGCCTTGCCATACTAGTTCATCTGCTTACCCTCCCTCTTTTCCTTTATTCTCTTCCTCCTTTTATTTTTTTATATTTTTTAATTGTTGTAGTTATTGTTGTTGTTATTGATGTCGTTGTTGTTAGATGGGACAGAGATAAATGGAGAGAGGAGGGGAAGACAAAGAGGGGGAGAGATAGATAGACACCTGCAGACCTGCTTCACCACCTGAGAAGTGACGCCCCTACAGGTGGGGAGCCAGGGACTCATACCAGGATCCTTAACACAAGTCCATGTGTTTTGTTCCATGTGCACTTAACCTGCTGTGCTACCACCCGACTCCTGTCATTCCTTCTTTAAATAAGACAATGGAGACTCTATAAAGAGACATGGCTTTATTGTTTTCTTCAAAAGTTGCCAGGAAATTCAGTCAACTTTGAGGTTCTGACATTGACATAAGTTCCTAACTCAAATCTTTCCAACATTATAATAAATCAGGACTTACAAACTTTTGTTTTGTAAAGCAATGAATGTTTCTTGGTAATATATATATTACTTAGAAACAACACAGAAAGCATATAAAAGCTGCTAAGGATATACCTCAGAGTCTAAGGCACAAATACCCTTAACCCCCAACTGACCTCATAATTCCTTAGTATACCATCATTATTTGGAAACTACTGCTCTGGACATTTAAAAAATATTGTATCTGCCTGGTATTGTGCTTTTATTATAAAATAATTAGTAATCTTTCAGGTTTGGATATGAGAAGCATGTACATTTCTCGATATATCCACACTAGGTAAAATGTAAATACTGAGATACTCACAATAAGTAATAAGTGGGTACAGGCACAATTCCAAGATTTTAACCAAAAACCTACTTTAGACTCAAGCAATGTCTAAGTTTGAATTTATTTCTCACTTGTGTTAGGTTGAGAAACGTACTTAAGCACAAATAGCTACAATTTACACAAACATAAAAATAGATTTCACTACCCTCAATCATTCTAAATCCAAATCCAACTATGTCAGATAAAGTAAGGACTACAAAAGCTGAATAAGGGCAAGAGTCCAGCACATTTTAATGATGGCCTTTTTGATCACTACCAGGCTTCCCCATCATTTGGGGCCCTAGCCAAGGAATCCTGGGATTCCCACTTAGGTATGAATGGCCCAGACCTCTAACAGATACCTCTCTCCACCATCAATAGTCATCTCCATAAGGAATAACATCATAAACCCTTTTGTTGACTTCTACAGGGCCTTGTGCTCATTGTGGAACAGCAACAGTAAGGACTGCTCCATTCTCCAAGGGAGGCTGGGTCAACATACTCTACCACTCAAGGAAGACTGGTCCTGAAATGAGTGCAGTCTAGAATGTTCCTAGCTATGACCATGGGTTTTGAGTTCAGATCTAAACAGATGCAGAGGCTACACAGGCTCCTGTACTAAATATGAATAGATGGGCCCTAAGTCAGATCAGTGGGGTTTACAGTTAATGGTATTTTTATACTTTCCTCATATTTGGGAGCTACTCTATGCCCTGATCCAGCTTTCTAGTCCTTTTTTCTAGACACTCTTACACTATCTCCTCAGACAATACCTTTGGCCCATATGCATGTTAGCTGTTGGGCTCAGGCAAAAACTAGTAAAGTCATGGGCCTCTAGGAACACACATAAAATAGGCTTCCTCAATTCTTTCTACCCTGTGATCCCTATTCTCATCTACTCTATTTCTATTTTTTTGCTTACTGATCATTAATCATTTTTTTCTGCTTTATATCTTACTGCCTTTCAGTCACCAAATTGAAGGTGCTACCATGGTCCCATCCTTGATTACCTTCCACCGATGACCTCACCAATGTGTCCTGTAACCCTACCTCTCAAGAGCCCTATTCCACTAGGGAAAGATAGAAACAGGCTGGGAATATGGATCAACGTGCCAATGCCCATGTCCAGTGGAGAAGCAGTTACAGAAGTCAGACCTTCCACCTTCTGCACCCCATAATGATCCTGAGTCCATACTCCCAAAGGGATAAATAATAGGAAACTTCCAGTGGAGGGGAGGGTATATGGAACTCTGGTGGTGGGAATTGTATGGAAGTGTACCCCTCTTATCCTACAATCTTGTCAATCATTATTAAATCAATAAAAATGATTATAGTAGTATTTTTCTTGAAATATTGCCTGGAGGATTCAATAAAAGTGAATAAATAACCCTACATAACACTTGACACAATATTGATAGGTACTTACTATTATCTTTATTACCTTGTCAAACTACAAGTCTGGCCTTGTCATTAGAGACAATAAAATTTTTATAAGGAGACAGTAAATCTGTAATCTGAAAGTCCTAGGAATAACTGACAACACTATAAAGCAAATGCAGGCTGGGATAATGCCTGCCAAGAAAAGAGTAGTCAGGCATATAGCATTATAATAGCATTGAAAGAAAGCTTTTAAAATCCAGCTAAGGATTCTTTCTTTTTTATATTTATTTATTTTTTCTTTTGTTGCCCTTGTTGTTTTTATTGTTGTAGTTATTACTGATGTCATTGTTGTTGGATAGGACAGAGAGAAATGGAGAGAGGAGGGGAAGACAGAGAGGACACCTGAAGACCTGCTTCACCGCCTGTGAAGCGACTCCCCTACAGGTGGGAATCCAGGGGCTCAAACCTGGATCCTTAAGCCAGCCCTTGAGCTTTGTGCCACCTGCGCTTAACCCGCTGTGCTACCACCTGATTCCCGAAAGAAAGCTTTTAATTGTCACACTTTTCTAACAAAAGAAACCAAGTCATCACCGAAGGTTAACAATAAAATACAGACTGAGGTTCAAAGAAGTGACTGAAAAGTTTAACTGTAAATCACTAATAAACCCAAATCCAATGGATAATAGGAAAATTTGACCTCTTGAGCAATTTTCTAGTTTTTACTTTCAAGAAAACACATTAAATTGTTTGCTTGTATGTGACAAATTGCAACTTCAACAGAGCAAAAAGCACTAAAGATTATGTTTGGCTCAGCCCTGTACAACTGTCCTTCAGCAACTCTGTCACAGTCCTCCAACAGGAAATCCTCTAAAGCAATGTTTTAACTCTACCACTGACATCTCCCTATAAACTAATGTGATGTTTGGCTTAGAAGGTTGCTTATTTAGGTGTGTGAAGGTTCTGGCTGGAAGGAGAATATTTCTCTATCACCTTTTAGAGACCATACAATTACTGATTTAATAGACTGAACACAGAGGAGGAACTGACCCAGATTTCTGCAAAATAAAGTAGGTGAATGGTTCTCTGGCACTTCCCGCCTTTGTGAGCACCAAGATCTGCAACCAGCTATCCTACCGCTAAATCCAGGTATGTACTCTGGGTTCCTTTTGCCAGGATTTTACTGTCTCTCAACTAACAGCCCTTTGAAGCAGGTCATAAATGGAGTGTTCCCCAGAAAATGTATGTTTTAACTGTTACTTAAAATGTTGAAGGACTATCAGAAATGAGTGAAAGAAAATCAACTCTTAGAATTGAGGTCCATCATGGGTCTGAAGGAGACTGTTTTTAGGCTCATAAAATTGAACAAGCCACGCCATTAAAATTATCATCCATTCTACTGACCTAGGACGAGATGGTCATTTACTTAGAGACACTTAAAAGGAAGAAAACACATACACACAACAATGTGTGTGTGTACTTTTAATTTATATACAGTACTATATGGTATGCATTATAATATGTCATATACACAACAGATAGAGTATATATATATACATATATATATATATAATTTATTTTGTAGGTCCCATAAACTTTGTAAATGTTTCTATAATCATGTCTTGATTGGTTACAGAGTTATTCTACAAAAATAATTAAGGTTATTTCTCTGAATTATTACCTGATTTCTGACATAAGTCTTACCAAATAACTAGACAGCCAATTTAATTGACTTGTGAAGAGCAGATTCTTTTTTTGTTTCTTTGTTTATTGAGGGGATTAATGGTTTATAGTCATCAGTAAAATACAGTAGTTTGTAAATGTGTGACATTTCTCAGTTTTTTCACATAACAGTTCAACCCCCTCTAGGTCCTCCTTTACTATCATGTTCCAGGACCTGAACCCTCCTCCTCACCTCACCACCAGTCTTTTACTTTGGTGCAATACACCAAACCCAGACCAAGTTCTGCTTTGTGTTTTCTTATTTTTCAACATTTTAATTAGTGATTTAATAATTATAGACAAGATTATGGAAAAAGAGGGGCACAATTCCATATAATTCCTACCACCAGAGTTCCATATCCCATATCCTCCATTGGGAGGTTCCCTTAAGTTCTCATGAATCCAACTCACAAGGAAAAGTTGTCAGAAATATCAAGTAACAAGCTCTATGCCTTGACCCCTGCAATTTCTTTTTTCAGTTCTGAAGAGTATAGGATACCTCACAAGTAATAGATGCAGGCCAAATGTGTCATATCATTTAAATCCAGATAAGTAGATGCCTTAGTTTGGAAAAAAACAGGGTAGAGTGGAGAGTTGAAAAGCACAGAAAAAAAATATGTAAAGAAGGTGAATAGAAATGTGTTGATTGGGCACTTAGAAGACTAAGAACAAAGAGTTTTAATACTTCATATGTAACTGTTACAACAAGGTGACAGTGGGAAATTTTTTTAAAGCCCTTAAAATGGAGTCTTTTGCCAAAACATCTTCATAATTTAACAAAAAGGCCAGTAGTTCACTTTTCTGATTGCCAACATCTCCATTCCACTCCCTCCTTCCTTAGTATTAGCAATAAGCAATACATTAAAATAGTGTTCAGATTGTCAGGAAACATAATGGAAAATTTTTTCACTCTCTTATAAAAGCCTGCTATGCACCTGCTATTTGGTTTTTGTTCCAAAAAACAAAACTTGCTTTCTCATAAGCAAGTCTGGGTGAAATTTTTTCCATCATTTTAACACCCATCAAAGGATAGCCCTGTTTCTTTATGGTGTCAGACAAGCAAAGTATGTTTATATAAAAGTTGTTGATGCTTCAGCATGCAAGGGAATAGCAGAATGGTTATGCAAAAAAAAAAAAAAAACCTCCTATGCCTGAGGCCCCAAAGTTTCAAGTTATAACACTATCACCACTATAAACCAGAACTGAGTAATGCTATGTGGGGGGAAGGGTGGAAGTTGTTGGCTTCTCTTTTTTTTTTCCTTTCCCTACAGAACCCACAGGAATCACTTAAACCTAGAAATTGGGGAGATCTCTCCTCTCCCTGGTCAACTAGGAATACCAAAGGAGACCACCTGGTACCACAACAAGGCAGAACTATAATGACTTCAGGAACTCACCAAACCACTGGTGAGTGCAAACATGGGTAGCTTGTGGACAGGGAGGAGCCTAAGGAGAGACTGAGCAGATGGTAACAGTCCGGCAGTTTACCAGTTGAGGTATCACCTCCAGTCTGTTTTACCATTGGGAAAAATAACCCCAATGGTAAAAAGACTGCTGAAGGGAGGACAGGACTCCTCTAAGACTGACCAAATGCAACTGTGAGTTTCCATTGCTATTGCTCTCAGAAGCTGGAGAAGCAGGGGGGAGGCCCTGTGCTGTCCTCTGGGAACAGAGAACTGCCCAGGAAACTCAGGAGAAGATCTACACCTCGGTGGCCTAGCACTGGGGATGTGTAGTGGAAGCCTTTCCACATTGTTCTCCTGATGAGAACATGGTGAATAATTGCCTCATAACCTAAGGCTATAAATGGGACTTGTTTAGAAACTCACAGGACCCAACAGTACTGCCCAGCCTGGCAAAGAAGTTGAACTGAGCCTGGAGCTTTGGATGTTTGGGTGTGAGAGTATTTTAGCATAAACACTGTGCTATCTCTCCCACACCCTGCTTTACCACTTAGTCAGGAGTGAGTGATTAAGCTGAGAAGCCTACTTATAATTTAAAAGCCCTCAAGCTCCCATATCCTACAGGGTAGAAAAAGAACAAATGAGGCTTTAACAGCCTCTGTGCTCCAACTCAGGGATTGAAATAATATTGAAACTGTTAATTTCCACAACTTTGAACTCTTTAAGTACCTTATTTAGACACAAGTCAATACAGGCAAGAGTGATCAGTAATTTGAAAAGTACTGAGAGAGGGACCTCATAACATACTATATAGAATAGTTAAAGTAACAAGAAGAAATATTGCAGAAATGAACCAGGACAAGAGTTAAAAACCAGGACAAGAGCTAAAAACCTCCAAAAGGCTGAACCACAAAATAGTGAGATCAACATCCAAATGCTAGTTAAGGAAAGAGTCACAGGAGTGAGTAAAACTTTGAAAGAATTGTCATCACAATTGCAGAAACAACAAATGTGACTCTGGAAGAAAACACTAATTATCTCAAGGTTAACAGAGAGCTGGAAGCTGAAATAGCTAAGCTAGGAACACAACTAGCTGAACAAGCTAAAACAGTAACAGAACAGGAAACAAAACAGATGAACATAAAACAGTAGAAGGGAGAGAGAATAGAATAAATGAGATAATACAGAATTAGCAAGATGAATTAGAGATAACTAAAAAAGAAGTAAGAGATCTCAAAAAGAGATTAAGAGACACTGAAAACAACAAGAGAGATATATGACATAAAAAAAATATATGCATTACCAGAAGAAAGAGAGGGAAAGAAAGTATTCTGCAGAAAATAGCAGCTGCAAACTTCTATAGTCTAGACAACATAAAAGACAAAAAGGTTCAAGAAGCCCAGAGAATCCCAAAAACAATTAACCCAGACTTAAATATACCAAGAAACATCATATTTAGAATGGAAAGAAATGGGAGTCCGTGTAGCACAGTGGGTTAAGCACAAGTGGTGCAAAGCACAAGGACCAGAGTAAGGATCCCAGTTTGAACCCCAGAGATCCCCACCTGCAGTGGAATCAGGTGAGGCAGGTATGCAGGTGTTTATCTTCCTCTCCCCCTCTGTCTTCCCCTCCTCTCTCCATTTCTCTCTGTCCTATACAATAAGGAAAACATCAATAAAAAATAATTCAAACAATAAAAAAAGAATGGAGAGAAATAAGGAAAAAGAAAGGATCCTGAAGGCTGCAAGAAAAAAAAAAGTCACCTACAGAGGAAAATCCATAAGATTAGCAACAGATTTCTCCACACAAACACTACAGGCCAGAAGATAATGGCAAGATATCTATTGAGTACTGAATGAGAAAGGCTTTCAACCAAGACTACTGCATCCTGCTAGACTGTCATTCAGAATAGATGGAGGCATAAAAGCCTTCTCAGACAATCAACAGTTGAAAGAATCAACTATCACCAAGCCTGCAATGAAAGAAGTTCTGAAAGTTCTCCTATAAACAGTCAGACCACCATAAATATGCCATATATCAGAAAACTATAAAAATCTATAAGAGTGTTGTCAAAATATCTTCAATCTATGATATCAATAAATGCCAATGGCCTTAATTCACCTATTAAAAGGCACAGAGTAGGAAGATGGATCAGAAAACACAACCCAACAATATGCTGTCTACAGGAAACTCACCTAACTCAATAAGACAAATACAGACTCAAAGTGAAAGGATGGATAAGTATCATACAAGCCAATACTCCACAAAAAAGAGCATGAACAGCTATTCTCATATCTGACATGACACACTTTAAAATACATAAAATTTAAAAAGATAGGGATGGACACTACCTAATGCACAGTGGATCAGTCACTCAAGAGGACTTCACAATTATTAACATCTATGCACCCAATGAGAAGACATCTAAATACATAAAACATCTACTGAAATACCTACAGCAATATATTAACAGCAACACAGTCATAGTAGGGGACTTCAACACCCTACTCTCTCAACCTGAGAGATCATCCAGGCAGATACTCAATAAAGACATAAGGGAACTAAATGAGGAGATAGATAAACTAGAACTATTGGACATTTTCATTATCACTCACCCCAAGAAGCTGAAATATGCATTATACTCATGTCCACATGGGTCATTTTCAAGAATAGACCATATGTTAAGTCACAAAGACAGCATCAGCAAATTCAAGAACATTGAAATAATCATAAGCAATAATCATCTCAGACCACAGTGGAATTAAACTAACACTTAACAATCAGCAAAAGATTAGTAAGAGTCCCAAAATGTGGAAGCTCAATAGTACACTCCTTAACAACTACTGGGTCAAAGAGGAAATAAAGGAAGAAATCAAAATGTTTCAAGAGAAATGAAGACACAAGCTACCAAAAGGCAGTACAGAGAGGGAAGTTCATAGCTATACAAGCACACATTAGGAAACAAGAAAAAGCATAAACAAACAGCCTGATTGAACATCTTAAAGACCTAGAAGAAGAACAACAAAGGAAACCTAAAGCAACCAGGACAGAAATAACTAAAGTTAGGGCAGAAATAAATAGCATTGAAAATAAGAAAACCATACAAAAGATCAATGAAAGTAAATATTGGTTCTTTGAAAGAGTGAACAAAATCGACAAACCTTTATCCAGACTCACAAAACAAAAAAGGGAGAAGACCCAAATAAATCAAATCATAAATGAAAGAGAAGATATCACAACAGACACCACAGAAATTCAACATATTATGCGAGACTTCTATGAACAACTATATGCCACCACACTAGAACCTGAAAGAAATGGACTAATTCCTAGATACCTACAAACTCCCAGAATTAAGTAAAGAGGAACTAGATCACATGAATAGTCACATCACAGCTAATGAAATTGAAACAGTTATTAAAAACATTCCCAAGAATAAAAGTTCTGGACCAGATGGTTTTACAAATGAATTCTACAAAACCTTCAAAGAAGAACTAATACATCTACTTTTAAAAGTCTTCCAGAAGACTGAAGACACTGAAATACCCCCTTCCAGCTTCTATGAAGCCAAATTCACTTTGATACCAAAAGCACACAGGGACACAACCAAAAAATAAAACTACAGACCAATATCTTTAATGAACATAAATGCTGAAATATTGAACAAAATACTAGCCAACTGTATACAGCAGTATATTAAAGAGATTGTTCATCATGACTAAGTGGGGTTTATCCCAGGGATACAGGGTTGGTTTAATATATGTAAATCAATCAACATGATCCACCACATCAATTAAAGCAAGACCAAAAACTACATTGTCATATGAATAGATGCAGAGAAAGCCTTTGACAAAATACAACATCCCTTTATGATCAAAACACTACAAAATATGGGAATAGATGGAAAATTACTGAAGATAGTGGAGTCTATATATAGCCAACCTACAACCAACATCATACTCAATGGTGAAAAACTGGAAGCATTTACCCTCAGATCAGGTACCAGAAAGGACTGCCCACTATCACAATTACTATTTAACATAGTGTTGGAAGTTCTTGCCGTAACAATCAGGCACGACCAAGGAATTAAAGGCATACAGATTGGAAAAGGAGATGTCAAACTCTCCCATTTTGCAAATGACATGATCCTATACATAGAAAAACCCAAGGAATCCAGTAAGAAGCTTTTGGAAATCATCAGGCAATACAGTAAGATGTCAGGCTACAAAATTAACATTCAAAAGTCAGTGGCATTCCTTTATGTAAACACTAAGTTAGAAGAAGCTGAATCCAGAAATCAATTCCTTTTACTATAGCAACAGAAACAATAAAATATCCAGGAATAAACCTAACCAAAGAAGTGAAAGACTAGTATACAGAAAATTGTGAGTCACTACTCAAGGAAATAGAAAAAGACACAAAGAAGTGGAAAGATATTCCATGTTCATGGGTCAGAAAAATTAACATCATTAAAATGAATATACTTTCCAGAGCCATATACAAATTTAATGCTATCCCCATCAAAATCCCAACCATTTTATTTTTTATGAGAATAAAACAACTGCTACAAATGTTTACCTGGAACCAGTAAAGACCTAGAATTGCCGAAACGATTTTGAGAAGAAATAACACAACTGGGAGTCGAGGGGTAGTGCAGCGGTTAAGCACACGTGGCACAAAGCACAAGGACCCGCACAAGGAACCTGGTTCAAGCCCCTGGCTCACCACCAGCAGGGGGGTCACTTCACAAGTCATGAAGCAGGTCCTCAGGTGTCTATATTTCTCTCCCCCTCTCTGTCTTCCCCTCCTCTCTCCATTTCTCTCTGTTCTATCCAACAGTGATGACATCAATAAAACAACAAGGGTAAAAAAAGGGAATAAATAAATATTTACTTAAAAAGAAAGAAAGAAAGAAAGAGATAAAGAAAGGAAGCAAGGAAGAGAGAGAGACAGAGGGAGAGAGAGAGGGGGAGAGATAGAGAGAGGGAGAGAAAGAACAGAACTGGAGGCAACACACTCCCAGATCTCAAATTGTGTTATAGGGCCATTGTCATCAAAACTGCTTGGTACTGGAACATGAATAGACACACTGACCAGTGGAATAGAATTGAGAGCCCAGAAGTAAGCCCCCACACCTAGGGACATCTAATCTTTGACAAAAGTGCCCATACTATTAAATGGGGAAAGCAGAGTCTCTTCAACAAATGGTGTTGGAAAAAATGGGTTGAAACATGAAGAGAAATGAAACTGAACCACTATATTTCACCAAATACAAAAGTAAATTCCAAGTGGATCAAGGATTTGGATGTTAGACCAGACACTATCAGATACTTAGAAGAAAATATTGGCAGAACACCTTTCTGCATAAATTTTAAAGACATCTTCAATGAAACGAATCCAATTACAAAGAAGACTTATGTTGTTTTCACCAGGCTATGTTGTTTTCGCCGGGCTGGCTTCATGGGTGGGTAACAGACGACCAGGGACTCATGGTTGAGCTGTAGGCAGTATCTCTTTATTCATGCGGGACGCAGCACAATTTATACCAAGCTAAGCTAAGCTAAACTAAAGGTACCATAAAACTCATAATGTTGTCTTTATATATACTTGCCAAGTAGGGTGGAAACAGGATGTGACATAGAGAGGGTGGAGAGAAAAGTGACTGGTGAAAATCAGAGTGTGACAAGGAGAGGATCAGGGTGTGACAAGGAGAGAGGGTGGAGCTGGCGAGAATTCTTTTTTTTTTCCCTCCCGGGTTATTGCTGGGCTCGGTGCCTGCACCATGAATCCACCGCTCCTGGAGGCCATTTTTCCCCCTTTTGTTGCCCTTGTTGTAGCCTCATTGTGGTTATTATTATTGCATTGGATCAACCTTCCCGTGGTGCACCCCGTGAGTACCCATTCATTGGGGAAACTGACGATCCTTCCTAGCCGACTGAATCCACATGGATCCCAGTCACTTTCAAAGCCATTTAACTGGCTACAGAAGAAGGGCAGACACTAGAAGAAGAAGAATTGCCATTGTTGACACTATTCGTTGTTGGATAGGACAGAGAGAAATGGAGAGAGGAGGGGAAGACAGAGAGGGGGAGAGAAAGATAAACACCTGCAGACCTGCTTCACCGCCTGTGAAGCGACTCCCCTGCAGGTGGGGAGCCGGGGGCTTGAACCGGGATCCTTACGCCGGTCCCTGTGCTTTGCGCCACATGCACTTAACCCACTGCACCACCGCCAGACCCCCAATAGCGAGAATTCTATCACTGAACCACTAATGCCCTGGAGGGAGGGTGGTGCTTGTTAACAGCGGTTATGTAAATAGAATGAAGTGGTTATGTAAATAGAATCGTGTTAAGCAGGGGGGATTTAAACCAAATGAAACAGAAGGGGTCTCATGCATACCAACAGACTAAGGTAAACATAAACCTATGGGACTAAATCAAATTAAAAAGCTTCTGCACAGCAAAATAAACCACTACCCAAACCAAGAGACCCCTCACAGAATGGGAGAAGATCTTTGCATACTATATCAAACAAGAGGCTAATAACCAAAGTATATAAAAAGCTTGCCAAACTCAACAACAAGAAAACAAATGAACCCATCCAAAATTGGGGAGAGGACATGGGCAGAATATTCACCACAGAAAAGATCCAAAAGGCTGAGAAACACATGAAAAAAATGCTCCAAGTCTCTGATTGTCAGAGAAATGCAAATAAAAACAACCATGAGATAACACTTCACTCATATGAGAATGTCATGCATCAACAAAGATAGCAGCAGCAAATGCTGAAGAGCTTGTAGGGTCAAAGGAACCCTCCTGCACTGCTGGTGGGAATGTCAATTGGTCCAACCTCTGTGGAAAACAGTATGGAGAACTCTCAGAAGGCTAGAAATGGACCTACCCTATGATCCTGCAATTCCTCTCTTGGGGATATAGCCTAAGGAACACAACACACCCATCCAAAAAGATCTGTGTATACATATGTTCTTAGCAGCACAATTTGTAATAGCCAAAACCTGGAAGCAATCCAGGTGTCCAACAACAACAAATGAGCGGCTGAGCAAGTTGTGGTATATATACACAATGAAATACTACTTAAGTATAAAAAATGGTGACTTTACTGTTTTCAGCCGATCTTGGATGACTTGAAAAATTCATGTTAAGTGAAATAAGTTAGAAAGAGAAGCATGAATATAGGATGATCTCATTCTCAGGCAGAAGTTGAAAAACAAGATCAGAAGAGAAAACACAAGTAGAACCTGAACTGGAATTGGTGTATTGGACCAAAGTAAGACTCTGGGGTGTTGGGTAGGGGGAATAATACAGGTTCTTCAGAGGACCTAGTTGGGGTTGTATTGTTATATGAAAAACTGAGAAATGTTATGCATGTACAAACTATTGTATTTACTGTTGAATGTAAAACATTAATTCCCCAATAAAGAAATTTTTAAAAAGAAAAAGAAGAAAGGACTATAAAGCTAGATTATGGAAGAGAGTACCTCCCAAATATGGGAAAGGTGTATAAATATTGTTGACTATAGACCTCATCAATTTGATCTGGGGCACAGAGTTAGCACAGGAGCCTATGTATCCTCTGAATCCCTGTATATCTGAGCTCACATTCTGTGGTCATGAGTAGGAACATTCCAGGTTACACCAATTTCAGGACCTATCTCCTCCAGTAATAGAGTATGTTGCCCAACCTCCCTTTGGAAAATGGAACAGTCCCAACCACTGTTGATCCACATTGAGAGCGAGGTCCTATAGGGGCCCACAGAGGGGTAAATTATGTTGTTCCTGATGGAGATGACCAGTGACCATAGAGAGAGGGATCTGTTAAAGGTGTAGGCACATCATGTCTATGGGTCTCTGGACTCCTGGACTAGGGCCCCAGGTGATGAGGTGGTCTGGTAGTGACCAAAGAGTCATTGTTAAAGTATGCCAGTCTCTTGCTCTTATCCAGATTTTGTTGTTCTTACTTAGTCTGACAAGGTTAGTTTTGGAGTAATTAAGGTACATGTAATGGGAGGTGGGTAGGGAGGGTAACTAGGTTAAGTAAAACTATTTTGTTAGATATTTTAAGGTGTCTTTTTAATTCTTTCTACTTGTTTGCTTCATGTATTGACTCACTGAAAATTATTGTGCACTTCTGTTTTAAGGTACATATTTCTCCCTAACTTAGGTACATATATGCCCTATTTATGTACATCTGCCCTATTTCATGGGCCCTGGTCTATATCTAGGTTTTGAGGCTTTGTTAGGAAGTGTACCACCTGAAATGGAATTAAGGAGTCCTATGAGCTAGGAAAGGCCTCATCAGAGTAATGAAGCTGAAGGGTTGACATTCCATGCCTGAAGTTTCTCCACAAAGTCCAAAGTGCCACATGCGTTTGTGGTACTGGTTGCATTGATATGATTGGGATCAGTAGATGCAATATCAATTGGTATTAATTGAGAGAAGCATGCAGGAAGGTGAGCCCCACTGCAGAATTTTTAGGAAAGGGAGAAGTATGTTTATTTGTTTGTTTGTTTAGTAAATGGGGATGGTTTCTGCTGTCTTCAGATTTAAGAAGGCAATAGATAGTTATTGTTATAACCAATTTATTTGACAACTGAGTTAACTTTGAAAATCCCATTGTTAGGATTTGCTGTATCAGACACAACATCACCATAATTTATGTCCTTTGATGCTATTTACATATAGCTGTGTCTTTAGTTTCTTCTGTTCTCCCTGGTCTATTATTAGAAATGTATCAATAATTTGAGCCCACTATTAAAATTCACCCTGGTTACCAACTTGAGGTCTTAAGTGTTTAGACTGAGGGAACATATGTTTCAATCCATTTTCCTCTCTTAGATTAAATAGTGATTTATGAGACTGTAAGTTAATAGGAGTGTATATTAACACCATTCCCACCACCAAAAGTGTGTTCCTCCTTCCTCCCTCCCACAGTGAAGTTAAACATCTACATTCACACTCCCCCCACCCCAGAGATTTTTACTTTGGTTCCATACTCCAAACTCAAGTCAGATTCTGCTTTGAGTTTCCATTTCTGTTCTTCTTTCTCAACTTCAGTTTATGAGTGGGATTATCCTATACTCATCTTTTTTATGAAAAAATAATAATAGCCTAAAGAAATCCATTTGCAGATGAAATGTGGGCCCATCTTTGTAAAGAACAGTACAAACATTCCCCCATCATAGTTTTAATACCAGTTAATTAACTTTCATGAAATGCTCATGAAAGTGAGTTGGGAGACCATGCACAAAATGCTCCTTAGAAAATGACAAGCCAAAAACAAACATATTGGATGTTTATGTAAATGTCTGCTCAGTTTACTAATAAATTCTGTAACACTGAAGTGTTTGCCAACCAGCATAACTTTTCTCACACAAGGGCTGTGTGAGAAGTTTTTAAACTAACAACAATCACACACATACTTCAGGCAAGCAACAACCATGAAGCATTCTCAATGATACATTTTCAGGCAGGACTACATGATGTTTCCAGATTTTACTACCATGATTCATAAATTACAAAGGCCCTATGTTTCTCCATATCACAATGCCGCTAGGCTTCATGAATCCCTGTGGACAGATAAAGAATTACTTGCTTACAAACCTAAGGAATAAAGCCATCAGCATTGACCCAGTGGGGAATAAAGACAAATTGGTACCTAGCAGAGTAGGTGAGGAAGAGCTGAATGCAAGCCAGTTATATGCATAAATAATGCTTCAGTGGACTGATTTTTACAGCACAGCACTGCGCAACAGAACATGCATGTTTTTGACTAGTGCAGGATTTTTAAAACCAATTGCTTCAAAAGATTCCATGATACAGCAATTCATTTAGTCAATGCCAAATGTAAAGTGAGCCCATAAAAATTACAAATTTCAATGCTGGAAAATGTCATTTTTTCTTAAGCTTGTTATCCCCCTTGGATTTAGAGGAGATTGCTTTGAATTTCCTGTAGCTTGTGAAAAGGTCATAATAGGATTATCTGAGCCTCACTTTAGACAAATGTGAAAGAAAAAACTAAATTTTTCTAATATAAGTAAAACTTAAAGGGCATGTACATAAGGATTATATCTCTCAATCATGAATCTGATATGTGCAAGAGTAGGAGTTGTTCAAAGACTAGTTAAGTAGCTGCATGCTGCAATGTTGAATTGTGTGTTCCCAAAGTTTTTATTGGGATTTGTGATTCATAGGAAAAAGAGATGAGAGCATAAGAAAGTTTTAGTGGGGCATGTGTCCTAAAGGAAGGTGAACACAAGGAAAAGGCACAGATCAGGTGGCAAGTACCTGTTAGCTTTCTGAAAAGACTTCTCACTTTTAAAGGGTGAGTTTGCAGAACCCAGTTTGAGTACGGATATTAATTTCTTCAACTTTGTTTTATTAATTTTTATGTGATATTATTCTACTGACTGATTCAAAGTGAAGTGAACCCCTGGTGTTTGGTCCACACACCCACAATCAAGGAAATGATTTTTAGGTTCTAAATATAAGGGATTGTATTTATCTGAATGGAGTCCTTTCCTTATAAAACAGATTCTAAACATGTCCAGGTTGAATGATGTTACTTCCACGTGGATTGAAGCAAATGCTAGGGCCTACAGAGTTGGATTTTCTCCCCTCTGCCATTTTGACTGACAAAGTTCCAGATGGTGGTTGCTCTAGAGCACACAGTGAGGAAAACAGTTATGCCATCTGCAGACACATGGTGAGCAAGTGAGAGCAAAAATAAGACATTTTCAGTGTTAATCCACTTAGGTTTTGGTCTGGCCTGCCATTACAATCTGGTCTAGATCAATGAATGAATGCTTCCTGACAGAACAGCTGACTCTAAGTTTTCAAAGTGAATTTCAGAAGTCCATATCTTTTATATATAACCTGAAATGTAGGAAGATAAAAATGTCCTCCTTGACTGCTTCAGAACTCTTGCTGTATCTATGTACACACACACACACACACACACACACACACACACACACACACACACAGCATTCTCGTGTTCTCTTTTTCCTTCAGAAACAGAATTCTGTCAAGGAAACTGGTTTAAAAGCTCAAAGACCCCTTTACTCTTGGATTGACATTGTGACTTCCAAGATGGATGTATGTGATTCTTGTTCAAAGAACCACAATTACAACATCATGCAGACATCCAGATATTCAGGTTAATTGCAACTGTCATGTTCTTTTGTTCTCAAAATGTCATCACCACACAAAGGAATCTTATGTTTTTTTCTCTAGTGGGTGGTTAGGGTGGGTTTATATTGTTGGAAAAGGGAGGGAAGTGTTCAAATAGAAATTACAGATGGAATTTCTAATATGTGGCAGGAGGAATTTGACCTTTAACCAAATAGCTAGTCTGGGAGGATACTGGAAAAATAATTTAATAGCTCTATCAAGAGCCACAAGATGAACTATTTCAGCTCATATTAAGCCATTTTGTACCCAAATAATAATTACTACTCTCCATTTTCTCATAATTTCATGTGTATAGTTCTTTTTTTTACCTAATTAGTTTATAAAGAACTAAAGAGTAAAAATATCTTAGATCCAATTTAATCAAACTTCCTCTCCCAGCAACACTGAGTATATAAAGATCTCTCAGTCAGTATATTTTTAGCACTTTTTTTCTTTTCAACTTCAGAAAGAAACAGAGAAATGAGAAAACAGAGAAACTCAGGAAATGAGAAATGAGAAAACAGGGAAATGAGAAAACAGGGAAACTCAGGAATCCCTGTCTAGGGCCCCAGCTGATAGGGTGGCCTGATTTTGACTAAAGAGTCATCATTAAAGCATGCCATCATTAAAGCATACTAAGAGTAAAGGAAAGATACCACAACATTGCTCCACCACTCACAAAACTCCTGCGCATAATGCTCTCATGTGGTGTTTAAACCCAAATTTTCATCCAGGATAAAATGTATACTCTATTAGAAGAACTATCTCATGGTATATTTTGAGTATATAATTGTTTTTTTGTTTGTTTGTTTGTTTGTTTATAAAAAGGAAAGGCTGACAAAACTGTTGTGACCTAACAGGAGTTTGGGACTATTAGCATACAAGTGACATCACCCTGAGGTGGAACAGAGAAGGGAATGTATTAAAAGCACAGGGCTCTATCCCTATGGTTTTGTTAATTTATCCTTTCTTAAATAAAAAATAAATTTAAAAAAAAAGCACAGGGCTTTGAGCAGGTTGCTCTCTTTGGCTGCTGCTGCTTCTTCTCCTGGTCAGAAGCATCTTGGTGGAGGTGTTCCAGGTGTCCGCCATGGCTACTTCTCCTGGGAACTGAACTCGTGTGATTCTGCTAGCTGGTAAACTTTTAGACCCTTCTACAGCCATGAGCAACCTTTACCAGAGCAGATAATTATTTATCTTCTAGGACTAAAATTTTTATAGCTATACTCAGAATTTATGGACCTAGCGTACTCTTAACCCTTGATGATAATTGCTTATTTTGCCTTTTACTTGTATCACCCTAATAAATTTTGTATTGTTTAAACCTGTTCCCATCTCCCCACTCTGAATCCTTTTACATGCCACAGCAGCCACACCAACTCCTTTTTAAGTTAAATAACACAAATATATAAAGATTTCTCAATCAATATATTTTTAGCACTTTTTTCTTTTCAACTTCAGAAAGAAACAGAGAAGTTAGAAGAGAAGAAAAGAAAGATTAAGAGCAAAGATAGATACCACAACAATGCTCCACCACTCACAAAACTTCCCTTGTGCATGATGCTTTCATGTGGTGTTCAAACCCAAATTCTCATCCAGGGTAAAATGTGCACTCTATTAGAAGAACTATTTCCTAGTCTATTTTGAGCATATTGTTTTTTAAATTTTTTACTTATAAAAATGAAACACCGACAAAACCATAGGGTAAGAGGGGTACAACTCCACACAAGTCCCACAACCAGAATTCTGTATCCTATCTCCTTCCCTGATAGCTTCTCTATTCTTTATCCCACTGGGAGTATGGGCCCAGGGTCATCATGGGGTGCAGAAGGTGGAAGACCTGGCTTCTGTAATTGCCTGACCAGTGACCATGGGTATTGAATGGTCAAGCCATACTCCCAGCCTGTCTATCTCTTTCCCTAGTGTGGTGTGGCTCTGGGGAAGAAGGGCTCCAGGACACATTGGTGAGGTCATCTGTCCAGGGAAGTCCGATTGGCATCATGGTAGCATCTGGAACCTGGTGGCTGAAAGAAGAGTTAACATATAAAGCCAAATAAAGTGTTGCCTAATCATGAACCTGAAGGCTGTAATATTGAAGATAAAGATTTGGGGTTTCCATTTCGTAGATAGATAGTAGGCCTATTTTAGTTGTATTCAAAAGGGCCCATAACAATACCAGCTTTTTTTTTTCCTGACCCTCACACCTGATATTCAGGTGTATCCAAGTTATTGTCTGGGAAGATGATGACATGGCTGTAAAAATTACCAGAAAGCTGAATCAGGGAAGAGAGTAGCTCCCAAATATGGGGAAGGTATATAAATATTGTTGACTATAAATGCCATCAATTTGATCTGATCTGATGACCTCTGCATCCCTGTAGATCTGAGCTCACATTCTGTGATCATGAGTAGGAACATTCCAAGCTGCCCCAATTTCAGGACCCATCTTCCTCAGGTGGAAGAGAGAGTATGTTGTCCAGCCTCCTTTAGGATGATGGAACATTCTCTACCATTTTCTGGTCCACACTGAGGGCAAGGATTTATGGGGGCCTACAAAGGGGTCTATTGCATTGTTCCTGATGGAGATGACTAGTAACAATGGAGAAAGGGATCTATTCAAAGTCTGGGTCCATCATCTCTGTTTGGGAAACTCAGGAATCCCTGTCTAGGGCCCCTGCTGATGGGGTGGCCTGATTTTGACTAAAGAGTCATCATTAAAGCATGCCAGTCTGTTGTCTTCATTTAGCTTTTGCACTCCTTACTTTATAAGGTTAGCTTTGGAGTGACTGAGGAAAGTGTAATAGAAAGTAGATGAGGAGGGTATCTAAGTTTAAGTAGAAACTATTTCATTAGGAACTTTATGGTGTCTCTTTAGGTCTTTCTACTTCCTTGCTGCATATATTGACTCACTGCAGACTATTGTGCACTTCTGCTTTTAGGAATATATTTTGCCCTAATTTATGGATATATGCAAACATATGCCCGATCTCATGGGACCTGGTCTATATATAGGTTTTAAGACTTTGTTAAGAAGTGAACCACCTGAAATGAAACTAGAGAATCTTATGAGAAAGGAAAGGTCTCACCCGAGTAATGAGGCTGAAGGGTTGACATTCCACGCCTGACATCTCAGGACACAATCTGAAGTGAAGCATGCTGAGGTGATACTCATTGTGTTGAACAGGTTGGGAGCAGCAGATGCAGTGCCAGTTGGTACAAACTGAGAAAAGCATGTATGAAAGTGAGCCCCACCCTAAAGGTTCTAGGACTAGGGGAACTATAGGCTGTACAGTGGAAGCAGGAGGTTCCTGCTGCTGTCTTAAGGTTTAAGAAGGCAATATATAGTTATTGTTATAATCAAATTATTTGGTAATTGGATTAACTTTGAAAATACCATTGCTGTATCATACACAACATCACCATAATTTATGTACTTTGACACTATTTGTATATAGCTGTGTCATATAGAGAAACACCAATGGTTGCTTCTGTTCTCCCTGGTCTAACATTTTAGGAGAATCAACATTTAAAAGACTCAGCCTATGGTTTGTGCATTAAAACATTTAAGACATTCAACCATTTTTCCCCCCTCATATTAATTAAATAGCAATTTATATGACTACAAGTTAATAGGAGTGTACAAAAACACCATTCCCACTAAAAAAGACCATCCACCCCTTCCCCCCTTACCCCCAGTAATGCTGAGCATCCATCCTCACTCTTCACCCAGAGGTTTTTACTTTGGTGCCCTACTCCAAAATCACTCAGATCTTGCTTTGAGTTTCCCTTTCTGTTCTTCTTTCTCAACTTCTGTTGATGAGTGTGATCATCCCATACTCATCTTTATCTTTCTGACTTAGCTCACTTAATGTAATTCCTTCTAGTTCCATCCAAGATGGGTGAGATAAGGTGGGTTCATTGTTCTTTATAGCTGTGTAGTATTCCGTTGTGTATTTGTACCACAACTTTTCAGTCATTCATATGTTGCTGGGCACCTGGGTTGATTCTAGGTTTTAGCTGTTATGAGAAGAACGTGTTTGGCAAACGACAACCCCTCAACATTAAGTTGGAGGACTCGAAGAGCAGGACCAACAGCTTGAAAGCTGTCAGAGGCTGCTTGTTGCTGGCTTTGAAAGTGACTGGGATCCATGGGGATTCAGTCGGCTAGGAAGGATCATCAGTTTCCCCAATGAATGGGTACTAATGGGATGCACCCCTCTGAAGATTCCTACAAGTGCTTCCACTAAGCCATCTTCAAAGCAGCTTCCCAAGCCATTCCTCGTGGGAGACGTGCTAACTATACGCCTTGTCTTGATGCTAAACGCGAGCGACTACTAAAGCAGTATGATGAGTCAGGCGACCCAGATGTGGCCGACCATCTCATTGCCTCCCTGGATGCAGCACGCCAAGCCCACTGGCAACAACTCAAGGAAAGTCTGAACTGCACCCACTCAAGTAGGAAGGCCTGGAAGCTTCTTCATAGTCTGGGTGCCGGTAGCCAACCCTCTCCCGTCTCCCATCCTCCCGTATCTCCAAACTCAGTGGCCAGTCACCTAACTCAAGTTGGACGTGCTAAGATAGACCCAGTCTGGAAAAGAGAAATTTCCCATGAGTGGTCATCCCACTTCCGTTTATCTTGTCCATCTCCAAAACTCTCTCCCTTTACACTGTCTGAACTGGAAGACGCTTTGAAGAGGGTTAAACCAGGAATGGCTGCTGGCTATGATAACATCACCCCAGAACTCATTCTTAACTTGGGCCCCGCGGCAAAGAAGTGGCTCACTACATTCCTGTCCCACATCTTGGAATTCGAATCTATGCCCAAAATTTGGTGTCGTGAGAAGATAATAGCAGTTTTGAAACCAAAGAAAGACCCAACACTGGCCGCCAGCTATAGACCAATTTCTCTCCTCTCCATGTGTTACAAACTCCTTGAGAGGCTGCTTCTGTCATGAATTTCTCCTCTTACAGAGAAATTCCTATCACCCGCCCAAGCTGGTTTCCGCCCAGGAAGATCTACCTGCAAACAAGTCCAGGCCCTCTCAACTTACATTGAAAATGGATTCCAGAAGAATTTAAAGATGGGTGCTGTCTTTGTTGATCTCACAGCAGCCTATGACATGGTCTGGCACCGTGGTCTCCTAGTCAAGATCTCAAGATGCCTGCCTCCATGGGTGGCCAACACTATATCGTTTCTTCTCCAAAACAGAAGATTCCGGGTACATCTGGGTGACAAGTCTAGCAGATGGAGACTTGTCTCAAGTGGCCTCCCCCAGGGCTTTGTTCTGGCTCCTACGCTATTTAATATTTACATCAATGACCTTCCAGAAACTTCTTCAAGGAAGTTCATCTACACAGATGACATCTGCTGTGCAACTCAGGCATCCAAGTTTGACATCCTCGAGGAAACACTCACGAAAGACATGTCTCTGATATCTGATTAATGTAAAAAATGACGACTAATCCCTAGCACTGCAAAAATGGTATCATCTGTTTTCCATCTACACCATGCCTCAGCCTCGCGTGAATTTAATGTGCAGCTTGACGATACGAGAATCCGGCATGAAGCCCAGCCAGTCTATCTTGGCATTACTCTCGATCGCACTCTGTCATTTCACGAACATCTCATAAAAACTGCAGCAAAGGTGGGCATGAGGAATAACATCATTGCAAGACTGGCCAACTCCTCATGGGGCGCCAGCGCTTCCACACTACGATCATCATCTCTGGCATTATGTTATTCCACTGCAGAATACTGTGCCCCAGTATGGTTCTGTAGCCCCCATGTCCACTTGGTCGATTCCAAATTATATTCCTCCATGAGGATCATTTCTGGAATCATCTGTTCCACCCCGGTTCCATGACTGCCAGTTCTTAGCAACATCACCCCGCCAGATATTCGTCGGGATGAGGCATCATCTAAGTTCATTTCCCACGTCTACGCTCGACCGGACCTGCCAATATACGCAGATATCTTCACCCACCCTGTTCAATGCTTGACGTCTCATCATCCAATCTGGTCTCCTACGCCTACACTGAACTTCTCTGTTCCAGACTCTTGGAAACAGAGTTGGCAGTCAGCTGAGGTAAAGAACAAACACCTCATCACAGACCCCTGCGTCAACCCGGCTTTGACCTAGCACGTTATGATTGGGCCCTCCTCAATTGCTATCGAACAGGCCATGGCCGGTGCGCCACTATGTTCCATCGCTGAGGAGCCAGAGGCGACCCGAATTGCCCCTGCGGCTACAGACAGACTATGACCCACATAGTCAATGACTGCCACCTCTCCAGATTCAAAGGAGGTCTCGAAACTTTACATCAGGCTCAACCTGACGCTGTTGACTGGCTAAGGAAGAAGGGCAAACGCTAGAAGAAGAAGAAGGGCCCCATCTGGTGGAATGGCCTGATAGTGACTAAAGAGTCATCGTTAACATATGCCAGTCTCTGCCCTTATTAAGTTTTTGCAGTCCTTGCTTTGCTAAGGATAGCTATGGATTGAGTGAGAGAACTGTAATAGGAAACGGTGAGAAGGGTATCTAAGTCTAAGTGGACACTATTTCACTATGAACTTGATACTGACTCACTACAGACTATTGTGTATTTTTGATTTCAAGTATATATCTTGCCCTAATTTATAGATATATATGTGAACATATGCTCTATCTTATGGGGCCTGGCCTATATCTAGGTTTTGGGACTTTGTTAGGAAGTGAACCTCCTGGAATGGAATTAGAGACTACCATGAAAGGAAAGGTCTCACCTGAGTGATGAGGGTGAAGGGTAGGCAATCTATGCCTGATGTCTCTGTACAGAGTATGAGTGAAGCATGAAGATGGTACTTGTTGCATTGCTTATGTTGAAATCAGTGGATGCAATATCATTTGGCCTGACTTGAGAGAAGTATGCAGGAAAGTGAGCCCCACCCCAGAGGTTCCAGGATTTGGAGAAACATAGGCTCTACAGAGGAAGCTGGAGATTCCTGTTGTCTTAGGGTTTAAGAAGACAATAGATAGTTATTGCAATAATCACATTGTTTGGCAATTGTGTTAAGTTTGAAGAATCCCTTTCTTAGGATTTGCTGTATCATACACACCCTCACCATATTTCATATCCTTTGACATTGTTTGCATATAGCTATGCCACCGGTTGCTTTTGTTCTCCCTGGACTAAGCTTTTAAGAGAGTCAGCATATCAAAGACTCAGCCTATGTATTAGAAAGACTCGGTCTGTGCTTTAAAAAGTTTGAGATATTCTATCAATTTTCCCCTCTCATATTAATTAAATAGTGATTTATATGACTGCAAACTGATAGGAGTGTACATAAACACCATTCCCACCACCAAAAGACTGTGTCCCATCCACTCCCCCACAACCAGCCCCCCTATCCCCCGCTACATTAAGCTGAACATTCACCCTCACCCTCCAACCAGGGTTTTTTTTTTGGTGCCCTACTCCAAGTTCAGTCAGCTCCTGCTTTGAATTTCCCTTTCTGTTCTTCTTTCTCAACTTCTGTTTATGAGTGGGACCATCACATACTCATCTTTATTTTTCTGACTTAGCTCACTTAACATAATTTCTTCTAGCTCCATCCACGATGAGTCAGAGAAGATCGGTTCATTGTTCTTAATAGCTGCATAGTATTCCATTGTGTGTATATACCACAGCTTTCTCATCCACTCTTCTGTTGATGGGCACGTGGGTTTCTTCCAGGTTTTAGCTATTACAAATTGTGCTGCTATGAACATAGGTGTGCACATATCTTTTTGGTTCAGTGTTAGGGAGTCCTTGGGGTATATCCCCAGGAGAAGAATTACTGGGTCATATGGAAGGTCCATGGCTAGCTTTGTGAGAGTTCTCCAGACTACTCTCCTGAGAGGCTGGACCAATTTACATTCCCATCAACAGTGCAGAAGGGTTCTTCTGTCCCCACAGCCTCTCTAGCATTTGTTGCTGCTGTCCGTTTTGATGTATGACATTTTCACAGGAGTGAGGTGGTATCTCAGTGTTGTCTTTATTTGCATTTCTCTGACAATCAGCGACCTGGAGCAGTATTTCATATGTTTGATAGCCTTTTGGATCTCCTCTGAAGTGATTGTTCGGTTCATATCCCCTGCCCATTTTTGGATGGGGTCATTTGCTTTTTTGGTGTTAAGTTTGCTGAGCTCTTTGTATATTTTGGTAATTAGTCTCTTGTCTGATGTATGGCATGTGAATATTTTCTCCCATTCTGTGAGGGGTCTCTCTGTTTGTGTGATAGTCTCTTTGGCTGTGAAGAATATTTTCAATTTGATGCAGTACCACTGGTTTGTTTCTGCTTTGGTTTTCCTTGCAATTGGGTTTGTTCCATCAAAAAATGTACTTGAAGTTTAGGTGGGAAAGTGTTTTACCAATGTTTTCCTTTAAGTATTTGATAGTTTCTGGTCTAAAATCCATGTTCTTAATCCATTTGGAGTTGATTTTTGTTTCTGGTGAGATAAGGTGGTTCAGTATCATTTTTCTGCATGTTTTGATCCAGGTATCCCTGCACCATTTATTGAAGAGAGCCTCTTTCCTCCATTTAATACTTTGGGGACCCTTATCAAAGATTAGATGTCCATAGATTTGGAGGTTTAGTTCTGGGCTTTCATTTCTTTTCCAGTTGTCTGTGTGCCTATTTTTGTTCAAGTACCAGGCTGTTCTAGTGATGATGTCCTTATAATATAGTTTGAGATCTGGGAGTGTGATGCCTCCCTTTCTGTTTCTTTTCCTCAAGATGGTTTTGGCAATTCTAGGTGTTTTATGGTTAGAGATAAATGATTGTAGTTTTTGTTCTATTCTCTTAAAGAAGCTTGGTGGAATTTTGACGGGTGTCACATTAAATTTGTATATGGCCCTGGGGCAAATATTCATTTTGATGATATTTATTCTTCCAATCCATGAAAATGGGATGGGTTTCCACTTCTTGGTATCAGTTTCTATTTCCTTAAATAGTGACTCATATTTTTCAGTATATGTCTTTCACTTCTTTGGTCAGCTTTATTCCTAGGTATTTTATTGATTTTGTTGCAACAGTGAATGGGAGTGATTTCCGGATGTCTTCTTCTTCAGATTTGGTGTTTGCATAGAGAAATGCCACTGATTTTATGCTCTGATTTTGTAGCCTGACACCTTGCTATATTGCCTAATAACTTCCAGTAGTTTTCTACTGGATTCTTTAGGTTTTTCTATGTATACTATCATGTCATCTGCAAATAGTGAGAGTTGATTTCTTCCCTTCCAATCTGTAGTCCTTTGATTTCTTTCTCTTGCCTGATTGCTATGGCAAGAATTTCCAATACTATGTTGAAAAGTAATGGTGATAGTGGACAGCCCTGTCTAGTCCCTGTTCTGCGGTGGAATGCTTTCAGTTTCTGTCCATTGAATATGATGTTGACTGTAAGTTTACTATATATGGACTCCACTATCTTGAGGAATTTCACATCAATTACCATTTTTTTGTAGTGTTCTGAGCATGAATGGGTGTTGGATTTTGTCAAAGGCTTTCTCTGCATCTATTGAGACAATCATGTGGTTTTTGGCTTTGCTTTTTTATTGATGTGGTGAATGACATTGATTGACTTACATATGAAAAACCACCCTTGCATTCCTGGGATAAATCCCACTTGGTCATAATAAACAATCTTTTTGATATACTGTTGTATCTGTTTGACCAGGATCTTGTTTAATATTTTGGCATCTATGTTCATCAGAGATATTACTCTATAGTTTTCCTTTTTTGTTATGTCCCTATCTGCTTTTTTTTCAGCCGGAACACTATTCAGCTCTGGCTTATGGTGGTGTGGGGGATTGAACCTTGGACTTTGGAGCCTCAGGCATGAGAGTCTGTTTGCATAACCATTATGCTATCTACCCTCCACCTGCCTATCTGATTTTGGTATGAGGGTGATACTGGGTTCATAGGAGGTGGAAGGGAGTATTCCTATTTCTTAGATCTTGTGGAAGAGCTTTAGAAGTATAGGTATTAACTGTTTCCTGAAAGTTTTGTAAAATTCATCTGTGTATTCCTTAGGGTGTGCAGTAAGGTCATTTATTTGGGCTTTTTCTTCTTTTTTAATATGTGACTCTAAGGTTATGAGTTCCCCTCTCAGTACTGCTTTAGCTGTGTCCCAAATATTTTGATATCTTGTGTCTTCATTTTTGTGTGTTTCCAGGAACATTTGAATTTCTTGTTTGAGTGTCTCTCTGACCCAGTGGCTCTTAAGCAGTATGCTGTTTACGTTCCAAATTCTGTGTCTTTTAGTAATTTTCTGTTTGTTGTGAAATGTTAGCTTTAATCCACTGTGGTGTGAGAACGAACTTGGGATGATTTCAATGCTCTTGGTTTTGTAGCCTAACAAGTGGTCTATTCTTGCGTATGTGTTGTGTGGATTTGAAAAGAACGTGTATTCCAGTTTTTCTGGGGTGAAGAACACTGAAAATGTCCAGGAGGTCTAGTCTGTCCATCTCTTCATTTAATTCTATTATTTCTTGTTGATTATTTTCTTCCTTGATCTCTCTAAGTGTGAGAGTGGGGTGTTAAAGTCTCCCACTATTGATGTATTTTTGTAGTTCTTTCAGTAAGTGTTTGATGTATTTAGATTGTCCCTCATTTGGTGCATAGATGTTAATAATTGTTAAATCTTTTTGGTTTACTTTTGCATTGCTATAATACAACATGTTAGGAAGACTGTTTTACTGACTATGAGCAAAAGGAATTACGTAACATGGACACAATTAGTATATGGTTGATCAGACTGTCGTCAAGAGCATATCAAAGACACAGTTAAACTCATAAGGGATTGTGAGTATTAAAAATTACTTACGCAAGCCACTGGTGCAAGTTCAGCCCTTTCCACCCTTTTTCACCTCTCACCTATTCATGCTCTCTATAACGTGTGTGCTTAACCAGGTGCACCATTGCCAGGCCCAAGGATCCTTTTACCTTATTCCTTTTCACTCTACATATATGTCTTGGTGTCTTTAGTCTCATTAATTCTATTTGGACCTACTGGGCTTCCTTAACTTTTATGTATTTTATGTTGTTTAGACTAAGGAAGTTCTCATGTATTATGTCCCATAGAATGCTTTCTTCCAAACTCAACAACATACTGCTTAAGAACCACTGGGTCAGAGAGACACCCAAGCAATAAATTCTAATGTTCCTGAAAACAAATGAAAATAAAGACACAAGCTACCAAAATATTTGGGACACAGCTAAAGCAGTATTGAGAAGGAAACTGATAGCCATACAGTCACATACTAAACAAAAAGAAAAAGCTCAAATAAGTGACCTTACTGCACACCTTAAGGAATTAGAGGAGGAGGAACAAAGGAACCCTAAAGCAACCAGGATGAAAATCACTAAAATTAGAGCAGA
Source organism: Erinaceus europaeus (assembly GCF_950295315.1). NCBI lineage: Eukaryota > Metazoa > Chordata > Mammalia > Eulipotyphla > Erinaceidae > Erinaceus > Erinaceus europaeus. The sequence continues at coordinate 35,106,223 of NC_080166.1, forward strand.
AATAAACAACATTGAAAATAAGAGAACCATACAGAAGATCAATGAAGCCAAATGTTGGTTCTTAGAAAAATTAAACAAAATTGACAAACCCCTAGCCAGACTCACTAAACAAAAAAGGGAGAACACTCAAATAAATAGAAATGTAAACAACAGAGGAGATATCACAACTGACACCACAGAAATCCAGAAAATCATATGAGACTTCTATGAAGAATGATATGCCACCAAGCTAGAAAATCAGGAAGAAATGGAAGAGTTCCTAGAAACATATGCCCTTCCAAAACCGAACCAAGAAGAACTACAAAACCTAAATGCACCATTCACAAACAAAGAAGTCAAAACCATTATTAACAATCTCCCCAACAACAAAAGTCCTAAACCAAATAGCTTCACAAAAGAATTCTACAAAACCTTCAGGAAACAGTTAATACCCATACTTCTAAAGCTTTTTCATAAGATCGAAGAAACAGGAACACTTCCTTCTACCTTCTATGAAGCCAACATCACCCAGATACCAAAAGCAGATAGAGACACAGCGAAAAAGGAAAACTACAGACTTATATCTCTAATGAACATAGATGCCAAAATATTAAACAAGATCTTGGCCAACCAGATACAGCAGTACATCAAAAAGATTGTCCATCATGACCAAGTGGGATTTAATTCCTAGAGATAGAGAATGGGAAAGCTATCAGGGGAGGGGAGGGGATATGGAGATCAGGTTGTGGGAATTGTGTGAAGCTGTACCCCTCTTATCCTACGGTTTTGTTAATGTCTCCTTTCTTAAATAATTACAAAAAAAATAATAATGCTTTCTTCCCCTTCTTCTCTTTCCTCCTCTTGTAGGGGGAAATATAATGTGTGTATTATTTCTTTTGAACTCATCCCATATTCTCTGTTGTTGTTTTCAGTATCTCTTAATCTCTTTTGAGATCTGTTACTTCTTTCTTACTTTTCTCTAGTTCGTCCTCGATTTTGCTAAATCTGTTTTCAGCCTCATTCATTCTATTCTCCCTCCCCTCTGTTGTTTTCTGTAGCTCAGCCATTTTGTTACCCTTTCTGATCCAGTATTAGCTTATTCAGGTAGTTGTGCTCAGCTATTTCAGCTTTCAGCTCTCTAATTGCCTCCAGATAGTTAGTGCTTTCTTTTAGAGTCTCACTTGTTGTTTCTGAATTTCTGATGACAATTCTTTCAAACTCTTTCCTCACTCCTGTGACTAATGCCACAATTATCGTTTGGATGTTGATCTCATTCTTCTGCACTTCTACCTTTGGGGGGATTTTAGCTGTTTCACTTCTCCAATCTTTCTCCTTGAATTAACCTATATTATAGTGTGTTAAGAGGTCCTCTCTCAGAACTTTTCAGCCCACTGATTACTCTGGCCAGGATTGACTTGTGTCTAAGCAAGGTACTTAAAGAGTTCAAAGTTGTGGAAATTAACAGTTGTTTCAATGTTATCTCAATCCTTGACTTTTAACACAGTGGCTGTTAACACCTCTTTTGTTCTTTTACTTTCCTATAACCTATAGTAGCCTGAGGGGATTTTACCTATAAATAGTTTTTCTTAGCTTAATAACTCACTCCTGACCAAAACATAAAGCAGGCTGGGTGAGAAATAGAACAGTGGTTATGCAAGAGACTCCTACACCCCAAGTATCCAAAGCTCAGGGCTCAATTCAGCTTCTCTGCCAGCAGCCAGAGCCAAGCTGGGCAGCAATGCTGGGCCCTGTGAGTTTCTAAACAAGTCTCATTCATAGGCTGTATATTCTGTGTTCTCATCAGAATAACAATGTGCAAAGGCTCCCACTATACAGCCCCACTGCTAGACCGCTGGGGTGTAGATCTTTTACTGGGTTTCCTGGTCAGTTCTCTACCCTCCAATGTCAGCAGCACAGGGCCTCACCCTGGCTGCACCAGCATCTGAGGCCAGTTGAAATGGAGATGCACTATTGCATTTGGTGAGTCTTGGGGGAGTCTTCTTCTCCCTTCAGTGGTTTATTTGTTGGGAAAACAGACTGGTGGTTTCTCCTCAACTGGCTAACTGCCAGACTGTTACCAGACACTTGGGAGTAGATATGGGATTTAGCCCCATGAATCTCTCTTTGGGCTACTATCTGTCCAAGAGCCACATGTATTTTCACTCACTTGTGACTTGGTGGGTTCCCAAAGTAATCCCAGTCTTGTCTTGTTGCAGTCTCAGGTAATCTTTGATATTCCTTTTTGTTTAGTGAAGTTCCTCAACTGGGTAGAGCTGGAGGTCTGGGCAGAGTTGTGGTCTTTGGATGCTCTCATGATTTGGTGGGTTACCAAAAATAGTTCTAGTCCTATCTTGTTGCAGTCCCAGGTGGTCTCCTTTGATATTCCTAGTTTACCAGGGAGAGACCCTATCTAGTTCTATCTGAAAAAGACAGTATCCTATGTTTATATTTTCTTAACTATTTTCATTGTATTCTCTTTAATGGAGCCATAAATGCCCACTTGTGTTTGTTCTGTTAGCTAATGTTTAGTTTAAAACATCTCCATGAAGTTGTTCATGACAGTCATATACTTAATTGCATATTGACAGTACTAGGAATAATGAAAGTTTTGATTGTTTGATTAATTGGAGGGCAAAAAGAATTAGAGTACATTGGATCTTGTGCTTACAAAATATTTAACTGGATATAAAAGAAGTATCACATACCTATTGACATCTAATTTTTGATAAAGGGGGCCAAAATATTGAATGGAGGAAGGAAGCTCTCTTCAGTAAATGGTACTGGGAAAACTGGGTTGAAACATGCACAAGAATGAAACTGAACCACTTTATCTCATCAGAAACAAAAGTGAACTCCAAATGGATCAAAAAGCTGTATGTTAGACCAGAAATTATCAACTACTTAGAGGAAAAATTGGTGAAACAACACATTCCCACCTAAACTTCAAAGACATCTTTGCTGATACAAACTCAATTTCAAGGAAGACTAAAACAAACAAACAAACAAAATCAATGGGACTACAACATCAAATTGAAAAGCTTCCACATATCCAATGTCATACATAAAAAAGGACAGCAGCAACAAATGCTGGAGAGGTTGTGGAGACAAAGGACCCCTCCTACATTGCTGGTGGCAATGTAAATTGGTCCAACCTCTGTGGAGAGCAGTCTGAAGAACTCTCCAAAGGCTAGAAATAGACTTTCCACATGACCCAGTAATTTATCTCCTAGGGATATCTCCTAAGGACTCCATAACACTCAATGAAAAAGATATATGTACACCTATGTTCATAGCCTCACAATTCGTAATAGCTAAAACCTGGAAGCAAACCAGGTGCCCAACAACAGATGAATGACTGAGAAAGCTGTGGTTTATTTACACAATGGATACTGCGCAGCTATTAAGAACAATGAACCCATCTTCTCTGACCTATCTTGGATGAAGCTAGAAGGAATTATGATAAGTGAGCTAAGTCAGAAAGACAAAAATGAGTATGAGATGATCCCACTCATAAACAGAAGTTGATAAAAAGAACAGAAAGGGAAACTCAAAGCAAGATCTGAATGATTTTAGAGTAGGGCACCAAAGTAAAAATCTATGGGTTGTGGGTGAGAATAGATATCCAGCTTTACTGGTGGGGGGAGGAGGGATCAGCACACAGTCCTTTGGTGGTGGGAATGGTGTTGATTAGTCATATAAATCAATATTTAATTAATATGAGGGGAAAAACCGATTGAGTCTCTCAAACATTTTAATGCACAGATCATAGGCTGAGTATATGTTCCTTCAGTCTAACCACTTAAGACTTCAAACGTATAATCAGACTGAATTTTAACAGTGTTCTCAACCTGTGGCATTACTTTATTTTATTGTTTTTGTTGCAATAGTAAGGGGAATTAATTTCTGTATTTTTTCTTTATTTAACTTAGTGTTTTCAGAGAGGAATGTCACTGACTTTTATATGCTAATTTTGAGGCCTGACAACTTAGTATATTGCCTGATAATTTCCAAAAGTTTCCTGCTGAATTCTTCAGTTTTTTTTATGTATTATATAATCTGCAAGAAGTGAGAGTTTGGCTTCTTCTCTTCCAATCTGTATCCACTTAATTCCTTGCTCATGCCTGATTGCTATCACAAGAACTTCCAACGCTATTTTGAATAATAATAGTGATAGTGGGCAGCCCTGTACTTGATATGAGGGGGGAATGCTTCCAGTTTTTCACCATTGAGTATGATGTTAGCTATAGGTTTGCTATATATGGACTCCACTATCTAGAGGAACTTCCCATATATTCCCCTTCAGTGTAGCATTTTGATCACGAAAGGATGTTAGATTTTGTCAAAGGCTTTCTTTGTATCTATTTTGATTTTTTAAAATTTTTTAATATTTATATTTATTTTTTATTATCATTTTTTATTCTTTTTTTAGTTTTTTTTTATTTAAGAAAGGAGGCATTAACAAAAGCATAAAATAAGAGGGGTAAAATTCCACACAATTCCCATAACCCGATCTCCATGTCCCATCCCCTCCCCTGATAGCCTTCCCATTCTCTGTCTCTCTGGGAGTATGGATCCAGGGTCGTTGTGGGTTGCAAAGGGTGGAAGGTCTGGCTTCTGTAATTGCTTCTCCGCTGAACATGGGCGCTGACTGGTCAATCCGTACTCCCAGTCTGTCTCTCTCTTTCCCTAGTAGGGTGGGGCTCTGAGGAAGTGGAGCTCCAGTACACATTGATGGGGTCGTCTGTCCAGGGAAGTCTGGTCAGCATCTTGCTGGCATCTGGAACCTAGTGGCTGAAAAGAGAGTTAACATACAAAGCCAAACAAATTGTTGAACAATGATGGACCTAAAGACTGGAATAGTGTAGATGAGGTGTTGGAGGGTATTCCCTGCAGGCTCTTGTGTACTTCTGCTTTCAGGTATATATTTTTCCCCTAGTATATGGGCACGGGTGAACCTATGCTCTATCTCAGGGGACCTGGACTATATCTAGGTTTGGGGACTTTATTGGGGAGTGGACACCTGGAATGGAATTAGAGAATACTATGAAAGGAAAGATCTCACCCAAGTGATGAAGCTGAAAGGTTGTCATTCCACACCTGAAGTCTCTGGTCACAGTCTGAAGTGAAGCATGCTGGGGTGGCACTCGTTGCATTGATTAGGTTGCGATCCATGAATGCAATCTTATTTGATTTGAATTGAGAGCAGCATGCAGGAAAGTGGGCCCCACCCTAAGGTCCCAGGACTGGGGGAAATATAGGCTCTATAGTGGAATGTGAGGTTCCTGTTGTCTTAGGGTTCAAGAAGACAATGGACAGTTATTGTTATCGTCACATTATTTGGTGATAGGGTTAACTTTGGAAAGTCCCTTTGATAGGGTTTGGGGTATAATACCCAGAATCTTGTATATAGCTGTGCTACCGGTTGCTTCAGGTCTCCTGGGTATAGGGTTTTGGGAAAGATAACATATCAAAGACAGCCTATGTATTAAAAAGATTCAGTCTGTGTTTTAAGAAGTTCTAGACATATCATCAGTTTTTCCCCTCTCATATTAATTAGTGGTTTATATGTTTACACTTTAATAGGATTGTACATAAACACCACTCCCACGACCAAAAGACTGTGTCCCATCCCCATCACTCACCGCTCCCCCTGTACCCCCCCCCATTCCGGAAAGCCCAGTGGCCACCCTCCCTTTCACCATAGTGTTTTTACATTGGTGCCCTGCTCTTGATTTAATCAGATCCTGCTTTTCTGTTTCAGTTTCCCTTTCTGTTCTTCTTTCTCAACTTCTGTTGATGAGTGGGGACATCCCATACTCATCTTTATCTTTCTGACTTAGCTCACTTAACATAATTCCTTCTAGCTCTGTCCAAGATGGGTCAGATAAGGTGGGCTCATTGTTCTTAATAGCTGCATAGTATTCCATTGTGTATATGTACCACAGCTTTCTCAGCCACTCATCTGCTGTTAGACACCAGGGTTCCTTCCAGGTTTTAGCTATTATGAATTGTGCTGCTATAAACATAGATGAACACACATCTTTTTGGTTGGGCATTATGGAATCCTTGGGTTATATCCCCAGAGAGGAATTACTGGGTGATATGGAAGGTCTATGTCTAGCCCTGTGAGAGTTCTCCAGACTGCTCTCTAGAGAGGCTGGACCAATTTACATTCCCACCATCAGTGCAGGAGGTTCCTCTGTCCCCACAGCCTCTCCAATATTTGTTGCTGCTGACCTTTTTGATGTATGCCATTCTCACAGGAGTAAGGTGGTATCTCAATGTTGTCTTTATTTGCATCTCTCTGACAATCAGCGACCTGGAACAGTTTTTCATATGTTTGTTAGCCTTTCAGATCTCCTCTTGTTCATATCCTCAGCCCATTTTTGGATGGGGTCATTTGCTTTTTTGGTGCTAAGTCTGCTGAGCTCTTTGTATAGTTTGGTGATTAGTCTCTTGTCTGATGTTTGGCATGTGAAGATCTTCTCCCATTCTGTGAGGGGTCTCTTTGTCTGTGTGATAGTTTCTTTGGCTGTGCAGAACCTTTTCAATCTGATGTAGTCTCATTGGTTTGTTTCTGCTTTAGTCTTCCTTGAAATTGGGTTTGTTTCATCAAAGATGTCCTTGAGGTTTAGGTGGGAAAGTGTTTCACCAATGTTTTCCTCTAAGTGTTTGATAGTTTCCGGTCTTCCATCCAGGTCTTTGATACATTTGGAGTTGATTTTTGTTTCTGGTGAGATAAGGTGGTTAAATTTCATTCTTTTGCATGTTACAAGCCAGTTTTCTCAACACTATTTATTGAGGAGAGCCTCCTTCTTCCATTTGATACTTTGGGCCCTCTTGTCAAAGATTAGATGTACATAGGTGTGGGGATTTAGAACTGGGCTTTCAATTCTGTTCCACTGGTCTGTGTGCCTATTTTTGTTCCAGTACCAGGCTGTTTGGATGATGATGGCGTTATAATATAGTTTGAGATCTGGGAGTGTGATGCCTCCATTCTGTTTCATTTCCTCAACATGGTTTTGGCAATTCTAGGTGTTTTCTAGTTCCAGATAAATGAATGTAGTTTTTGTTCTATTTTCTTAAAGAAGCTGGTGGAACTTTGATGGGTATTGCATTAAATTTGTATATGGCTCTGGGAGAATATTCATTTTGATGATATTTATTCTTCCAATCCATGAGCATGGGATGTCTTTCTATTTGTTGGTATCAGATTCTATTTCCCTGAAGAGTGACTCATAGTTTTCAGTATACAAGTCTTTCACTTCTTTGGTCAGCTTTACATGTAGGTATTTTATTGATTGTGTTGCATTGGTGAATGGGAGTGATTTCTGGATGTCTTTTTCTTCAGATTTAGTGTTTGCATGGAGAAATGCCACTGATTTTTGTACATTGATTTTGTAGCCTGACACCTTGCTATATTGCCTAATAACTTCCAGTAGTTTTCTACTGGATTCTTTAGGTTTTTCTATGTATACTATCATGTCATCTGTAAATAGTGAGAGCTTGACTTCTTCCCTTCCAATCTGTATTTCTTTGATTTCTTTCTCTTGCCTGATTGCTATGGCAAGAACTTCCAATACTATGTTGAAGAGTAATGGTGATAGTGGGCATCCCTGTCTTGTCCATGATCTGAGGGGAAATGCTTTCAACTTCTGTCCACTGAGTATGATGTTGGCTGTTGGTTTGCTATATATGGATTCCAGTATCTTTAGGAATTTCCTGTCTATTCCCATTTTTTGTAGAGTTGTGAGTATGAATGGGTGTTGGATTTTGTCAGAGGCTTTCTCTGCATCTATTGAGATAATCATGTGGTTTTTGGCTTTGCTTTTATTGAGATGGTGAATGACATTGATAGACTTATGTATGTTGAACCAACCTTGCATTCCTGGGATAAATCCTACTTGGTCGTGATGAACGATCTTTTTGATATGTTGCTATATCTGGGTGGCCAATATCTTGTTTAATATTTTGGCATCTATGTTCATCAGAGATATTGGTCTGTAGTTTTCCTTTTTTGTTGTGTCTCTATCTGCTTTTGTTATCAGAGTGATGTTGGCTTCATAGCAGGTGGAAGGGAGTGTCCCTGTTTCTTCGATCTTATGAAAAAGCTTTAGGAGTATGGATATTAACTGTTTCCTGAAGGTTTTGTAGAATTCATTTGTGAAGCTATCTGGTCCAGGACTTTTGTTGTTGGAGAGATTCTTAATAACAGTTTCAATTTCTATGTCTGTGATAGGTGCATTTCTGTTTTATAGTTCTTTTGGTTCAGTTTTGGAAGGGCATATGCTTCTAGGAATTCTTCCACTTCTTCCAGATTTTCTAGCTTGGTGGTGTATAGTTCTTCATAGAAGTCTCACATGATATTCTGGATTTCTGTGGTGTCAGTTGTGATATCTCCTCTGTTGTTTACATTTCTATTTATTTGAGTCTTCTCCCTTTTTTGTTTAGTGAGTCTTGCTAGGTGTTTGTCAATCTTGTTTAATTTTTCAAAGAACCAACATTTGGCTTCATTGATCTTCTGTATGGTTCTCTTATTTTTGATATTGCTTATTTCTGCTCTAATTTTAGTGATATCTGTCCTTCTGGTTGCTTTAGGGTTCCTTATTCCTCTTCCTCTAAGTCCTTAAGGTGTGCAGTAGAGTTGTTTATTTGGGATTTTTCTTGTTGTTTAATATGTGATTGTATGGCTATGAGTTTCCCTCTCAGTAATGCTTTAGCTGTGTCCAAAATATTTTGATAGCTTGTGTCTTCATTTTCATTTGTTTCCAGAAACAGTTGAATTTCCTGCTTGAGTGTCTCTCTGACCCAGTGATTCTTAAGCAGCATGTTGTTTAGTTTACAAATTCTGTGACTTTTAATTACTTTCTGTTTGTTGTTAAATGTTAGTTTTACTCCACTGTGGTCTAAGAAGACACTTGGGATGATTTCAATGCTCTTGAATTTATTGATGCTGTCTTTGTGTCCTAACATGTGGTCTATCCTTGAGTGTCATGTGGATTTGAAAAGGTGTATTCCAGTTTTTTGGGGTGAAGGACTCTGAAAATGTCCAAGAGGTCTAGTCTGTCAATATCTTCATTTAATTCTCTTGTTTCTTTGTTGATTCTGTTTTTTTTTTAATCTGTCTAAGTGTGAGAGTGGGGTGATAAAGTCTCCCACTATTATTGTATTACTATTGATGTATTTTTGAATTTCTTTGAGAAGGTGTTTGATGTATTTAGATGTTCCCTCACTGGGTGCATAGATGTTAATAATTGTTATATCTTCTGGGTTGATTGGTCTTTTAATCATTATGTAATGACCTTGCCTATCCTTTATTACTTTATTTAAGTTAAAATCTACTGTGTCAGAGATGATAATGGCTGTTCCTGCCCTTTTTTTGGTCCATTAGCCGGCAGGATAGTTTTCCAACCTTTCATTTTAAGTCTGTGTTTATCTTGTTGGGTCAAGTGAGATTCTTGCAAGGAGCATATTGTTGGGTTATATTTTCTGATCCATACCCCCACTCTGTGCCTTTTGATGGGTGAGTTTAAGCTATTGACATTTACTGATATTATGGATTTAATGTGTTGTAGTGCCATTGTTCACAAGTTTTTATTTGATATGTTGCAAGTATTATAGTGATGTTCTTGTTTATAAGAGGTCTTTTAGAACCTCTTTCAGGGCTGGTTTGGTAATAGTTCCTTCCTTTAACTGTTGTTTGTCTGAGAAGGTTTTGATGACTCCATCTAGTTTGAATGAAAGTCTAGCAGGATATATTATCCTTGGTTGAAACCCTTTTTCATTCAGGGCTCGATAGATATCTTGCCATTCTCTTCTGGCCTTTAGAGTTTGGGTAGAGAAGTCTGCTGATAGTCGTATAGGTTTTCCCCTGTATGTGATTTTTTTTTGTTTTTCTCTTGCAGCCTTTAGGATCCTTTCTTTATCCTTACTTCTTTTCATTGTGATTATGATGTGTCTTGGTGTCTTCAGGTCTGGGTTGATTCTGTTTGGGACTCTCTGAGCCTCTTGGATCTTAATGTCCTTTCTGTTGTTCAGGTCTGGGAAGTTTTCTTCTATAATTTCCTCTAGAATGCTTGCTTCCCCTTCTTCTCTTTCTTCCTCTGGCAGGCCAATTATAGGAATGTTACTTCTTTAGAGATCATCCCATATGTCTCTGCTGTTGTTTTCAGTGTCTCTCAATCTCTTTTTGTGCTCTCTCACCTCTTTCTTAGTTTTCTCTAGCTCATCCTCTGTCTGGTTAATTCTGTTTTCTGCTTCTGCTAGTCTGCTTTCCCTTCCCTGAGCTGCTTTCTTCATTACAGCTATTTCAGCTTTCAATTCTCTAATTGCCTCAAGGTAGTTAGTATTTTCCTTTGATGGTCTCATCTGTTGTTTCCCTAATACTGCCATTCCTTTCCTCCAAATTTGTTTTCATTTCTGTGTTTAATAGATTTATTATTGCTTGCTTGCTTTTCTTATCTATGGTTACTTCTGGATGATTTGTAGTTTCCTCTAGGCTCTTGTCTTCATTCACTCTATTAGCAGTTTTATTTGCTCTTGATCTACCCATTTTTAATGTGTTTTTTATTTTTATGTTCTGTGGTTTCTCAGTTGCTTTGTTTTATGTACAAGCCACACTATACTAAATACCTTTATGACAAATGCAATCACCACCCTCAGAAATTACAATACTAACTAAAGCAATGACTGAAGCAGTTTAGCCAATACCAGTTAGTCCCATAATGTCTCCAGTTCAACAAAAAATAGCAACCAAATCTAAATGAAAAAGAAAGAGAAAGGAAAAAAGGGATAGCAGGAATAGACAATTATGCAAATCTACTGTCCACTGTAGATTCTAGGGGTAGCAAGAGGGGAAAGGGAAGTAGAGCAGAGACACACACAAAGAGACTCCGCTCTGAGTCAGACTTCTTCCCTGAAATAGTTCACAAATAAGTATCAGTGAATTCAGAAGGCAGAGGGAGGAGGAAGGGAGAAAGGAAGATAGGGGGAAAAGAGAGAAAAGAAAAAAGAAAAGAAGGAAACAGGAAAAAAGCAGTGAAAGGAGAGTTATATATATATATATATTTTTTTTTTAATTGGCTTGGAGGTGGGAGAAAGGCGATAGTGTATAGAGGAGGTATGAAAAGTGAGACAAGTTTCTCTCACAGTGGGTGATAATTCTTGTCATCTAGCAAAGGAAAGTATACTAAGAGTTAATTTTGGTCACCTGAGGGGGAAAGGATATGCGTGTATATATAATAGTATTTATAAAATAGAACACAGTAAAAAGCCCAAGCAGTGGGTCTACAGCTTGGACAACTCCCTGTTAACCTATGTACATTGAGTCTAGACAACTGATTGAGAAAGAAAACACAATACAAAACAAACGGGAAAAAAGAAAAAAAAAACTTTCAAGCAGTATTTCACAGGCTGGGTGAGGCTTATTTGATTAGCTAATTGTCACTTGAATGGGTCCAAGTCCCTTACTCAGAGGAACAACAAAAATAGCCTAGAAATTTGGAAGCAGGGTTTAATGGCACCCCAGTGGGCCCTGGTAAGGAAAGGAGCTCAGTGGGGAGCCTGCTAGCAGCAGCTCCCTACCCCTGGGTCTGGTTATAGGGAGAGGGGGGCTGAGAGAAATAATCAAGAAATTTCCTTTCTTTTTCCTCTAATTTTTAACCCAAATTGAATTATAATCACCTCCCTGATGTACCTTTAGGATGCCTCGTTGCTTGTCCCGCTGAAGGCCAGGATTTCAAGGCTTTCTAGCAGTTGATGTCAGAGCCCACGGGTGCTGCTACTTTCCAGTCGCCATCTTGGCTCCACCTCCCTATATTTATTTTTTATTCATTTATTTATTCCTTTTTGTTGCCCTTGCTTTTTTTTTTAGGAGAAAAAAACATGGATTTATTTATTTATTTATTTTTTATTTAAGAAAGGTAAAATTAACAAAACCATAGTGTAGGAGGGGTACAACTCCACACAATTCCCACCACCCAATCTCCATATCACATCCCCTCCCCTGATAGCTTTCCCATTCTCTATCCCTCTGGGAGCATGGACCCAGGATCATTGTGGGTTGCAGAAGGTGGAAGGTGTGGCTTCTGTAATTGCTTCCCCGCTGAACATGGACATTGACTGGTCGGTCCATACTCCCAGTCTGCTTCTCTCTTTCCCTAGTAGGGTGTGTCTCTGGGGAAGCGGAGCTCCAGTACACATTGGTGGGCTCTTCAGTCCAGGGAAGCCTGGCATCTGGAACCTGGTCGCTGAAAAGTGAGTTAATATACAAAGCCAAACAAAGTGTTGAGCAATCATGGACCCCAAGGTTGGAATAGTGGAGAGGAAGTATTGGGGGTGGTGGGTACTCACTGCAAACTCTAGTGTACTTCTGCTTTCAGATATATATTTTACAGTAGTTTATGGGTACGTGTGAACATATGCTGTCTCTTACAGAACCTGGTCTATATCTAGGTTTTGGGACTTTGTTATAAATTGATCCACCTGGGATGGAATTAGAGAATACTATGAAGGGAAAGGTCTCACTCAAGTAATGAAGCTGAAGGGTTGTCATTCCACACCTGAAGTCTCTGGACACAGTCTGAGCTGAAGCATGTTGAGGTGGCAATCATTGCGATCGGCAACCTAATCACCCACCCACCCCCACCCCCCACCAGCCCAGGAAGCCACATGTCTACCCTCCCCCTCACCACAGGGTTTTTACTTTGGTGCCCTACTTTCAATTTAGTCAGATGCCCTTGCTCTTTTATTGTTGTAGTTATTATTGTTGTTGTTGCTGATGTTGTTGTTGTTGTTATATAGGACAGAGAGAAATCAAGAGAGGAGGGGAGGACAGAGAGGGAAAGAGAAAGACACTTGCAGACCTGCCGCACCACCTGTGAAACAACTCCCCAGTAGGTGAAGAGCCAGGCACTCGAACTGGAATCCTTATGCTGGTCTTTGGGCTTTGTGCCACCTGTGCTTAACCCGCTGCACTACTGCTCAACTCCCCTTTGCATCTATTTTGATAATTATGTGAACTTCTCTGATTGATCTTGAATAAAGCTAGAAGGAATTATATTAAGTGAGCTAAATCAGAAAGACAAAAACGAGTAATGGATGATCCCACTCATAAATGGAAATTGAGAAATAAGAACAGAAAGAGAAACTCAAAGCAAATTTTGACTGAGTTTAGAGAATGGCACCAAATTAAAAATCTCTGAGTGGAGGGTGAAGGTAGATATTCAGCTTCACTGTGGTGGGGGTGGAGATAGGACACAGTCCTTTGGTGGCAGGTATGGTGTTAATATACACTCCTATTAATTTATAGTCTCACAAATCACTATAAAATTTATATTAGGGGAAAAATTGATCAAATGTTTCAAAGTTTTTGATGCATAGACCATAGCGCTGAGTATAGTTTCCTTCAATTTAAGAGCTTAAGACTTCAAACTGGCAATCAAAATGAATTTTAACAGTGGGTTCAAATTGTTAATACATTTGCAATAATGACTTGTTCTTTGAAATATTGACTTTCCTAAAAGCTTAGACCAGTGAGGACAGAAGCAACTGGTTTCATTACTTTATAAGACACAGCTATGTGTAAATAGCATAAAAGAACATAAATTATGGTGAGGTCTTGTATGATACAGCAAAACCAGACAATGGGATTAGCAAAGTTAACCCAATTGCAAAATGATTTGGTTATATCTATAGCTTTCTACTGCTTATAAACCCTAAGACAGCAGGAACCTTCCAATTTCTCTATAAAGCCCATATTTCTCCCAGTCCTGAAACCTCTATGGTGAGGTTCACTTTCCTGCATGCTTCTCACAATCCATACCAACTGATACTGCATCTGCTGATCCCAACCCAGTCATATACCACTTTGGCATGTTTCATTATGGATTGTATCCGAAGATGTCAGGTGTGGAATGTCAAACCACCAACTTCATTACTCTGTCTAGATCTTTCCTAGCTCATAGGACTTCTCAATTCCATTTTGTGTGGTGCACCTCTTAACAAACCCCAAAACCTAGATATTGACCAGGTAGGGTATATGTACATGTATCCATAAGTTGGAGGAAAACATACACCTTAAAGCAAAAGTGCACAGTAGTTTTCATTAAGTCAATAAATGTAGCAAGCAAGCGGAAAGACCTAAAAAGACACCTTAAAGTACCTAATGAAACAGTTTCTACTTAAACCTAGACACCCTCCTCACATACTTCCTATTATACTTCCCTTAATCACTCCAAAGCTAAACTTGTCAGACAAAATAAGGACTACAAAAGCTGAATAATGGTAAGAGACTGGCATACTTTAATGATGCCTCTTTTGTAACTATGAGGCCACTACATCACCTGGGACCCTAGTAATGGAATCCTGGGATTCCCACACAGACATGATGGACATAGACTTATTTTTTTATTTTTTTATTTATTTTTAAAAAGGAGACATTAACAAAACTATAGGATAAGGGGGATACAACTCCACACAATTCCCACCACCAGATCTCCATATCACATTCCATCCCCTGATAGCTTTCCTATTCTTTATGCCCCTGGGAGTATGGACCCAAGGTCAGTGTGGGATGCAGAAGGTTGAAGGTCTGGCTTCTGTAATTGCTTCCCCTCTGATCCCTCTCAGCACTGTCACTGGTCATCTCCATCAGAAGCCTTCTGTGGGCTTCTATAGACTATAGCCCTCAATGTGGATCAACAAAGATGAGATTATTACATTCTCTGAAGAGAGGTTGAGCAACATACTCCGCCTATTACCCGAGGATGATGGGTCCTGAAATTAATACAGCCTGGAATGTTTCTAGCCTTGACCACTGAATGTGAGCTCAGACCTACAGGGATTTAGAGGTTACATAGGCTCCTGTGCTGACTATGGGCCACAGACCAAATCAATGGGGTTTACAGTTAACAATATTTAGATACTTTTCCCATATTTGGGAGCTACTCTCTTCCTTGATCCAGGTTTCTGGTCCTTTTACCAACTATGACACCGTCCTCCAAGAAAATAACTTAGGTCACCTACATATTAGATGTTAGGCTCAGGCAAAAACTAGTAAAGTCATGGTTCCCTTGGAATATACCAAAAATAAACCTACTAACTTTTTCCAAAATGGAGACCCCCAATCTTAATCTGCAATATTCCAGCCTTTAGTTTCATGATTAGTCAACAATTTGTTCTCCTTTATATCTTAACACTTTTTCAGCCAACAGGGTCCAGATGCTACCATGATGCTAACCTGACTTTGCTGGACAGACCACTCCACCAGTGTGTCCTGGAGCCTCACCTCCCCAGATCTCTACCCCACTAGTGAAAGAGAGAGATAGGCTGGGAGTATGGATTAACTTGCTAATGCCCATGTTCAATAGGGAAGCAATTCAGAAGACAGGCCTTTCACCTTCTGCATCCCATAATTGCCCTGGGTCCATACTCCCAGAGGGATAAAGAGTGGGAATCCTATCAAGGGAGGGGATTGGATACAGGTGTTGAGAACTGTGTGGAGTAGTGCCCCTCTTATCCTATGGTATTGTCAATATTTCCATTTTATAAATAAAAATTTTAAAAAGCTATAAAAAAAGAAGTAACACTTCTCTTTGTAGCCCAAGAGACTAAAATTTCATTTTTTAATGTTCCTACATATCTAACTGTAATTAATTCTTAGATGTAAAATCATTCCTAAAATATATAACCATAAAAAGTATCTGAATAACTAGAGAAGTCTTGAAGCAGAAGAGCAAAGTGGAATCCACACATTTGTTGATTAAAAACTTGATTGCAAAGCTATGATGATCAAAATAGAAAATATTAGCATCAAAAGATATATAGATCAGGAAGTCAGGTAATAGCACAGTGGGTTAAGTGCAAGGACTGGCATAAGGATCCAGTTCTAGCCTCTAACTCCCCACCTGCAGGGGAGTCACTTCACAAATGGTGAAGCAGGTCAGCAGGTGTCTATCTTTCTTTCTGTTTTCCCCTCCTCTCTCCATTTCTCTCATCCTATCCAACAACAATTACATCAATAACAACAATAATAATAACTATAAAAACAATTTAAAAAACAAGGACAACAAAAGGGAAAATAAGTAAATAAATATAAAATTAAAAATTATAAACAAACAAAAATTTTAAAAATAATTTTTAAAAGATATATAGATCAATGGAACAAAATAGAGAATCCCCAAATAAGCCAACACATATATGAACACTTAACTTATTTTTTAAATATTCATATATATTTTATCTTTTTAAACTTTATTCATTTCATTTGCTACAACAGAATAAAATTGAGATGGATAGGAAGGTAGAGAGGGAAATTACATCAATAACAACAACAATAATAACTACAACAACAATTAAAAAACAAGGACAACAAAAGGGAAAATAAATAAATAAATATAAAATTTAAAAATTATAAACAAACAAAAATTTTTTAAATAATTTTTAAAAGATACATAGATCAGATGAGATCGGGCATGTTCAGGGTGGCATGGCTGTAGACAAGATATATAGATCAATGGAACAAAATAGAGAATCCCCAAATAAGCCAAAACATATATGAACACTTCACTTATTTTTAAAATATTCATATATATTTTATCTTTTTAAACTTTATTTATTTCATTTGCTAGAACAGAATAAACTTGAGATGGATAGGAAGGTAAAGAGGGAAAGATAGAGAAGCAGGGAAATACCTGCAGCACTCATTGCTTCACCACTTCTGAAGCTAATCCCCTGCAGGTGGGCACCAGGGGCTTGGACCTGGGTCCTGGTGTATGATAATACATGCAATTAACAAGGTGTATCACCACCCAACCCCCTGATCAATTAATTTATAATAAATATTTCTAAATTAGACAGCAGAGAAATGATACTCTCTTAAATAAGTGGTGCTATGAATCCTGGTAAGCCCTATAAAAACACAATTAAATTTGACCATAAAATTATATTATAAATAAGATAAATTAAAATGGACTAAAAACTTAAAAGTAAAACATGAAACTATAAAACTCAAAGACAAAAATTTAGAGGGAAATGGAATTAACAATAACTTAGTAATTTTTTGGATTTGATAGCATGAACAATAACAAAAGCAGAAATATATAATTGGGACTTCATGAAACTAAAAGTCTTCTATACAGAAAAGGAAGGCAAAGACAACCTACAGAATGTGATAAAATATGTGCAAACATTTGATAAGGAGTTAATATAAAAGAAGTGTAAAAAGTTCTTACAATTTAATGACAAAAAAACAATTTGGACTTCTGGAGGTGTGTCTATGGAGGAGTATCAGGTACATTTTGTTGTCCCCATTCAACTAGGAACAGCAAAGTAGATCATCTGAGAAGACAACAAGATCAGACTAAGATCACTTCAGGAACCCACCAAACCATGGTGAGTGCAAACATGTGTGGCTCATGGACAGAGAGGGGCTTAAGGAAATTGTCCTGGCACTAAAAGCCCATACTCATGAGCAGCTAATAACAGTCTGGCAGTTTGCCAGTGGACACACTATCTCTAGTTTGAGTTTTACCAACAAAAAGACTGCTGAAGGGAGGAGAAAATCTCCTAAAATGCCAATTTACAATGGTGATTCTCCATTACTGATGCCCTTTAGAGGCTGCAACAGCAGTAGGGAAACCCCATACTGTCATCTGGGGGGCAGAGAACTGGCCAGGTGACTCAGAATCAAATTTACAGTCCCATTGGTCTGGAGGTGTGGTTATATAGTAGGAGCATTTTCATATCATTCTCCTGATAAATGAGGAAATATTGTGAATAATTGCCTCAGAACCCACCAGATACAACCAGGATTTATTCAGAAACTCACAGTGCCAGAGCTTGCTTCACTCTAGCTGGTGGTGGAGTGGGATACTAGGCCCATGATTTTGACCCTCGCACATAGGAGTCATTTTGCATAACCATTGTGCTATCTATCTTCTACCCTGCTTTGTCTTCTGGTCACTAGTGAGGGATTAAGCTTAAAAAAAAATCTACTTACAGCTAAAAAGCCTTCAGGCTCCCATAGCCTGCAAAGAAGATAAATAACATACAAATCAAAAACAACATAATAAGGTTTAACAGCCACTGGCCTCATCTCTGGGATTGAGATAAAATTGAAACAACTGTTAAGATTTACAGTGGGGGTGTGGAGCCAAGATGGCCACTTGCAAGCACAGCTGGGTTGAGCTCCAATAAACAGCAGTTTATAACTGGGGATTATCTGGATAGGGTAGGATACTGGGCCATCAGCAAGAGGGTGAATAAGGGCTCCTAAGGGTGAGACCACTCTTGGATTAGAAAATGGGGGGGAGGAAATCTTGTGATTATTTCTGAAGTTACCCCTTCCCCCACCCCAGAACCAGCCCCCAGGGGCTGGATAACTGATTTTAGCAGGCTTCCTGCTGAGTTATTTTCTTTACTAAGATTCCTGACTCACCAAGGATGTCATTCCAAACCTTTACTTTTTGTCTTCCTTCTCTTTTTTTTTCATAAGTGGCTGGAGCTATATTTGAGTGACAAAATACTTGACCAATCAGAGCCTCACCCCACCCCTGGCTGGGAAAGACTACCTGAAGGTTTGGTTGTTTTTTGTTTGTTTGTTTTTATATATATACTTTTTTAAATTGGCTGTCTTTGCTCAGGCTGCCTGCAGCCAATCTGGAGTGCTCCAAGCTGCAAACTGACTGTCAAGGTTTTTCACTCTATTCTATTTTATTATTACTATTATTATATATGTGTGTCCCTTTTGTCCCCTCCTTCTTCAGGCTGACCAAAATTAACTTGTTGTTTTTTCCATTGCTAGGTGACTGGTTGTCTGCTGGGAAATTGTGCAGATGCAGTCACATCTGTCATGTTGACCCCTCAGTCTACTGCTAGTTCCCATGAAAGTTGGGACATTCTCGGAGCGCCTGTTCCTCCATGTTGTGCCCTCAGGGCATTGTCTATTCCCTGCAATATTTGGAGTGCTTTGGTTACTCCTTCCCCCTCCCATTCTCATGATAGTTATTATCCTACCCTGGAGTGCTATGGTTACTCCTCCTCCTTCCCATTTTCGCAAGAGCTACTCCCATAAAAGCCCTTCTTCTTCCGCACCTCTCTCTCTTGCCGGCTTCTTCACTTCGGTGTTTTTTTGATGCAAGAAAGGTTACTGCGTGAGGTGGCCATTTTTGCTACCTCCCTGAGGCCCTACCTGCTTCTCTCTCACCCAACTCTGAGGTGCCAGTGCAAATAAAGATTTATGTTCCCTCTTCACTCCGGATCACCTCTCTCTCTTCTCTGCGGCACAGCCCGACAGTTGTCCTATCCAGTGTGAGAGGAACTTGTTACTCTCTACCTCTTCCCTCCACTCTCCTTTCTCCCTCCTCCTAGTTAATTAAAATAAATAAATTAATTAATAAATAAATAACTCTTTCTTTTCACTGATTTTTTTTGTTCTTAACTTCTTTTCTGCCTGTCTCATTGTTTTGATTTCTGAATTCCCTGATACTCATTTCTGAATTATTTTGGGGAAGAAATCTGACTCAGAGTGGACTCTCTCTGTATGTATATCTCTCTTTTCTTCTTCCTTTTCTCCTCTTGCTATGCCTGGAATTTTCAGTGGACAGTAGAGTTGATTAATTGTCTATTATTGCTTTCCTTTTTTTCCTTTCTCTTTCTTTTTCCTTTGTATTTGGTTGCTATTTTTTCTTGGAGTAGAGCTGTTGTTTGGCTAACTGGTATTGATTAAATTGCATCAATCCTTGCTTCAATTACTATTGTAATTACTATTGTAATTACTGTTGTAATTTCCGAGGTTGGTTGACTACATTTTTCAAAAAGGTATTTAATATAGAGTGTATTATATTCAAAACACAACAATTGAAGAATGATAGAACAGAAAAATAAAAAGCACATCAATAAAAAATGGCTAAATCAAGAGGAAATAAAACTGCTACCACAATGAATCAAGACAGGATCCCAGAAGAAATTCCAAATCAGTCAGAAGTAACCATAGATAAGAAAAGTATGCAAGCAATAATAAACCTAATAACCACATAAATGAAGACAACTCTGAAGGAAAGGGCTATCAGAATTAGGGAACAACAAATGAGACCCGCAAGGAAAAGACAAGCTACGGCGAGGTAATTAGAAAACTGAAAGCTGAAATAGCTGTAAAGGTCAAATAGCAAAACAAGCTCATACTATAACTGAAGTGAAGAAAGAAGCTGAGGGAAAGGAAAGCAGATTAACAGAAGCAAAAAAAAAAAAAAAAACAGAATTAGCCAGAGGATGAGCTAAAGAAAATAAAAAAAAGAATAGAGTTCAAGAAGAGATTGAGAGACCATGAAAACAACAACAAAGACATATGGGATTATCTCAAAAGATATAACATTCATATAATTGGCCTACCAGAGGAAGAAAGGGAGGAAGGGGAAGTAAACATTCTAGAGGAAATTATAGAAGAAAACTTCCCAGACCTAAACAACAGAAAGGACATTAAGATTCAAGAGGCTCAGGAAGTCCCAAACAGAATCACCCCAGACCTGAAGACACCAAGACACATAGTAGTTACAATGAAAAGAAGTAAGGATACTATGCAGCTATCAAGAACAATGAACTCACCTTCTCTGACCCATCTTGGACAGAGCTAGAAGGAATTATGTTAAGTCAGATAAGTCAGAAAGATAAAGATGAGTATGGGATGATCCCACTCATCAACAGAAGTTGAGGAAGAAGATCTGAAAGGGAAACTAAAAGCAGGACCTGACCAAATTGTTAGTAGTGCACCAAAGTAAAAACCCTGTGATGAGGGGTAGACATGCAGCTTCCTGGGCCAGTGAGAGGTGGGAGTGGGTGGGAGGGATGGGACACAGTCTTTTGGTGGTGGGAATGGTGTTTATGTACACTCCTAGTAAAATGTAGTCATATAAATCACTAGTTAATTAATACGAGAGGGGGAAAATTAATTGTATGTCTCAAAAGTTTTTCAAAACAAAAACTGAATCTTTTCAATATATAGGCTGTGTAATTGATATGCAGACTCTCTCAAAAGCCTAGACCAAGTAGATCAGAAGCAACCAATAGCACAGCTATATAAAAGATACTGGGTACTATACAGCAAACCCTAACAAAAGGACTTTTCAAAGTTACCCAATTACCAAACAATGTGATGATAACATTAACTATCCATGTCTTTTTGAATCCTAAGACAGCAGGAACCCCACATCTCCAGTATAGAGCCTATATTTCTCCCAGTCCTGGAACCATTGGATAGGGCCCACTTTCCCGTATGCCTCTCCCAATCAGTATCAAATTATATTGCATCTGCCGATCACAACCTAACCAACGCAACGATGGCCACATCAACATGCTTCAGCTCAAACTGTGTCCAGAGACTTCATGTGTGGAATGACAACCCTTCAACTTCATTACTCAGGTGAGACCTTTCCTTTCATAGTATACTCTAATTTTATATCAGGTGGTTCACTTTCTAACAAAGTCCCAAAACCTAGAGATACACCAGTTTCTGTGAGAGAGAGCATATGTTCACACGTATCCATAAACTACTGCAAAATATATACCTGAAAGCAGAAGTACACTAGAGTTTGCAGTGAGTACCCCCCTAACACTTCCTCTCCACTATTCCAAGCTTTTGGGTCCATGATTGCTCAACAATTTGTTTGGCTTCGTATGTTAACTCTCTTTTCAGTCACCAGGTTCCAGATGTCATCAGGATGCCGGCCAGGCTTCTCTAGACTGAAGAGCCCACCAATGTGTCCTGGAGCTCCACTTCCCCAGAGACCCATCCTACTAGAGAAAGAGAGAGGCAGACTGGGAGTATGGGCTGACCAGTCAATGCCCATGTTCAGCAGGGAAGCAATTACAGAGGGCAGACCTTCTACCTTCTGCAACCCACAATGACCCTGGGTCCATGCTGCCAGAGGGATAGAGAATGGGAAAGCTATCAGAGGAGGGGGTGGGAAATGGAGATTGGGTGGTGAGAATTGTGTGGAATTGTACCCCTCCTACCCTATGGTTTTGTTAATTAATCCTTTCTTAAATAAAAAATAAAATAATAAATAAATAAAAAGAAGTAAGGATAATGAAAGGATCCTAAAGGATGCAAGAGAAAAACAAAAAGTAACATACGAGGGAAAATTGAGATTATCAGCAGACTTCTCCACTCAAACTCTAAAAGCTAGAAGAGAATGGCAAAATATCCATCAAGTCCTGAATGAAAAGGGGTTTCAACCAAGGATAATATATCCTGCTAGACATTCATTCAAACTAGAAGGAGGGATCAAATCTTCTCAGACAGAAAAAAAGTTAAAGGTGGCAGCCATCACCAAGCCTGCCTGGAAAGAGGTTCTAAAATATCTTTTATAAACAATAACATCACCAAAATGTTGCCATATATCAGAGCAAATAAAGAATTGTTGAATAATAGCACTACAATACATTCAATTCATGATATCAATAAATGTCAATGGATTAAATTCACCCATTAAAAGGCGCAGAGTGGGAGGATGGATCAGAAAATACAACCCAACCATATGCTGCTTCCAAGAATCCCATATGACCAAACAAGACAAACACAAACTTAAAGTGAAAGAATGGAAAATTATCATACAGGCCAATGGACCACAAAAAATGAAGGAACATCCATTCTCATCTCTCACAAAAAACTTTAAATTAAATAAAGTAATAAAAGATAGTCAAGGCTGTTACACATTGATTAGAGGATCACTCAAGCAAGAAGATTTAATTATTAATATCTATGCACGCAATGAAGGCCCATCTAAATATATCAAACACCTACTGAAAGAGCTACAAAAATACATCAATAGTAATACAATAATAGTGGGACACTTCAACACCCCACTATCATAATTAAACAGATCAAAGAAGCAGAGAATCAACAAAGAAACAAGGGAATTAAATGAAGAGATGGACAGACTATTCCTCCTGGACATTTTCAGAGTTCTTCACCCCAAAAAACTGGAATACACATTATTTTCTAATCCACACAGCACATACTCAAGGATAAACCATATGTTAGACCACAAAGATAGTATCAACAAATTCAAAAGCATTGAAATCATCCCAAGTATCTTCTCAGACCATGGTGGAGTAAAGCAAACATTTAACAACAAATATAAAATTATTAAATGTAACAGAATTTGGAAACTCAACAACATGCTGCATAATAACCTCTGGGTAAGAGAGACACTCAAGCAAGAATTTCCTAGAAACAAATGAAAATGAAGACACAAGCTATCAAAATATTTGAGACACAACTAGAGCAATACAGAGAGGGAAACTCATAACCATACAACTACATATTAGAGAACAAAAAAAGCTCAAATAAACGACCTTACTGCACACCTTAAGGACATTGAGAAAGAGGAACAAAGAAATCCTAAAGCAACCAGAAGGACAGAAATCACTAAAATTAATGCAGAAATAAACAACATTGTAAAAAGAGAACCATACAAAAGATCAAGGAAGCCAAATGTTGGTTCTGTAAAAAATTAAAACATACTGAAAAACCCATAGGCTGACTCACTAAAAAAAGGGAGCAGACTCAAATAAATATAATTGCAAATGATAGGGGACTGATCACAACTGTTACCCCAGAAATAGAGAAAATCATGTGAAACTTCTATGAAGAACTATACGTCACCGAGCTAGAGAGTCTGGAAGAAATGGAAAAATTCCTAGAAACATATGCCTTTCCAAATCTGAACCAAGAAGAACTACAAAACCTAAATGCACCAATCACAAACAAAGGAATTGAAACAGTTATTAAGAATCTTTCCAACAACAAAAGTCCCGAAACAGATGGCTTCATAACAATTCTACAAAACCTTCAGAAAACAGTTAATACCTATATTTCTAAAGCTATTCCACAAGATCTAAGAAACATGAATAATCCCTTCCACCTCCTATGAAGCCAATATCAGCCTCATACCAAAAGCAGATAGGGACATAACAAAAAAGGAAAACTATAGACCAATATATCTGATAAACATAGTTGCTAAAATATTAAACAAGATCCTGGCCAAACAGATACAGCAGTATATCAAAAAGATAGTTCATCACGACCAAGTGATATTTATCCCAGGAATGCAAGGCTGGTTTAACATACATAAGTCAATCAATGTCATTCACCACATCAATAAAAGCAAAGCCAAAAACCACATGATTATCTCAATAGATGCAGAGAAAGCCTTTGACAAAATCCAATACCCATTGATGCTCAAACACTACAAAAAAAGGGAATCGATATGAAATTACTCAAGATAGTGGAGTCCATATATGGAAACCTACAGTCAACATCATACTCAATGGAGAGAAACTGAAAGCACTCCACCTCAGATCAGGGACTAGACAGGGCTGTCCACTAACACCATTACTCTTCAACATAGTATTGGAATTTCTTGCCATAGCAATCAGGCAAGAGAAAGAAATCAAAGGACTACAGATTGGAAGGGAACAAGCCAAGCTCTCACTATTTGCAGATGATATGATAGTATACATAGAAAAACCTAAAGAATCCAGCAGAAAACTACTGGAAGTTACTAAGCAATATAGCAAGGTGTCAGGCTATAGAATCAATGTACAAAAATCAGTGGCATTTCTCTATGCAAACACCAAATCTGAAGAAGAAGACATCCATAAATCACTCCCATTCGCTGTTGTAGCAAAATCAATAAAATACCTAGATGTAAAGCTGACCAAAGAAGTGAAAGACTTATATACTGAAAACTATGAGTCACTATTTAAGTAAATAGAAACTGATACCAAGAACTGGAAATCCGAAACGTTCCTGGAAGATGGCAGACTGAGAAGCTGCTAGTGGCTTGAGCTCTGACCACATCTTCTGGAAACGAAATGAAAACAACATTGGAGGAAAGGAATGGCAGTATTACGGAAACAACAGTTGATACCCCCAAGGAAAATACTGATTATCTTGAGGCAATTAGAGAACTGAAAGCTGAAATAGCTGTAATGAAGAAAGAAGCTCAGGCAAGGGAAAGTAGACTATAAGAAGCAGAAAACAGAATTAGACAGACAGAGGATGAGTTAGAAAAAACGAAGAAAGAGGTGAAAGAGCTTAAAAAGAGATTGAGAGACACTGAAAACAACAACAGAGACATATGGGATGATCTCAAAAGAAGTAACATTCGTATAATTGGCCTGCCAGAGGAAGAAAGAGAGGAAGGGGAAGCAAACATTCTAGAGGAAATAATAGAAGAAAACTTCCCAGACCTGAATAACAGAAAGGACATCAAGATTCAAGAGGCCCAGAGAGTACCAAACAGAATCAACCCAGACCTGAAGACATCATAATCACAATGAGAAGAAGTAAGGATAAAGAAAGGATCCTAAAGGCTGCAAGAGAGAAACAAAAAGTCACATACAAGGGAAAACCCATAAGATTCTCTGCAGACTTCTCCACTCAAACTCTAAAAGCCAGAAGAGATTGGCAAGATATCTATCAAGCCCTGAATGAAAAAGGGTTTCAACCAAGGATAATATATCCTGCTAGATTTTCATTCAAACTAGATGGAGGGATCAAAACCTTCTTAGACAAACAACAGTTAAAGGAGGCAACCATAACCAAACTGGCCCTGAAAGAGGTTCTAAAAGACCTCTTATAAACAAGAACATCACTATAATACTGGCAATATATCAGAGCACACAAAAAAATTTTTTTTGAACAATGGCACTACAATACATTAAATCCATAATATCAATAAATGTCAATGGCTTAAACTCACCCATCAAAAGGCACAGAGTGGGGGGATGGATCAGAAAACATAACCCAACCATATGCTGCTTGCAAGAATCCTACCTGTCACAAAAAGATAAACACAGACTTAAAGTGAAAGGATGGAAAACTATCATACAGGCTAACGGACCACAAAAAAGGGCAGGAACAGCCATTCTCATCTCAGACATGATATATTTTAAATTAAATAAAGTAATAAAAGATAAGCAAGGCCATTACATAATGATTAGAGGATCAATCAGCCAAGAAGACTTAACAATTATTAACATGCACCCAATGAGGGACCATCTAAATATGTCAAGCACTTACTGAAAGAATTTAAAAAATACATCAATAGTAATACAATAATAGTGGGAGACTTCAATACCCCACTCTCACATTTAGACAGATCAACAACGCAGAGAACCAACAAAGATACAAGAGAATTGAATGAAGAGATTGACAGACTAGACCTCTTGGACATTTTCAGAGTCCTTCATCCCAAAAAACTGGAATACACCTTCTTTTCAAATCCACATAACACATACTCAGGATAGACCACATGTTAGGCCACAAAGACAGCATAAATAAATTCAAGAACATCAAAATCATCCCAAGTATCTTATCAGACCACAGTGTAGTAAAACTAACATTTAACAACAAACAGACAATTATTAAACGTCACAGAATTTGGAAACTAAACAACATACTCCTAGAGAACCACTGGGTCAGAGATTCACTCAAGCAGGAAATTCAAATGTTCCTGGAAACAAATGAAAATGAAGACACAACCTATCAAAATATTTGGAACATAGCTAAAGCAGTACTGAGAGGGAAACTTATAGCCATACAATCACATATTAAACACCAAGAAGAAACTCAAATGAATGACCTTACTGCACACCTCAAGGACTTAGAGGAAGAGGAAAAAAGGAACCCTAAAGCAACCAGAAGGGCAGAAATCACTAAAGTTAGAGCAGAAATAAACAACATCGAAAATAAAAGAACCATACAAAAGATCAATGAAGCCAAATGTTTGTTCTTTGAAAGATTAAACCAAGAAGTGGAAATCCATCCCATTTTCATGGATTGGAAGTATAAATATCATCAAAATGAATATTTGCCCCAGGGCCATATAAAAATTTAATTTGATACCCATCAAAATTCCACCAAGCTTCTTTAAGAGAATAGAACAAAAACTACATTCATTTATCTGGAACAGAAACAGAAAGGGAGGCATCACACTCCCAGATCTCAAACTATACTATAAATCCATCATCAAAACATCCTGGTACTATAACAAAAATAGGTACACAGACCAGTGGAACAGAATTGAAAGCCCAGAATTAAGCCTCCAAACCTATGGACATCTAATCTTTGATAAGGGGGCCCAAAGTATTAAGTGGAGGAAAGAGGCTCTCTTCAATAAATGGTGCAGGGAAACCTGGGTCGAAACATGCAGAAGAATGAAACTGAAACACCTTATCTCACCAGAAACAAAAATCAACTCCAAATGGATTAAGAACATGGATTTTAGACCAGAAACTATCAAATACTTAGAGAAAACACTGGTGGAACACTTTCCCACCTAAATCTCAAGGACATCTTTGATGAAACAAACCCAATTGCAAGGAAAACAAAAGCAGAAACAAACCAATGGTACTACATCAAATTGAAAATATTCTACACAGCCAAAGAGACTATCACACAAACAAAGAGACCCCTCACAGAATGGGAGAAAATATTCATATCCCATACATCAGACAAGAGACTAATCACCAAAATATACAAAGAGATCAGCAAACTTAGCAACAAAAAAGCAAATGACCCCATCCAAAAATGGGCAGGGGATATGAACCGAACAATCACTTCAGAGGAGATCCAAAAGGCTATCAAACATGTGAAAATTGCTCCAGGTCACTGATTGTCAGAGAAATGCAAATAAAGACAACATTGAGATACCACCTCACCCTTGTGAGAATGGCATACATCAAAAAGAATAGCAGCAACAAATATTGGAGAGGCTGTGGGAACAGAGAAACACTTCTGCACAGCTGGTGGGAATGTAAACTGGCCCAGCCTCTGTGGAGAGCAGTATGGAGAACTCTCACAAGGCTAGACATGGACCTTCCATAAGACCCAGTAATCCCTCTTCTAGGTATATACCCCAAGGACTCCATAACATCCAACCGGAAACAAATGTGTACACCTATGATCATAGCAGCACAATTCGTAATAGCTAAAACCTAGAAACAATCCTCGTGCCCATCAACAGAAGAGTGGCTGAGAAAGTTGTGGTATATTTACACAATTAATACTACACAACTATTAAGAACAATGAACCCACCTTCTCTGACCCATCTTGGATGGAGCTAGAAGGAATTATGTTAAGTAAGCTAAGTCAGAAGTATAAAGATAAGTATGGGATGATCCCACTCATAAACAGAAGTTGAGAAAGAATAAGAGAATGGGAAACTCAAAGCAGGATTTGACTGAATTTGGAGTAGGGCACCAAGTAAAAAGCCTGGGTTGAGGGTGAGGGTGGATGTTCAGCTTCATGGGTTCAGGGGGGACACAGTCTTTTGGTTGTGGAAATGGTGTTTATGTACATTGCTATTAATTTGTAGTCATATACATCACTATTTAATTCATATGAGGGGGAAAATTGATTAAATATCTCAAACTTTTTAAATAACAGACTGAGTATTTTTAATACATAGGCTGAGTCTTTGATATGTTGACTCTCTTAAATGCTTAGACCAGGGAGAACAGAAGCCACTGGTGGCACAGTTATATACAAATAATATCAAAGGAAATAAATTATGGTGAGGTTATTATGGTACAGTAAATCCTAAGAAAGGAAAATTTCAAAGTTAACCCAATTATCAAATAATGTGATTATAGTAATATCTATTTATTGTCTTCTTAAAATTTAAGACACCAGGATCCTCCTGCTTCCTCTTTAGAGCCTATATTTTCCACTATCCTGGAACCTCTATGGTGAGGCTTACTTTCCTGCATGCTTCTCTCAATTCATATCAAGTGATACTCTTTCCACCTATCCCAACCTAATCAATGCAAGGAGTACCACCTCAGCATGCTTCACTTCAGACTGTGTCCAGAGATGTCAGGCATGGAATGTCATTACTCGGGTGAGACCTTTTCTTGAATAGTATTCTCAAATTCCACTCTAGGAGGTTCACTTCCTAACAAAATCCCCAAAACCTAGATATAGACCAGGTCCTATAAGATAGAGTATATGCTCACATGTATCCACAAAGTAAGGCAAAATATATACCTGAAAGCAAAAATACACAATAGTCTGTAGTAAGTCAGTATCAAGTTCATAATGAAATAGTGTCCACTTAGACTTAGATACAGTCCTCATTTACTGCCTATTACAGTTTTCTCACTCACTCGAAAGCTAACCTTATCAAAGTAAGGACTGCAAAAGTTGAATAAGGGCAAGAGACTGACATACTTTAATGATGATTCTTTAGTCACTATCAGGATACCCCATCAGCTGGGGCCCTATTCGGGGAGTCCTGAGATTCCAAAACAGACATGATGGGCCTAGAGCTTGAATAAATTCCTCTGTCAATTGTTACCAGTCATTCCTAGCAGGAACAACGCAATAGACCCCTTTGTATGCCCTATAGGACCTTGCACTCAATTTGGATCAACAATGGAAGAGAATATACCATCCTCCAAAGGGAGGAAAGACAACATACTCTATGCTCCACCCAAGGAAAATGGGTCCTGATATTGGGGCAGCTTGGAATGTTCCTACTTAGGACCACAGAATGTAAGCTCAGATCTACAGGGATGCAGAGGTGACATAGGCTACTAAGCTGAATATGGGCCCCAGATCACATCAAATATTTAATACACAATATTTATACACCTTTCCCATATTTGGGAGCTACTCTCTTCCCTGATCCAGCTATCTGGTCCTTCTGCCAGCCATGACATAACCTCCCCAGACAAAAATTAGGACCCACCTGCATATAAAATTTCAAGCTCAGGCAAATAAGAAAAAGTAGTATAGCCACAGGCCCTTTGGAATATAACTAAAATATACCTACTGCCTATCTACAAAATGGAGGACCTCCCAACTCTTCATCAGTACTATTCCAGCCTTTAGATCCATGATTGGTCAACAATTTGTTTGGCTTTGTATGTTAACTCTCTTTTCAACCACGAGGTTCCAGATGCTAGCATGATGCTGACCAGACTTCCCTGGACAGACAACCACACCAATGTGTCCTGGAGCTCTGATTCCCCATATCCCTTCCCCACTAGGGAAAGAGAGATAGGCTAGGAGTATGGATCAACCTATCAATGTCCATGTTCAGCAGGAAAGCAATTATAGAAGCCAGACCTTCAACCTTCTGCATCCCACAGTGACCTTGTGTCCATAGTTCCAGAGGGATAAACAATAGGAAGGGGATGGGGTACAGAGTTCTGGTGGTGGGAATTGTATGAAGTTACACCCTTCTTATCCTCTGGTTTAGTCAATGTTTCCTTTTTATAAATAAAAACTTTTTTTAAAAAAAGATTTACAGTGGTGAAGTTGATCCAGGAAAATTTGATCAGTGAATTGAAAAGTAGTGAGGGAAGGACTTGATAAAATACCAATATAATGGTTAAACCATGAAGAAACACTGGAGAAAGAATCTAGGACAAAAATTCAGAAATAATCCCCAAAAGTTCAAAGCACAAAGAACAAGGACAACATCCAACATTATTCAATGCAATAATTACAGGATTTGAGGAAAGCTTTGGCCAATAATGTCATCAGAAATGGGGAAAGAACAACTGAGACCCTGAAAGAAAACACTAATTATCTTGAGGTAATTGTACAGCTGAAAACTGAGATAGCAGAGTTAAGATCACAGATAGTTGAGCAAGCAAATACAGTGTCTGAACAGGGTAACAAAATAGTTGATCTACAGAAAGCATCAGAGGGGAGAGAGAACAGAATAAAAGAGGCAAAAAAATTAGCAAGATCGAGGATTAATTAGAGAAAACTAAGAAAGTAGTAATATAACTAAAAAAGACATTAAAAGATACTGAAAACAACAACAAAGACATAGGGTATGACTTCAAAATAATAAATAGATGTATTATTGGCTTGCCAGAAGAAAAAAAATAGAGTAATATTCTACAGGACATAATAGTTGAAAACATCTCTACTCTAAGCAACATAAAGGATTTAAAGGTTCAAGAATCCCAGAGAGTCCCAAACATACTTAATCCAGACCTACAGACACCAAGGTACATCAGATTTAGAATGAAAAATAATAGGATAAAGAAAATATTCTGAAGGCTGTGAGAGAAATACAAAGTCACCTACAGCAGAAAACTCATGAGATTATCAGCAGATTTCTCCACACAAACTCTAAAGGCCAGAAGAGAATGGCAAGATATATATTAAGTACTCAATCAGAAAGGCATTCAGCCAAGACTATTGTATCCTGATATACTGTCATTCAGATAATATGGAGGCATAAAAATCTCAGACAAAAAGTTAAAGGAATCAACAATCACCAGGCCTAACCAGCAAGAAGTTCTTAAAAGGCTCCTATAAAAAATAACAATATCACCAAAAATATGGCATATATCAGAAAATCTAAAATATTAGAATAATAACACTAAAATGTCTTAAATCTATATCAATAAATGTCAATGGCCTGAATTCACCTATTTAAAATACTGAGTGTTAATGTCTCCTTTCTTAAATAAAAAAAATACTGAGTAGGAAAATGAATCAGAAAACACACCTCAATCATATGTTGTCTACAGTAATCCCACCTAACTCAACAAGACAAACACAGATACAAAGTGAAAGAATAGAGAATTATCATACAAGCTAATAAACACAAAAAAGAACTGGAATAGCTATTCTCATATCTGACATGATAGACCTTAAAACAAATAATTTTAAAGAGCTATAAAAATTATTTAATCCTCATAGGATCAGTCAGTCAAGAGGACGTGACGTTTATTAACATCTTTGCACCCAACGAGAGGCCATGTAAATACATCAAACACCTACTGAAAGAAGTATAGCAATATATTAACAGCAACATAGTAATATTAGGGTACTTCAACACCCCACCCTTTCAACTTAAAAGATCATCTAGGTAGAGAATTAATAAAGAAACAATGGAATTAAATGAAGGGATAGATAAACTAGAACTGTTGGACATTTTCAGAATCATTCACCACATGAAATTGGAATGCATATTCTATTCTAGTCCACATAGACATTCTCAAGAATATATCATGTGTTAGGACACAAAACAGCATCAGCAAATTCAAGAGCATTGAAACACCCCAAGCAACTTCTCAGAAAATAGTGCAATTAAATTAACAGTTAACAACAGACACAAAATTAGTAATGTCCCAAAATATGGAAATTCAACAGTGCACTGCTCAACAACTACTAGGTCAAAGAGGAAATGAAGAGAAAAAAATCACAATTTTTCAAGAATTCAATGAAAATGGAGACACCAGTTATCAAAATATTTGGGACACAGTTAAGGTGGTAGTGAGAGGAAAATTCATAGTCACACAAACACACATTTGGAAAAAAAAAAAAGCTCAAATAAACAACCTGATTGCACACCTTAAAGACTTAGAAGAAGAAGAACAGAGGACACCTAAAGCAACCAAAGTAACTGAAAAAATTAAAATTAGGGAAGAAATAAATAACATTGAGAATAAGAGAACCATACAAAAGATTAAGGAAACTAAATGTTGTCTTTTTGAAAGAGTAAAAAAAATTGACAAACCCATAGCCAGATTTAAAAAAAAAGTCAAAGATTGAAATAAATTGGATTGTAAATGAAGAGGATATATCACAACAGACAACACAGAAATCCTAAGTATCATGAGAGGTTTCTTTCTTTCTTTTTTTTTCTTTATTTAGGCAAGGAGACATTGACAAAATCATAGGATGGGGGAGTACAACTCCACACAATTCTGGCCACCAAATCTCCATAACCCATCCCCTCCCCAATAGTTTTCCCATTCTCTATCCCTCTGGGAGAATGGACCCAGGATCATTGTGGGTTGCAGAAGGTGGGAGGTCTGGATTCTGTAATTGCTTCCCCGCTGAAAATGGGCATTGACTGGTCAATCCATACTCCCAGTCTGCCTCTCATGAGAGGTTTCTATGAACAACTGCATGCCACCAAGCTAGAGAACCTGGAAGAAATGGATGAGTTCATAGATACCTACAATCTTCCAAAATTAAACAAAGAGGATCTAGAAAATATGAACAGGCCAATCACAGCCAAATAAATTGAAAAAGTTATCAAAAACCTTCCCAAGAATAAAAGTCCTAGACCAGATGGTTTTACAAATGAATTCTATAAAACCTTCAAAGAAGAGTTAATACTTCTACTTTTAAAATTCTTCCAAAAGACTGAAGGAAGGCACAGGAATACTACATTCTATGAAGCCAACAAAACTTTGATACCAAAAGCAGATGGGGATACAACAAAAAAAGAAAACTACAGACTGATATCTCTGATAAACGTACATGCTAAATGTTTTAACAAAATTCTAGCCAAACTGATAAAGCAGTATATTAAAAAAGATTGTTCATCATGGGGTTCCCGGAAGATGGTGGACTAAGAAGCTGCTACTGGCTTGAGTTCTGACCACATCTTCTGGAAACGGTAGGATTTTCTGCCTTTAGTAGGCCAGTCAATAAGGGGTCCTAGTGGTGACACCAAGGAGGTGACTATAACTTAATTTGGGTTAAGAAATAGAGTAGAAAAAAGGGGGAAATTTTTTTTCCATTTAATTATAAAGCACACCTCCTCCCCCACCTCACCCCCCCCCCCCATATCCAGTCCCTGGGGACCAGATCCTAGCAGGCTCCCATGCTGAGCTTCTGTCTTTACCAAATTCCTGTCCCACCAAGGAGTATCATTCATTCTAAGTCTATACCTTTCTGAAACCTCTGGCCTTTTTTTTCTTTCCAAGTAGGCAACCCCCGCATCTCACCCCACATAGCTAATTAAATAATTAAAAATACATTTAAAAAATCTTTCCTTTCACGGCTCTTTTATGACTGTTCTTTTTCTTATCTTTTTCTTTTTTCTCTCTTTCTTTTTTTTTCCTTTTCTCATTCTTGTCATACTTTCTTCCTTAATCCTACAGCTTCCAAAGCCACAGGCCCCAGGCCCCACACCACCAAACAGTGTGCTTTTTTGAATTCACTGATACACATTTGGAAATTATTTTGGGGAAGAATTCTGACTCAGTGTGGACTCTCACTGCGAGTGTCTCTGCTCAACTTCCCTTCCTCCTTTAGCCACCCCTAGAATATACAGTGGATAGTAGATTTGCATAACTGTCTATTTCAGCCATCCTTGTCTAGTCCTGAGGAGTTTTTTTTCTTTTCAATGCTCTTTAATTACAGCTCTTTTTCTTCTCTTTTCCCTTTTTTCTCACTTGTCTCTTTTTTCTTTTTGTTTTCTTTTATTTTTTTATCTTATCATACACTTCTTCCTTCCTTCTTCTTTGCCTTTCTGAATTTGTGAATTATTTTGGGGAAGAAATCTGACTCAGAGTGGACTCTCTATGTGTGTATCTCTGCTATAGTTCCCTTTCCACTCTTGTTACCCCTAGAATATACAGTGGATAGTAGATTTGCATAACTGTCTATTCTTGCTATCCCTTCTTTCTTTTCTCTTTCTTCTTCACTGGGATTTGGTTACTATTTTTTCACGGACTGGAGAAATTGTTTGCCTAACTGGTAGTGATTAAACTGCTTCAATACTTGCTTCAGTTGCTACTGTAATTCCTGAGGCTGGTGAGAGCAATTGTCATTCGTCTTCTAGTGTTTGCCCTTCTTCCGTAGCCAGTTAATGGCTTTGAAAGTGACGGGGATCCATGTGGATTCAGTCAGCTAGGAAGGATCGTCAGTTTCCCCAATGAATGGGTACTCACAGGATGCACCATGGGAAGGTCGATCCAATGCATCCCAAATGTCATAAAGGGATTTATACAGTGTTGCTTGTGCTCAAAACACAACAACTGAGGAACAACAGAGCATAAAAATAAGAGACACATAAGTCAAAAAAATGGGTAGATCAAAAACAAATAAAACTGCTACTCCAATGAATGAAGACGAGCCCAGAAGAAACTACAAAACAGCCAGAAGTAACCATAGATAAGAAAAGTATGCAAGCAATAATAAACTTATTAATCACAGAAATGAAAACAACATTGGAGGAAAGGAATGGCAGTATTACGGAAACAACAGTTGAGACCCCCAAGGAAAATACTGATTATCTTGAGGCAATTAGAGAACTGAAAGCTGAAATAGCTGTAATGAAGAAAGAAGCTGAGGCAAGGGAAATCAGACTAACAGAAGCAGAAAACAGAATTAGCCAGACAGAGGATGAGTTAGAAAAAACGAAGAAAGAGGTGAAAGAGCTTAAAAAGAGATTGAGAGACACTGAAAACAACAACAGAGACATATGGGATGATCTCAAAAGAAGTAACATTCACATAATTAGCCTGCCAGAGGAAGAGAGGAAGGGGAAGCAAACATTCTAGAGAAAATAATAGAAGAAAACTTCCCAGACCTGAATAACAGAAAGGACATCAAGATTCAAGAGGCCCAGAGAGTACCAAACAGAATCAACCCAGACCTGAAGATATCATAATCACAATGAGAAGAAGTAAGGATAAAGAAAGGATCCTAAAGGCTGCAAGAGAGAAACAAAAAGTCACATACAAGGGAAAACCCATAAGATTCTCTGCAGACTTCTCCACTCAAACTCTAAAAGCCAGAAGAGAATGGCAAGATATCTATCGAGCCCTGAATGAAAAAGTGTTTCAACCAAGGATAAAATATCCTGCTAGACTTTCATTCAAACTAGAAGGAGGGATCAAAACCTTCTTAGACAAACAACAGTTAAAGGAGGCAACCATCACCAAACCGGCCCTGAAAGAGGTTCTAAAAGACCTCTTATAAACAAGAACATCACTATAATACTGGCAATATATCAGAGCAAACAAAAAAAAATTTTTTTTGAACAATGGCACTACAATACATTAAATCCATAATATCAATAAATGTCAATGGCTTAAACTCACCCATCAAAAGGCACAGAGTGGGGGGATGGATCAGAAAACATAACCCAACCATATACTGCTTACAAGAATCCCACCTGTCACAAAAAGATAAACACAGACTTAAAGTGAAAGGATGGAAAACTATCATACAGGCTAATGGTCCACAAAAAAGGGCAGGAACAGCCATTCTCATCTCAGACATGATATATTTTAAATTAAATAAAGTAATAAAAGATAGGCAAGGACACTACATAATGATTAGAGGATCAATCAGCCAAGAAGACTTAACAATTATTAACATCTATGCACCCAATGAGAGACCATCTAAAGACGTCAAGCACTTACTGAAAGAATTTAAAAAATACATCAATAGTAATACAATAATAGTGGGAGACTTCAATACCCCACTCTCACACTTAGACAGATCAACAACGCAGAGAACCAACAAAGATACAAGAGAATTGAATGAAGAGATTGACAGACTAGACCTCTTGGACATTTTCAGATTCCTTAACCCCAAAAAACTGGAATACACCTTCTTTTCAAATCCACATAACACATACTCAAGGATAGACCACATGTTAGGCCACAAAGACAACATCAATAAATCAAGAACACTGAAATCATCCCAAGTATCTTATCAGAACATAGTGGAGTAAAACTAACATTTAACAACAAACAGACAATTATTAAACGTCACAGAATTTGGAAGCTAAACAACATACTCCTTAAGAACAACTGGGTCAGAGATTCACTCAAGCAGGAAATTCAAATGTTCCTGGAAACAAATGAAAAAGAAAACACAACTTACCAAAATATTTGGAACACAGCTAAAGCAGTACTGAGAGGGAAACTTATAGCCATACAATCACATATTAAACACCAAGAAGAAGCTCAAATGAACGACCTTACTGCACACCTCAAGGACATAGAGGAAGAGGAACAAAGGAACCCTAAAAGATCCAGAAGGACAGAAATCACTAAAGTTAGAGCAGAAATAAACATCGAAAATAAAAGAACCATACAAAAGATCAACGAAGTTGGTTCTTTGAAAGATTAAACAAAATTGACAAACCCCTAGACAGACTCACCAAACAAAAAAGAGAGAAGACTCAAATTAATAGAATCATAAACGATGGAGGAGATATCACAACTGACACCACAGAAATCCAGATAATACTTCTACAAACTTCTATAAAGAACTATACGCCACAAAGCTAGAGAATCTGGAAGACATGGAATAATTCCTAGAAGTATATGCCCTTCCAAAACTGAACCAAGAAGAACTACAAAATCTAAATGCACCAATCAAAGACAAAGAAATTGAAACCGTTATTAAAAACCTCCCCAACAACAAAAGTCCAGGACCAGATGGCTTCACAAATGAATTCTACAAAACTTTCAGGAAACAGTTAGTACCCATGTTTCTTAAGCTTTTCCATAAGATTGAAGAAACAGGAATACTTCCTTCCACCTTCTATGAAGCCAACATCACCCTGATACCAAAAGCTGATAGGGACAGAACAAAAAAAGGAAAACTACAGACCAATATCTCTGATGAACATAGATGCCAAAATATTAAACAAGATCTTGGCCAATTGGATACAGCAACATATCAAAAAGGTTGTTCATCACGACCAAGTGGGATTCATCCCAGGAAAGCAAGGCTGGTTCAACATCCATAAGTCAATCAATGTCATTCACCAAATCAATAAAAGCAAAGCCAAAAACCACATGATTATCTCAATAGATGCAGAGAAATCCTTTGACAAAATCCAACACCCATTCATGCTCAAAACTCTACAAAAAATGGGAATAGATGGGAAATTCCTCAAGATAGTGGAGTCTATATATAGCAAACCTACAGCCAACATCATACTCAATGGACAGAAGCTGAAAGCATTCCCCCTCAGATCCGGGACTAGACAGGGCTGTCCACTATCACCTTCAACATAGTATTGGAAGTCCTTGCCATAGCAATCAGGCAAGAGAAAGAAATCAAAGGAATACAGATTGGAAGGGAAGAAGTCAAGCTCTCACTATTTGCAGATGATATGATAGTATTCATACAAAAACCTAAAGAATCCAGCACAAAACTACTGGAAGTTATTAGGCAATATAGCAAGGTATCAGGCTACAAAATCAATGTACAAAAATCAGTGGCATTTTTTTATGCAAACACTAAATCTGAAGAAGAAGACATCCAGAAATCACTCCCCTTTACTGTTTCACAAAATCAATCAAATACCTAGGAATAAAGTTGACCAAAGAAGTTAAAGACTTATATACTGAAAACTATGAGTCACTACTCAAGGAAATAGTAACTGATACCAAGAAATGGAAAGATATCCCATGCTCATGGATTGGAAGAATAAATATCATCAAAATGAATATTCTCCCCAGAGCCATATACAAATTTAGTGCAATACCCATCAAAGTTCCACCAAGCTTCTTTAAGAGAATAGAACAAACACTACAATCATTTATCTGGAACATGAAAACACCTAGAATTGCCAAGACTCTCTTAAGGAAAAGAAACAGAAATGGAGGCATCACACTCCCAGACCTTAAACTCTATTATAAAGCCATCATCATCAAAACAGCATGGTACTGGAACAAAAATAGGCACACAGACCAGTGGAACAGAATTGAAAGCCCAGAAATAAATCCCTACACCTATGGACATCTAATCTTTGATAAGGGGGCCCAAAGGATTAATTGGAAAATGGAGGCTCTCTTTAATAAATGGTGCTGGGAAAACTGGGTCGTAACATGCAGAAGAATGAAATTGAACCACTTTATCTCACCAGAAACAAAAATCAACTCCAAATGGATCAAAGACCTAGATGTCAGACCAGAAACAATCAAATACTTAGAGGAATACATTGGTAAAACACTTTCCCACCTACACCTCAAGGACTTCTTTGATGAATCAAACCCAATTGCAAGGAAGACTAAAGCAGAAACAAACCAATGGGACTACATCAAATTGAAAAGCTTCTGCACATCCAAAGAAACCATTAAACAAACAAAGAGACCCCTCACAGAATGGGAGAAGAGCTTCACATGCCATACATCAGACAAGAAACTAATCACCAAAATATATAAAGAGCTCAGCAAACTTAGCACCATCTAATGAACTTAGCGGCATCATCTAAGTTCATTTCCCACATCTACACCCGACCGGACCTGCCAATATACGCAGATATCTTCACCCACCCTGTGCAACACTTGACGTCCCGTCACCCAATCTGGTCCCCTATGCCTACACTGAACTTCTCTGTTCCAGACTCTTGGAAACAGAGTTGGCAGTCAGCTGAGGTAAAGAACAAACACCTCATCACAGACCCCTGCAAGCATCAACCCGGCTTTGACCTAGCACGTTATGATTGGGCCCTCCTCAATCGCTATCGAACAGGCCATGGCCAGTGCGCAGCTATGTTCCATCGCGGGGAGCCAGAGACGACCCGAACTGCTCCTGTGGCTACAGACAGACTATGACCCATATAGTCAACAACTGCCACCTCTCCAGATTCAAAGGAGGTCTCGAAACTTTACATCAGGCTCAACCTGACACTGTTGACTGGCTAAGGAAGAAGGGCAAACGCTAGAAGAAGAAGAAGCACCAAAAAAGCAAATGACACCATCCAAGAACGGGCAGAGGATATGAACAAAACATTCACCTCAGAGGAGATCCAAAAGGCTAACAAACATATGAAAAACTGCTCTAGGTCACTGATTGTCAGAGAAATGCAAATTAAGACAACACTAAGATATCACCTCACTCCTGTAAGAATGGCATACATCAAAAAGGACAGCAGCAACAAGTGCAGGAGAGGTTGTGGGGACAGAGGAACCCTTTTACATTGCTGGTGGGAATGTAAATTGGTACAGCCTCTGTGGAGAGCAGTCTGGAAAACTCTCATTAGGCTAGACATGGACCTTCCATATGATCCAGTAATTCCTCTCCTGGGGTTATACCCCAAGGACTCCATAACACCCAACCAAAAAGAGGTGTGTACTCCTATGTTCATAGCAGCACAATTCATAATAGCTAAAACCTGGAAGCAACCCAGGTGTCCAACAACAGATGATTGGCTGAGAAAGCTGTGGTATATATACACAATGGAATACTATACAGCTATCAAGAACAATGAACCCACCTTCTCTGACCCATCTTGGACAGAGCTAGAAGGAATTATGTTAAGTGAGGTAAGTCAGAAAGATAAAGATGAGTATGGGATGATCCCACTCATCAACAGAAGTTGAGGAAGAAGATCTGAAAGGGAAACTAAAAGCAGGACCTGACCAAATTGTTAGTAGTGCACCAAAGTAAAAACCCTGTGGTGAGGAGTAGACATGCAGCTTCCTGGGCCAGTGGGGGGTGGGAGTGGGTGGGAGGGATGGGTCACAGTCTTTTGGTGGTGGGAATGGTGTTTATGTACACTCCTAGTAAAATGTAGTCATATAAATCACTAGTTAATTAATACAAGAGGGGGAAAATTAATTGTATGTCTCGAAGTTTTTCAAAACAAAAACTGAATCTTTTCAATATATAGGCTGTGTAATTGATATGAGACTCTCTCAAAAGCCTAGACCAAGTAGATCAGAAGCAACCAATAGCACAGCTATATACAAGATACTGGGTACTATACAGCAAACCCTAACAAAAGGACTTTTCAAAGTTAACCCAATTACCAAACAATGTGATGAAAACATTAACTATCGATTGTCTTTTTGAACCCTAAGACAGCAGGAACCTCACATCTCCACTATAGAGCCTCTACTTCCCCCAGTCCTGGAACCCTTGGATAGGGTCCACTTTCCTGTATGCCTCTCCCAATCCATATCAAATAATATTGCATCTGCCGATCACAACCTAACCAACACGATTGCCACCTCAACATGCTTCACTTCAGACTGTGTCCAGAGACTTCACGTGTGGAATGACAATCCTTCAACTTCATTACTCGGGTGAGACCTTTCCTTTCATAGTATACTCTAACTTCATCTCAGGTTGTTCACTTTCTATCAACATCCCAAAACCTAGATATACACCAGTTTCTGTGAGAGAGAGCATATGTTCACAAGTATCCGTAAACTACTGCAAAATATATGCCTGAAAGCAGAAGTGCACTAGTGTTTGCAGTTAGTACTCCCCTAACACTTCCTCTCCACTATTCCAAGCTTTGGGTCCATGATTGCTCAACAATTTGTTTGGCTTCGTATGTTAACTCTCTTTTCAGTCACCAGGTTCCAGGTGTCATCAGGATGCTGGCCAGGCTTCCCTAGACTGAAGACCCCACCAATGTGTCCTGGAGCTCCACTTCTCCAGAGACCCACCCTACTAGGGAAAGAGAGAGGCAGACTGGGAGTATGGACCGACCAGTCAACGCCCATGTTCAGCAGGGAAGCAATTACAGAAGCCAGACCTTCTACCTTCTGCTACCCACAATGACCCTGGTTCCATGCTCCCAGAGGCATAGAGAATGGGAAAGCTATCAGGGGAGGGGGTCAGAAATGGAGATTGGGTGGTGGGAATTGTATGGAATTGTACCCCTCCTACCCTATGGTTTTGTTAATTAATCCTTTCTTAAATAAAAAGTAAAAAAATTAAAATTAAAAAAATTTTAAAAAGATTGTTCATCATGGACAAATGGGGTTTATTCCAGTGATGCAAGGTAGTTTTAATATACGTAAATCACTCAACGTGATCCACCACATCAATAAAAGCAAGACTGGAAACCACATGATTATCACAATAGATACAAAGAAAGCCTTTCAAAAAATCCAACATTCCTTCATGCTAAAAACACTACATAGAAATGGGAATATATGGAAAGTTCCTCTAGATAGTAGAGTCCATATATAGCAGACCTACAGCCAACATCATAATCAATGGTGAAAAACTGTAAACATTCCCTCTCAGATCAAGTAGTGGGTAAAGCTGCCCACTATAATCCAACATAGTGTTAAACGTAGTGTTGGAAGTTCTCTTCAAGGGATACAGATTGGAAGAGAAGTCAAACTCTATTTGCAAATGATATAATAGCATATATACAAAAATCTAAAGAATCCAGCAGAAAGCTCTTGGAAATCATCAGGTAATATAGTAAAGTGTGTGGCTACAAAATTAACATTCAAATGTCAGTGGCATTCCTCTATGCAAACACTAAGTTAGAAAAAGAAGAAATCCAGAAATCAATTCCTTTTACTACAGCAACAAAAACAGTAAAATATATAAGAATAAACCTAACCAAAGAAGTGAAAAACTTGTAAATTGAGAATTATGAGTCACTATTCAAGGAAATAAATAAAGACACAAAGAAGTGGAACAATATTCCATGTTCATGGATTGGAAGAATTAACATCATCAAAATGAATATACTATCCAGAACCATATACAAATTTAATGAAATTCCCATCAATATTCCAACCAATTTTTTGGAGAATAGAACAAAAGCTACAAATGTTTTTTCTGAAACCAGAAAATACCCAGAGTTTCTAAATCAGTCTTGAGATGAAAGAACATCACACTCCCAGATCCAAAATTGTATTATAAGGCCATTATAATCAAAACTGTTTAGTACTAGAACATAAGTAGGCACACTGACCAGTGGAATAGAACTGAGAACCCAGAAATGTGTCCCCACGTCTATGAATATCTAATCTTTGACAAAAGTACCCAGACTATTAAATAGAGAAAGAAGAGTCTCTTCTACAAATGGTGTTGGAAAAATTGGGTTGAAACATGCAGAAGAATGAAACTGAATTATTACATTTTACTAAACACAAAAGTCTCAAATACTTAAAGTAAAATATTAGCATAACTCTATTACTCTTTTCCATCTAAATTTTAAAGGTATATTCAATGATAAGAATCCAATTACAAGGACTAATAAAAATAAACCAATGAGACTACACCAAATTAAAAAGCTTCTGCACAGCAAAAGAAACTACCACCCAAACAAAGACACCTCCCACAGAATTGGAGAATCTTTTATATGCCATGCATCACACAAGAGGCTAATAACCAAAATATATAAAGAGCTTACCAAATTTAACAAGAAAACAAATTACCCCGTCCAAAATTGGGGAGAGGATGTGAACAGAGTATTCACAGAAGGGGCCCAA
Organism: Erinaceus europaeus; assembly: GCF_950295315.1. Taxonomy (NCBI): domain Eukaryota; kingdom Metazoa; phylum Chordata; class Mammalia; order Eulipotyphla; family Erinaceidae; genus Erinaceus; species Erinaceus europaeus. The sequence continues at coordinate 35,149,190 of NC_080166.1, forward strand.
AAAGCCAACAGACATATGAAAAAGTGTTCCAAGTCATTGATTATCAGAGAATTGCAAATAAATACAATGAGATACCACTTAACTCTAGTGAAAATGTCATACAGCAGCAAAGGTAGCAGCAACAAATGTTGAGGGGTTGTAAGGACAAAGAAACCCTCCTGCAGTGCAGGTGAGAATGTAAATTGGTCCAGCTCAGTTGAAAAGCAGTCTGAAGAACCCTCAGAAGGCCAGAAGTAGACCTTCCCTATAAACTTGCAATTCCTCTCCTGGGGATATATCCTAAGATATCAAACACACTCATCCAAAAATATTTGTGTATACCTATATTCATAGCAGTAATATTATAACAGCCAAAACCTGGAAGCAACTCAGGTGACCAATAACATCTGAGTAGCTGAGAAAGTTGTGGTCTATATATACATCGGAATACTACTCAGTTATTTAAAAATATGATTTCACTTTCTTCACTTAATCTTGGGGCAAACGCTAGAAGAAGAAGAAGACTTAATCTTGGATGGAGTGTGAAGTAATCATGTCAAGTGAAATAAGTCAGAAACAGAAGAGTGAATATGGAATGATCTCACTCCTAGACAGAAGTCAAAAATTACTACTATGAAATCAACCTGCCTTCCCTAGGCAAACTGCCTCTCCAATGTGTCCTTGAACCACAGCTCTGCAAAGTCCTACCCCACTAGGGAATTGTAGAGACAGGTTGGTGATACGGGCCATCCTGTCAATGCCCATGTCAAACAGAGAAACAATTACAGAAGTCAGAACTTGTATCTTTAGACCCCATAGAGATCTTTGGTCCAAACTCCCAGAAGAATAAAGAACAGAGAAGCTTGTAATGGACAAGATGGGATATTTCACTGTTGTGATGGGAATTGGGTGAAGTGTATCTGTCTTACCCCAAAATTTTATCGATCATTATTAAATCACTAATAATAAAAAGAAAAATAAGTTGAAAAATAAGAAAACACAAAGCATAACTTGGGCTGTGTTTGGTATAGTGCATCATAGTAAAGGACTCTGGGGGTATGAGGGGATAGTCTTGGAACATGCTGACAGAGGAGGACCTAGAGGGGTTGAATTGTTACGTGGAAACGGAGAAATGTTCAACATGTATAAACTACCATATTTTACTGTTGATTGTAAACCATTAATCTCCCCAATAAAGAAAGAAAAGAAAAAAAATAAATAACAAAAAACTGATTTAAAAATGGGCAAATAATTTGAATAGACATCACCAACAGTTAAATGACAGCATGCTTAGCATTACTAATTTCCATACTTTTCTGAAAATTGAGTTCACAATGAGTTATCACCTCACATCTGTTAGAATGAGTACTATAAAAAAGTCAAGAGTTAATAAGTATTGGCCAGTATGTGGAGAAAAGGCAAGAATGTGGGAACATAGATTTGTCCAGTCACAATAGAAAATAGTATGAAGATCTTCAAAATATCACATTTAGAACTATTATATGATCCCTCTTCTAGATACATATCCAAAGGAAATTAATACAAGATCTCAAACAGAGAAAGATATGTGAACATCTGTATTAACTTCAACATTATTCACAACAGTTAAGATATGGAAACAACTTCAGAATCTTATCAACAGATACATGTGTAAAGAATATGTAATCTCTCTCCCACACACACATTCTCTCTCTAATTTTTGTCAGTGGAAAACTAAAATAACCAAACAAGAGAGTGGGAGAAAAATGGTTTCCAGTGGTATGGATGTAGGAAATAGAAAAAGTTGAAAAAAAAAGCTTCTTACTTGAGCCTTAAAAACCTTTGTGTTAATTAGGAACTCAGACACCCGTCTGGACAGAAGTAAACAGTGGAGACTACACAATGACACATTTCTAACCAGTTTTTCCATTACTAGAATAAAAACCATGCCCAAGATGATGCTTCTCTAACACTGATAGTTCTTAAGACATATTATGTATTCTCAATGTATGTTCCTCCACTGTGCATGCTGATTGACTGTTCTCCCTCATAAATATGTATGATTTCCCCTGGAAAACTCCAAAATATCTCCTTAAATCTGCTTGGCATGAAGCCAGCCCCTCCACTTCAAACTCTTCTTTCTGAAGCAAGTGATGGCTAGAGTAATATTGCAACTTAAAAGTTGTTTCTAATCAATAAAGTTCATCTTTTCTATTAAAAAAAAGGTTCTGACTCTTAGCAATAAGATACTAAATTCTAAAGATCTAAAAATAAGAGCATTATTTCGTCCCTCTAATTAATATTTGTTTAAATGTCATTATTTATAAAATAAAGTGAAATATTTATTACAATTTAATTTAAAAAGTACCTGAAGGTCAAATGCAATCTAGGTTTATCACTGATAATTTTATACTGTATAATTTTAAATGTAACATATATATAATTTTATACTATATAATTGAAGTTAATAAATGAATTTCATTTAATTTGAACTCCAAAAAAGATGTGAGGTGTGGAGACATTAATTGATTTGATGACTTAATTAAGGGAAACCTTTCATAAAATATATGACCACCACACTGTAGACCTTAAATAACTTACAATATTACATGACAAATAAAACTCAGTAAAGTAGAAATTAAAAAGAAAACACAAAGTATAAAAATTCAAATCAATTAAAAAGTTGCATTTATTTTGCAAAAGGAGCACATTTTTAGCACAATAAATCCCACTAAAACACATTAGTAATTTGATACATAAAAGAAAGATTACTAGGGGGGCCAGGCCATAGTGCAGTGGGTTAAGAACACATGGTGTGAAGCACAAAGACTGGCAGAAGGATCCCAGTTGGAGCTCCGGCTCCCCACCTGCATGAGAGTCACTTTACAAGTGGTGAAGCAAGTCTACAGGTATCTAGCTTTCTTTCCCCCTCTCTGTCCTCCCTTCCTCTCTCAATTTCTGTCTTATCCAACTATGACAACAATAACAATGATAAACAACAAGGGCAACAAAGTGGGGGGGAAGCCTCCAGGAGCAGTGGATTCATAGTGCAGGCACTGAGTCCCAGTAATAACCCTGGAGGAAAAAAAATAAAAACATTACTGAAAAAATTACTGAGTACTATAAACAATTAACTCCGCCAATAAAATTTTAAAAAAAAACATTACTGAAGTAACTGATTAACAATCAAGTAACAACTAAGCAAAGTTACTATTTAATCAGTATGATGGGGAAAAATGGTCAGAATGTCATAAAATTGTTGATGCATAGATTATAGTTCTGAGTATATATTTCTTCAACCTAAGCACTTAAGACTTCAAATTGGTAACCTTACTGAATTCTAACAGTGGGCTCAAATTGTTAATACATCTCTAATAATGGTTTTTTCTTTGAAATAATAAATCACCTACAAGCTTAGACCAGGGAGGTCATAAATTATGGTGATATAAATTATTTATAAATTATTTCTTTGAAATAGTAAGTCATGTATAAGCTTAGACCAGGGAGGACATAAATTATGGTGAAGCCTTCTATGACACAGAAAATCCTAACAATGGGATTTTCAAAGTAAACCCAATTGCCAAATAACTTGGTTATAACAATAACTATCTACAGTCTTCTTAAACCCTAAAGCATTAGGAAACTTCCTCATTTTCTATATAACCCATATTTCTCCCTTTCCTGGAAACTCTGGGGTGGGACTCACTTTCTGGTATGCTTCTCTCAATTCATACCAATTGATACTGCATCTGCTTATCCCAACCTAATCAATGCAACCAGTACCACCTTGGTATGTTTCACTTTGGACTATGTGGAGAGACATCAGGCATGAAATGTCAACCCTCCACCTTCATTACTCTAGTGAGACCTTTCATACCTAGCTCATAGGACTCTTTAATTAAATTTCAGGTGGTGCACTTCTTAACAAAGCTCCAACACCTAGATATAGACCAGGCCCACGAGATAGGGCATATGTATATGTATTCATAAGTTAGGGGAAGTAAAAGTACACAGTAGTTCCCAGTGACTCAATAAATGCAGCAAACAAGTACTTGAAAAAAAAACACCATAAATTACTTAATAAAATAATTACTTATACTCTCCTTAACTACTTCCCTCAATCACTAGAAGCATAACCTTTTCAAAGTAAGGACTACAAAAGCTTGATAAGGACAAAAGATCATAATATTTTAATTATGCCTCTTTTGGTAACTACAAGGAGACCCCATCACCTGGGGCCCTAGTCAGGAAATCCCGGGATTCCCACACAGATATGATAGGCCTAGATCACTGTCTCCACTGAAGCTAGTTACCTCCTTCAAGAACAACATAATGGAGCCCTTTGTGGACTCCTATAGAATTTGCCATCAATTTGAATCAACAATGGTAGGGACAGACCCATTCTCTGAAGGGAGGTTGGGCCAACATACTCTTCTGCTCCTGAAAGATGGATACTGATATTAGTGCATCCTAGAATGTTCCTAGCCATGACAACAGAATTCAACCCCAGACCTACAGGCATGCAGAGGTTACACAGGCTCCTGCAACAAATATGGGCCCTAGGTCAAATCAATGACATTTACTGTTAATAATATTTATATATTTTTCCCTATTTGGGAGCTACTCTCTTCCCTGATCTAGCTTTCTAGTTCTTTTACCAACACCATCTCCCTGGGGTTTGGCCAATATGTTTGGCCACCTGCATGCTACTATTAGGCTCAGGCAAAATTAATAGAGTCACAGGCCCCTTGGAATATATCTAAAATAAAACTACTAGCTTTTTCTAAAATGGAGACCCCAAATCTCTTCTGCTTTATTCTTGCCTTTAGGTTCCTGATTATTTAAAATTTGTTCTACCTTCACGTGTGGAATGACAACCCTTCAGCTTCATTACTTGGGTGAGACCTTTCCTTTAATAGTACACTCTAATTTCATCTCAGGTAGTTCACTTTCTAACAAAGTCCCATAACCTAGATATACACCAGTTTCTGTGAGAGAGAGCTTATGTGCACACGTATCCATAAACTACTGCAAAATATATACCTGAAAGCAGAAGTACACTAGAGTTTGCAGTGAGTATCCCCCTAACACTTCCTCTCCACTATTCCAAGCTTGGGATCCATGACTGCTCAACAAATTGTTTGGCTTCATATGTTAACTCTCTTTTCAATCACCAGGTTCCAGATGCCACCAGGATGCTGGCTAGGCTTCCCTGGATTGAAGACCCCACCAATGTGTCCTGGAGCTCAGCTTCCCCAGAGACACACCCTACTAGGGAAAGAGAGAGGCAGACTGGGGGTATGGACCGACCAGTCAACGCCCATGTTCAGCGGGGAAGCAATTACAGAAGCCAGACCTTCTACCTTCTGCAACCCTCAACGACCCTGGGTCCATGCTCCCAGAGGGATAGAGAATGGGAAAGCTACCATGGGAGGGGGTGGGTTATGGGGATTGGGTGTTGGGAATTGTGTGGAGTTGTACCCCTCCTACCTTATGCTTTTGTTCACTAATCCTTTCTTAAATAAAAAATTTAAAAAAAATTGTTCTACATTATATCTTAATGCTTTCTCAGACACCAAATTCCATATGGTACCATGACGCAAACCTGACTTCCCTTTAGCAAATGAAACTACAGATACAGAGTTACATTTGAATTTCAAGCTACATTTGAATTTCAAGATGACCTCACCAATGTGTACTGGATCCCCATCTCCCCAGAGCCCTGCCCCACTAGGGAAAGAGAGAGACAGGCTGGGAGTATGGATGGACCTGCCAATGCCCATGTTCAGTGGAGAAGCAGTTACAGAAGCCAGACTCAATAATGATCTTGGGTTCATGCTCCCAAAGGGATAAAGAATAGGAAACCTTTCAAGGGATGTTATGGGATACAGAGTTCTGGTGGTAGGAACTATGTGAAACTGTACCCCTCTTACCCTATGGTCTTGTCAATATTTCCATTTTATAAATAAATAAATAAATAAACATTTGCATCCATAAAATAAGAGCTTTGAGTACAATAAAAATTGGGCAAAGTTACAAAGATAGAAGTCAAACTACATTCTTTTCTAACTTATGGGATACAGATTTATTAAGAAATCTGATGGACATTATGAAAATCCCCACCATCCAGAAGGTAGGCACACAAGTATTTTTTGGTTTTGTTTTTGTCTTCCTCCAGGGTTATCACTGGGGCTTGGTGCCTACACTATGAATCCACTGCTTCTAGAAGCTATTTTCCCCTTTTCATTGCCCTTGTTGTTTATCACTGCTATTGTTTTTATATTGTTGTTATTACTGTCATTGTTGTCAGATAGGACAGAAAGAAATCAAGAGAGGAGGGGAAGACAGAGGTGGGAGAGAAAGATAGACACCTTCAGACCTGCTTTGCCACTTGTGAAGCAGTCTTTCTGCAGCTTGCGGGCACACAAGTTTTTACAATGAATTTACCAAAAATAAAACCATTAAGTCATGAGCAGTACTAAGAGAAAAATTGGTATGAAAATATCTATTATGATTGGACAAAAGTTTGTGATTTGTGTGAACCTCACCAAAGCCAAAGAATCTGGGGAGGAAGAAGAAAGAAAGGGGATGAAGAAAGTCTTGGTGTCCTGGCGCATAGTGGTGCCCTAAGTTGGGGATGGCAGGGTTCTGCGGACACCTATCATGAGATGAAAAACTGTACCTATGTGTCACCATACCATAAACCATTAGTCTCTCCAGTCAAATGGAAAAAAAAATAAGTTTTCACATTAAAATGAAATTCTCTGTGCAAACAATTCAATAGAATAATGCTTAGAATCCTAATACAGGGCACAGAACAAGCAAATTATGTAGGCAAAATAGGTTGGATATATATAACTTTAAAAAAAATAAACAAAACAGATGGTAGAGCACACACATTACATACATCACCTGGTAGAGCACACACATTACCACGCAGAGAACCTGGGTTTTAGCCCCCAGGCCTACAGGGGGAAGCTTTCAGAACAGTGGAGCAGTGCTACTGTTTTTCCCTCCTTTTCTCTGTCTATTTCCCTATCTTTCTCTGTCTCTCTCATTTTAAAAAAAGGAGAGAAGAGAAGAGAAAAGAAGAGAACAGAAAAGAAAAAAAAAAAAAAAAGAAAGAAAGAAAAGAAACTCCTGAGGTCCCCTGGCCCAGGATGGGTGCTCTGCTTTATCATCAAGCCCCTTCCTAAGGCAAACAAAGAAAGAAAGAAATCCCACATAAACAGAGCCTGACTACATGAGCACTCAAGGAGCCAGCAGAATGTTCCACTCCATCCAGGCAAACTAAAACACACACCAGGGAAGAGATAAAGTTTACAAAGAGGAAACTAAACACAATCACTTAAAAGGGTTTCAATATATAACCACTGGGGGCTAGGCTGCCAGGCTAGTGTGACTGAAAACACTTCACAGGAGCCCAATCCCTGATTGTCCTCTTTTGTTTCTCATAGCCCTGGGTTGACCCCTTGCAGATATGTGTGTGTGGGAAGCAGCAGTGCACTACACACAGTTTGTTCTGGAGCAAAGTCTCACAGGAACTCAGTACTTTCAGGGGAAACATGAGTTATAGGACTAGTGAGAGCACATAGATAAATCTAGATTCTTGCATCCATCAGAAAAACCAGCCAATTCAGTAGGGTCACCAGATGAAAAATGAGATGGCTCACCTGGGAGTATGCCTGTTTTGTCAAGTGTCACCCAAATTTGAACCATGCTCACAAGGGACTGGGGGAAGCTTCAGTGCTGTGGTGACTTCCCCTCTCTGCATTTCTGTCTTTCAATCTAAAAAAAGTCATCCCAAAGTGGTGAATTGTTGAGGGAAAAATAAACTATGGTAGGCAATTATTAAATAATAAATTTCAGGTTAATGTAAATTAGAGGGAAAATATGACTATTAAATATATTGCCTTCTTCAAAATTAAGTTTTTTTTTTCACTTGAAACTCAAATGTAGCTCCATATCTGTAGTTTCATTTGCTAAATTTGGCAATCCTAGCCCTCAAGATGAAAAGACAATCCCACCATATTGCCAATACCTGAGTCATTTATAAACTCTTCCTTGGGAATGGCCTTTACAAGAAGAGGGACATTTTTTCCACTAGTCTATCTGGAATTAAAGTTTTGGCCCCAGAAGCTGGATTAAAGTTTTGAAAACTGAAATAGGTTATTCACAAAGTCTGATGAATGACAATGATCAAGCAAGGTGACTCCATCTGGGACAACATGAGGTGTAAGCCTGAGCTCACTAACTAGGTGTTTTTGTGACACTTGTGATCCTGATTAACTCCCAGCTGCATACAGAATAAAATTCCAGGTACACATTCAAGGTAACCAGTCAACTCTGCCTCTGCAGTCTCTGGCTTTAGCCTCAACTGGGACCAAAGAAAACCAACTATAGGAGAGTTCCTTCATACTATTTCTGATGGTGTTGGCTATAACAGCCTTACTGACACCAAAGACTCAGTTTTACTGACTCCCAAGATTCAGCTCAGGTGTTAATTTTCCAAAAAAATTAAAGTTCTTTCTGAGGTATGTAGAAGGATGAATGGATAGATGAGCTAATAAACATTCTCTATAAAATATCCCTAGCTCAAAACCTGGAAGCAACCCAGGTGTCCAACAACAAATGAGTGGCTGATCAAGTTTTGGTCTATATACACAATGGAATACTACTCAACTATTAAAAATGGTGATTTCACCATTTTCAGCCCATCTTGGATGGAGCTTGAAGAAATCATGTTATGTGAAGTAAGTCAGAAACAGAAGGATGAATATGGGATGATCTCATTCACAGGCAGAAGTTGAAAAACAAGATCAGAAGAGAAAACACTAAGCAGAACTAAGACTGGAGCTGGTGTATTGCATCAAAGGAAAAGACTCTGGGGTGGGTGGTGTGGGGAAAGTTTAGATCCTGGAACAGGATGGCAGAGGACCTAGTAGGGGTTGTATTATTGTATGGAAAACTGAGAAAAGTTATGCATGTACAAACTATTATATTTACTGTCTACTGTAAAATTTTAATCCCCCAATAAAGAAATTAAAAATAAATAAAAATAACATCCTCAGCTCCCACATGGCAGTTTAAAATATGCATTTTGGAGCTTGGTAGATATAAAATCAAATTTTCAGTTTTGTCATTTGAGCAGATGTCTGACTTGGGGCAACAAGTTTTAACACCAATGGACTGTAATCCTTTGTTTTGGGGTTCAACGAAACAGCTTACTTAGTATGTTGCTTTTGCCATGTGTGCCCCCCTAGTTTCCATACTGCTCCCACCACTTTGAGTGAACCTTTGGTGCTATAGACTTCCTCCTTCTTGCTCTCCTTCCTCTCCCTCGTCTCTCTCTCACTACTTCCCCTCTTGCACTCTGTATCTACCAGAAAAAAGTCAGCCAATTTGATGATACCCCAAGGGTGACCCCCCCACCCTCAAAATACCTTTATTTGTAAAATTGGAATAATAGGGCTCATGCCACATACCACACAGGGATGCTTAAATAAGATAGAAAACACTTATATATTGTTTAAGAGTAGACATTTGCTAAATTGTAGTTATATATAATAAGCATCTTGTCCTTTTTTAAAAGTTTTTTTAATTATCTTTATTTATTGGATAGAGACAGTCATAAATAGAGAGGGTAGGGGAGATAGAGAGGGAGAAAGAGACACCTGCAGCCCTGCTTCACCACTTGCAAAGCTTTCCTTCTGCAGGTGGGGACCAGGGGCTCAAACCCCAGTCCTTGTGCACTATAACATGTGTGCTCAACCAGGTGCACCACCACCCGGTCCCACGTCTTGTCTTTTTGTGTGTCTTCTCACTGCCCTCAGAGTAAAATTCAAATTACTTCACTGCATGTAATAGTTTATATTGCTACTAGACAAAGGTCATTCCCTACTTTTTAAATTTGATTACCTCTTTCTACCACACAGTTGCTTCGGGGTAAAGAAGAACATGAAAACTAAAAGCAGAGACCCCATATTTATTAAATCTAACTAGATACCTATATGCTAGGCTTTGTGCAAAAAATTTCCATATAGTGTTCTGTATCAAACTACAAAGTGGTTTTTAGAGATGAAAATACTAAATTCTGAAAGTTCAATGATCAACTTGTGTTTGAAAATAGTCAGTGGCCTAAGCAGGATCTGCTATTGGGGCTGTTTTAGCTCATGCTAAAACATCTGAAGCACCTAAGATTACTCTGCTTTTAAACCAGTGTCCAACAACAGATGAGTGGCTGAGTATGTTGTGTTATATACACACAGTGTACTTCTCAGCTATTAAAAATGGTAAATTCACCTTCTTTACCCTATCTTGGATGGAGCTTGAAGGAATCATGTTAAATGAAGAAAGTCAAAAACAAAAGGATGAATATGGGATGACCTCACTCAAAGAGAGAAGTTGAAAAACAAGATCAGAAGGGAAAATACTAGGCAAAACTTGGATTGGAGTTGGTGTATTGCACCAAAGTAAAAGACTCTGGGGTAGGGGGGAGGGTTCAGGTCCTGGAACATAATGGCAGAGGACTAGTGGGGGTTGTATTGTTATGTGGAAATGTTATACATGCACAAACTATTGTATTTTACTATCAACTATAAACAATTAATCCCCCAATACAGAAATAAAAAAATAAAAAGATTACTCTGCTTTTGTTAACATTTTATTGGGGAAATAATGGTTTACAGAACAATTATTAACACAGGAGTATGGCCTCTGATTAAAGAGTCAGGTACTCAGATACTATTTACGATTATCACTGGGAATCAATGCCCACATTACCACCACTTTTTCATGGCAGCCATTTTTTATAGAGAGATACAGAGAAGAGAGACATCTGCAGCACTGATACATTTATCATGAAGCTATCCCCTCCAGGTGGGGATCAGGGACTTGAACGTGGGTCTCCGTGTATGATAACTGGCGCCCCACCACTCAGCCTCACAAATTTATATTTCTTAAGTCATATCACTTAAAACAAATGTATTTAACTGTATTTTAATAAAATTTACTCAAGATTGTTTTTTTAAAAACCCTCTATACCCACATATTTCCCTACCTTCATAATATGTAAGCTCCAACAAATAGACATTTCTTGAGAGTTAAGAAGTATATAGTAAAGTGCATAGTAAAAAATATATATAGTTAAGCTAAAGGTTGAACATCAGGTTTCTTGATTCCTTGTCCAATGTAAACTTCAAATTCGAGAATAAATTGACTTAATACAAGACAGTAACACATGCCTGAAAACAAAAAACTCTAATACATTGTTAGTGGGTAAGTAAAGTTGTGCAGGTCCTTTTGTAAATAGTGTGAAGATTACATAAGCAAAAAAAAAAAAAAAGGAAATATTTTATGATCCAGAAATACCACTTCTAGACATATATCCCAAAGACATAAAAAGAACCAATTTGAAGGGATATAGGCATCCCTATGTCCATTATTTACAATAGCTGTACTATTTATAAAAGCAAAGATATGGGAGCAACCTATATTATCATCAACAGATGACTGGATAAAGAAGTTATAGAATATATATTCATTCAATGGAATACCACTTTTCAATTTAAAAAGATGATATTTGTATCACAGAAGATAATAAAATGAGTAGAAATGGAAGTGGTTAAGTGAGAAAAGGAGGTCAAAGAAGTAAACCAGATTGTTTCATATGTGGAATATAGAAAACTGAAACAAAAGACTGCAAAATAAATAGCACCTCAATTATCTCTTAGGTTTAATGAGAATTCTGCTGATTATCAGAGGAAAGGGGAAGCACTGGACTTTGGTAGTAGGTGTAGTGAGTTAAACACAAATATGTGTGGATGTGAAAATATACCCCTAGGGATTGTGCAGTATCCCACTCTGTTAAATGTGCACTTCATCATGTGCAAAGGAGCTAGATTCAAGCCCCAGCTCCTCACCTGCAGAGGGAGGGAGAATCTTCAAGAGTGGTGAAGCAGTGCTACAGTTGTCTCTCTTTATCTATCTATCATCTATCTCTATCTCTTATTCCTTTCTCAATTTTTCTCTGTCCTATAAATAAATAGAAAGGAAAATAATTACAGAAATATACTCATAAAATCTTGTAATTTTGAAACCACTACTAAGTCACTAATAAAGAAAAAAAAAGAAAAAATTAAAAAGAATAAATTGAAATAACACAAAGAAGCAATATAAGTGGGAAAAGAGAGGAGGAGGAGAAGAGAGATGTGTACTAGCAATTCATGGTGTCTGTGTCTGACAGATCAGAGGTTCAGTCCTAATTCCAGCTGAATGGTGCTTTGATAAAGAAAAGAAAAGAAAAGAAAAGAAAAGAAAAGAAAAGAAAAGAAAAGAAAAGAAAAGAAAAGAAAAGAAAAGAGAGGGAGGGAGGAAGGAAGGAAGAGAGGAAGGAAAGAAGGAAGGAAGGAAGAAAAGAGGAGGGATTAGAAGAATTGCTGGTTCTGATCAGGTAAAATGTAGTGGAGATCATCCCAGTACAGATGCACCAGGAAAGGTTATATGGATGAAGCATGATTTATCAGAGTCTGTTTCTATTGCTCTGACTCATTGACCTGGGACATTTCCCCTCTGTCAATATATCTCAGGCTATTTACAAGTATGAATCATAGTGCAAGCTATCAATTTCAGACACAAATACCTATGATCTGGACACTCTAAATACTGTGTTTTCATCCCTGTTCTCAGTGAGGACACTGTTCAATCCCCTGAGTCAAACATCTGAGTCAAACATCTGGCTGAGTCAAACATTTTTACTTTTCTAGTGCAGAAGCCTTGGGACCACCAGTAACATAACAAAGCTCTGGGCATTCTGTGGAATGTGGTGAATGTTTAGTAGTTAAAATAAAAGTCCATTGTGCCTTATTTTTTTCCCGCCAGATCTTATCAACATGAAAAATAATGCTCTTCACACAATGGCAAAGAAAAACACAATGCAGTCTTTAATCCATCCTTCAGTGTTTACATGTGAGCCATTCAGCATTCTGAAAGTGAATGGGTTTTGTTCAGTGGGGGGAAGAGTTTTCCCTCTCACACAATACATATGAGTTGGCTGATGGGATATTACTACTATCTCAAGGTAGAACAAACTACTCACTAAAGAGTTCCTGCTTTTATTGGCTTCAGTTGTCTGTGACTCAATTGCACATAGCTGAGTGTCTGGGTAGTTCACTGACCTATTCCCCCCATGGGATCTACAATGCACTAGCTTTTATTACTGGAAGGTTTCTTAAAGATCCAGGGAAGTGTATAGGAAGCAGGCAAGGGATAGAGAAAGAATGAGGAAATGTTTACACAATAGATAGGATTATGTCTTTCTTGTGGAACTTAATCTCAGTTGATATTTAATTATTCCTTGGTCTACGTGGTTTCTAATTTCTTTATCACTAGTGAATTTGCTTTTCTGGCTATATAAACATATAACCTGAGGGAGACTATATCTTAGTGCCAGGCTCTAGTAAGCAACTACATGCCTTCCTCATACTAGGTGGCATCTCATGAGCACCTACCATATGCCAAACAATGAATTCTTACAGTGACACTACATAACAAACATTTAATTTTCACTATAAACAAGAAAAGCAAGACTACCAGAGAAGATAGTGGCAGAGGTATGACTTGATCTCAAGTCTAAACATTTCATGTACCTTTCATTAATCCACACATTTCATGGGATTTACACACACACACACACACACACACACACATGCAATTTTGATTACCTCAAACTTTACTGATTCATTTTAGACTTTTCAATCTTCCCAGTAGTGTCTTAGCAATTCTGTAAGATATGGAGTTATTCCAATAATCAGTGATTGGATGTTTTTTATTGTCTTGCCAGATCCATTTTCTCTATTTTTTCTTTTTTAAATTTATTTTTATATTACAGAATTACATACTTACAGGGGTTTGAACACACACTATTCCCATCACCAGAGTTCTGAATCTTCAGTCTCCATACTGCAATCCACCACGGTTGCCCTAAGGTTGTAGACATGGGCCCAACCATTTTCTCTACAACTATCTGTTCACGTTTATACATAGTTGCCCCCTTTTTTCTGATTCAATCCTCTCTTCCCCTCTAAGCCACTCATGACATTATAGCTACCTCCATATATCCCCCTCCTTTTCATTCTCTCTCTCTGGGTGCTGATGGAGCTGGAGTTCAGCACCTTCTTATCATCCTCCTATCACTACCCCTCCCCTTTCCAGGGAGTATGGATCAAGGTTGTTTATAGGAAGCAGAAAGTAGGAGTTCTGACTTCTGTAGCTGCTCCTCCACTGGGAATGAGTGATAACAAGTCAATCCATATGCCAAGCCTGTTTCTATCTTTTCCTGGTGGACCAGAGCTCTAGAGATGCAAGGGTCCAGGACAAATTGGTAAGAACATCTGCCCAGAGAAGTTAGGATGAAGTCATGATAGCATCTGTAACTTGGTGTCAGGAAGGTGGAATGACCTAAGTTGGGACAAAATGGTTAATGAACAGGAACCAAAAAGTAGGATTAGAGCAGATGAGATTTGGGGTTTCAGAGTAGAAGAAAGCTAGGGAAAGCATTTTAGGCATGTTCCTGGGGTCATACAACTATGGTAGTTTTGCTTGAGTTTGGTAGCTAGCCTGAGGTTGAATAAGAATATTGTCTGAGAGAATGGTGTCAGAGTAGAGAAAAGGGCTAGAAAGTTGAATTAGGGCAAGGAGTAGCTCCCATTGTTGTAAAAAAAAAATCTATGGCTAAAATTAATTATTTACCACCATCCACCTGTTCCAGGGCCCATATATGTAGCACCAAAGCCTGTGTAACTTCCAAGTGTGATTTTATAGCTCATAGTCACATATGAGGAACATTGCAGGCTGCACTCATTTCAGGACCAGTCTTTTTTTAGTGGCAGGGTAGGATACCCCCAGCCTCCCTTTGTAGACTAGGACTATCCCTACCATTATTGCTTTATGGTAAAAACCAAGGTCCTGGGAGGGCCCACAAGACGCTGTTCCTTATGGAAGCGACCAGTGGTAGTGGAGAGGGGGACCCTTTAGAGGTCTAGGACCATCATATGTGTATGGGAATACAAGGATTATCTATCTAGGGCCCCAGATGATCGAGTGGCGTGACAGTGACCATTATTAAGTAGGCTAGTCTCTTGCCTTTATCCAACTTTTGTAGTGCTCTCTTTATCTGATTATCTTAGATTTCCTCCTAGTTTTTTTAGGCATTGAGTACCATTTGTTGATCCCAGTCAGAGTTAGGTTCTGGGGATCTATCTTATTTTGGCCTCTCTGCTAGGCTGTCCTGCTAATTTGGTATAAGTCCAATCAATTATAGAATTTATGATGCCTTCTTTAGGCACTTCAACCATTGTTAAGCACTTTGACTTTGGGTTATACAATTTCCCCTTGCTTATGGATATGTATACACCTATATTCAGTACCCTAAACCTTAGCCTAATCTGGTGTCTTGTTACTTAGTTAAATGACATGCCATATAACTTGGATGTAGGTAGTCCCATGTGTTAGCAAAAGTCTTATCAGTTCCCTAACTGCCTAGACTATAGCCCTAAGCACAAATATTAGCTTTTGCCTAAACATCTAAATATCTTAGATTTTCAAAATGATAAAACTCTGATAAAGGTATTAAATTGTTCATGGAGCTCTAAAGATGTACCTGAAAATATAGCTCTGCAAACATCTAAATCAACTATAGCTTTAGACCAGAAAGGTCAAGACCTTTTGGCCTTGTATTTATTTATTTGTTTGTTTATTAAGATTTTATTTATTTATGAGAAAGACAGGAGGAGAGAGAAAGAACCAGATATCATTCTGGCACATGTGCTGCTGGGGATCGAACTTGGGACCTCATGCTTGAAAGTCCAAAGCTTTATCACTGTGCCACCTCCCGGACCACTGGCCTCATAAGCATTTAAAATACAAAGAAGTTCAGACACCACTAAAAGGGTTCAAAGCATAGTGAAGTCAAGTATATTAATATAGATACTCAATCCCCCAACTAACCTGGTTATAATAATTATTGATATTTTAAATCTTTCTAAGACTATAAGAAACCCCATGCATTATCTTTAAGACCCTCATTTCTCCTAATCCTGGTACCTCTAGAACACGCCTATATATATATTTATTTTTATTTTTTTTTAAGAGAGAGAGATGCAGAGAAAGAAAGACACAGTGAGAAATACCAGAGCACTGTTCAGCTCTGGCTTATGGTGGTGTAGTGGATTGAACTTGGGACTTTGGAGCCTCAGGCATGAGGGTTTTTGTTTGTTTGTTTATTTGTTTTTGCATAACCATTATGCTATCTACCCCCAACCCCCATACTTCTTTTTTTTATTTCTTTATTGGGGAATTAATGTTTTACATTCAACAGTAAATGCAACAGTCTGTACAT
Source organism: Erinaceus europaeus (assembly GCF_950295315.1). Classification (NCBI taxonomy): domain Eukaryota; kingdom Metazoa; phylum Chordata; class Mammalia; order Eulipotyphla; family Erinaceidae; genus Erinaceus; species Erinaceus europaeus. The sequence continues at coordinate 35,165,544 of NC_080166.1, forward strand.
GCATAACATTACTCAGTTTTCCATATAACAATACAACCCCCACTAGGTCCTCCGTCATCCTTCTTGGATCTGTTGCACTTTGGTGCAATATACCAATTCCAGTTTAGGTTCTACTTGTGTTTTCTTTTCTGATCTTGTTTTTCAAATTCTGCCTGAGTGAGAGCATCCCATATTCATCCTTCTGTTTCTGACTTATTTCATCTAACATGAATTTTTCAGGGTCCATCCAAGATCGGCTGAAAACTGTGAAGTCACCATTTTTTATAGCTGAGTAGTATTCCATTGTATATATATATACCACAACTTGCTCAGCCACTCATTTGTTGTTGGACACCTGGGTTGCTTCCAGGTTTTGGCTATTACAAATTGTGCTGCTAAGAACATAGGTGTACACAGATCTTTTTGGATGGATGTGTTGGGTTCCTAAGGATATATCCCCAGGAGAGGAATTGCAGGGTCATAGGGTAGGTTCATTTCTAGCCTTCTGAGAGTTCTCCAGATTGTTCTCCACAGAGGCTGGACCAATTGACATTCTCACCAGTAGTGCAGGAGGGTTCCTTTGACCCCACACCCTCTCCAGCATTTGTTGCTGTTACCTTTCCTGATGTATGACATTTTCACAGGAGTGAAGTGGTATCTCATTGTTGTCTTTATTTGCATTTCTCTGACAATCAGAGACTTGGAGCATTTTTTCATGTGTTTCTCAGCCTTTTGGATCTCTTCTGTGGTGAATATTCTGTCCATGTTCCCCTCCCCCATTTTTGGATGGGGTTATTTGTTTTCTTGTTGTTGAGTTTGGAAAGCTCTTTATATATTTATTACCACAACATAATCTAGTGTATTCAAACTGATAAATATGTTATACTAGTTTTAGTAAATTAATTAGCCTGAGTATGAGCCTTTTATGTTAAATAATAATAAGGGATACAAACTTAATGCCAGAAGATTTACCTATAGTGTTGGGACACAAATCTAATTATCATACAGCTTAGGAACATAATTAACATACAGCTGGTGTCAGCCTAGGAGCATACTACAGACTTACACAAGCCCACAAGACAGTGTAGGTACATCAGAAGTCATTTAAGCGCATATATTCCGGAAATGCCCTCTCTGTTACTGTGAACTCAGTTTCAACTAACTGTTCCTGCACACTTTCCTTCTCTCTGGAAACATCATCGCACTTCCCCCAGGACCAGCACACGTGTAGCCAAGCTCTGTTAAATTTAGCTTAAAAGACGCATGACTCTCCTACCATCATGAATAGCCTATCTCAGTCCCATTGCCTATTTTGCTATACCTAAATAACTATGATGTAATAAACACCCTGGTTGTTAAAAACTCCAAAGCCTCCCGAAATTTTTACTTTTAATTACTATACTACAGTTTATGCAAAATATCCACAGCTCTTAGAATACATTTGGAGCTAAAGGAACGGGACAAAACTGAATAAAAAACAGGATTTGGATAATATGAAATAATATTCATTTAAACAGTTTTGTCTTTAAAATATTTTATTTTATTATCTTATTTCTTATTGAGGCAGAAAAAGTGAAAAGGACAAGTTTCCTTCCTAAGGAGGGGTTCAGGGTCCAAGCTGAGTGGAACACATGGCAAAGCAATTCACTATCCAAGTGAGATTTTTCACCTATCCTTTAAGATATTTTTAGATTGAATACAGTATTCCTTTCCTTAACGAAATTCTGAGATGCTTACATAGACCACTCTGCATGAGTTGTCACAGGAGAGGAGAGTCTAGGAATGACCTTGTAGCATCTCCCAAGTGTAATCAAAGCCCTGTGCACCAGCATTCATCCAATGAATTTAGATGGAAACATTTGCATGTTTTTTTTTTTTAAAGAGTCCTTTTTTATTTATTTATTTTTTATTTATTTATTCCCTTTTGTTGCCCTTGTTGTTTTATTGTTGTAGTTATTATTGTTGTTGTCGTTGTTGAATAGGACAGAGAGAAATGGAGAGAGGAGGGGAAGACAGAGAGGGGGAGAGAAAGACAGACACCTGCAGACCTGCTTCACTGCCTGTGAAGCGACTCCCCTGCAGGTGGGGAGCCGGGTTCGAACCGGGATCCTTATGCCGGTCTTTGTGCTTTGCGCCACCTGCGCTTAGCCCGCTGCGCTACAGCCCGACTCCCACATTTGCATGTTTTACACACCATCTAACTGGAAGTATATTTTGACAATAGCTAAAGGCCTCCATTCAATGATGCCACTAATATAATCTGTCTGGACTTTGATGAAGGTGGCCACCATTGCTGTTTCCTGTCCTTTTCCCCAAGATAACTTGGATTCCACAGAGCCATGAAGAGGCATCTCTATCTCTCAGTTTTCCAGAGCTCCCCTATGGTACATTCACTTGCTATATGTCTATTAATTTCTTCCCTGTGCTCCATTCTTCCCAAGAGATTCTTTCCTATTTACCATAGGCAGAGCACTGAAACTAGTCAATTCCAGTTTTATTTTTTTCTCAGCAAACGTGATCTTCAAACTTGGGGTTTTACTTACTTCCTAAAAGATCAAAAGCTAAACACCCATTCACACATTTTAAAATTGTCTTCTAAAAATTTTCACCCCAAAGTATAAACAACTTCATTAAAGGGTAAATCTTCCAGTGTATTGTCAAATTTCTCTCTTGCTAATTTTATCCACTGAAATCTAAACACCACCATGATTTAACATATGTATATTTAGAGATGGAGAAGATGGTGACTGAGAAGCTGCTACTGGCTTGAGCTCTGGCAACATCTGCTGGAAACGGTAGGATTTTTTGCCTTTAGCAGGACAGTGAAGAAGAGGTCCTAGCTGTGACACCAAGGAGGTAACTATAGCTCAATTTGGGTTAGAAAATAGATAAAAGGGAGCCAGGCAGTAGCGCAGCGGGTTAAGCGCAAGTGGCGTGAAGCGCAAGGACCGGTGTAAAGATCCTGGTTCGAGCCCCCAGCTCCCCACCTGCAGGGCAGTTGCTTCACTAGCGGTGAAGCAGGTCTGCAGGTGTCTGTCTTTCTCTCCCCCTCTCTGTCTTCCTCTCCTCTCTCCATTTCTCTCTGTCCTATCCAACATCAATGACATTAATAACAACAACAATAATAACTACAACAATAAAATAACAGGGGCAACAAAAGGGAATAAATAAATATTTTATAAAAAAAAAGAAAATAGAAAAAAAAAGGAAATTTTTTTATTATTATTCCTGAAGCGCACCCCTGCCCAATCCATAACCAGACCCTGGGGGCCAGAGAGCTGCTCCCAACAGGCTCCCCTGCTGAGCTTCTTTCTTTACCAAGATTCCTGGCTCACTTACGGGTGTCATTCCAAATCCAATCCTGTTCCTTTATGAAACCCTTGGCCCTTTTTCTATCTAAGTGGCCAATTGGAGCTACAAATATTTGACCAAGCAAAGCTTTACTCAGACAGGGAAAGACTGTCCACCTGAGGTGTTTTTTGTTTGTTTGTTTTATTTTCTTAACAGTCAGCTGCCTCTGCTCAGGGGGCCTGAGGCAATCTGGAGCCATCCAAGCTGAAGACAGGACAGGTTTTTTACTCTGTTCTATTTTCTTATTAATACTATAGATATATGTGTATCCCTTTCCTCCCTCCTTCAGGTTGACCAGAATTAACCCTTTGTGTATTTTCCATTGCTAGGAGACTGGGTATCCACTGTGAGAGGAACTTGTTTCACTCTTCTTGCCTCCCCTACCCACACTCCAACTTCTCCCTCCTCCTAGCTAATTAAATAATAATAATAATAATAATAATAATAAATAACTCTTTCCTTTCACTGATCTTATAATACTGTTCTTTTTATTATCTTTTTTTTCTCTCTCTCTTTTTTCATTATTTTTTTTCTTTTTCTCATTCTTGTCATCCTTTCTCCCTTCCTCCTTCAGCTTGCTGAAATCACTGATATGTGTTTGTGAATTATTTGGGGGGAGAAATCTGACTCAGAGTGAACTCTCTCTGTGTGTATCTCTACTCTACTTAATTTTCTCCTCTTGTTACCCCTAGAATATACAATGGATAGTATATTTGCATAATTGACTATTCTTGCTATCCCTTTTTTCTGTTCTCTTTCTTCTTCACTTGGATTTGGTTGCTATTTTTTCTAGGCCTGGAGACATTGTTTGGTTAACTGATATTGGTTAAACTGATTCAATCCTTGCTTGAGTTGCTATTGTAATTTCTGAGGCTGGTGATTGCATTTGTCATAAAGGTATCTGGTATAGCGTGGCTTGTACTCAAAACACAACAACTGAGGAACAACAGAACATAAAAATAAAACACATTAATAAAAAAATTGTTAAATCAAGAAAAAATTAAACAGCTACTATAATGAATGAAAACAAAATCCCAGAAGAAACTACAAATCAGCCAGAAGTAACCATAGACAAGAAAAGCATGCAAGCAATAATAAACTTATTAATCACAGAAATGAAAACAACTTTGGAGGAAAGGGCAAGCAATATTAGGGAAACAACAGATGGGACCCTCGAGGGAAATCTTAACTACCTCGAGGTAATTAGAGAACTGAAAGCTGAAATAGCTGAATAGAAGAAAGCAGGTTAGGGAAGGGAAAGCAAATTAACAGAAGCAGAAAAGAGAATTAGCCAGAAAGACAATGAGCTAGAGAAAACTAAGAAAGAGGTGAAAGAGCTCAAAAAGAGATTGAGAGACACTGAAAACAACAGCAGAGACATATAGGATGATCTCTAAAGAAGTAACATTCATATAATTGGCCTGCCAGAGGAAGAAAGAGAGGAAGGGGAAACAAACATTCTAGAGGAAATTATAGAAGAAAACTTCCCAGACCTGAACAACAGAAAGGACCTTAAGATTCAAGAGACTCAGAGAGTCCCAAACAGAAAAAACCTAGACCTGAAGACACCAAGACACATCATAATCACAATGAAAAGAAGTAAGGATAAAGAAAGGATCCTAAAGGCTGCAAGAGAAAAACAAAAAGTCATATACAAGGGAAAACCCATACGACTATCATCAAACTTCTCCACTCAAATACTAAAAGCCAGAAGAGAATGGCAAGATATCTATCGAGCCCTGAATGAAAAAAGGTTTCAACCAAGGATAATATATCCTGCTAGACTAGCATTCAAACTAAATGGAGGGATCAAAACCTTCTTACACAGACAACAGTTAAAGGAGGCAACCATAACCAAGCCTGCCCTGAAAGAGGTCCTAAATGACCTCTTATAAACAAGAACATCACTATAATACTTGCAATATGTCAGAGCAAATAAAAAATTGTTGAACAATGGCACTACAATACATTAAATCCATAATATCAATAAACGTCAATGGCTTAAACTCACCCATCAAAATGCACAGAGTGGGAGGATGAATCAGAAAACATAACCCAACCATATGCTGCTTGCAAGAATCCCATCTGACACAACAAGGTAAACACAGACTTAAAGTGAAAGGATGGAAAACTACCATACAGGCTAACAGACCACAAAAATAAGGCAGGAACAGCCATTCTCATCTCTGACACAATATATTTTAAATTAAATAAAGTAATAAAAAATAAGCAAGGCCATTACATAATGATTAGAGGATCAATCAGCCAAGAAGACTTAACGATTATTAACATCTATGTACCCAATGAGGGACCACTAAATACATCAAGCACCTACTGGAAGAACTTCAAAAATACATCAATAGTAACAAAATAATAGGGGAAGACTTTAACACCCCACTCTCAAACTTAGATCAACAAAGCAGAGAATCAACAAAGAAACAAGAAAAATGAAGAGATGGACAGACTAGACCTCCTGGACATTTTCATAGCCACTCAACCACAAAAAATGGAATACACATTCATTTCAAATCCACACAACATATACTGAATGATAGACCACATGTTAGGCCACAAAGACAGCATCAACAAATTCAAGAGAATTGAAACCATCCCAATTATCTTCTCAGACCACAGTGGAGTAAAGCAAACATTTAACAACAAACATAAAATTACTAAAAGTCACAGAATTTGTAAACTAAACAACATACTGCTTAAGAACCACTGGGTCAGATAGACACTCAAGCAAAAAATTCAAATTTTCCTGGAGACAAATGAAAATGAAGATACAACCTATCAAAATATTTAGGACACAGCTAAAGCAGTACTGGGAGAGAAACTCATAGTCATACAATCACATATTAAACAGCAAGAAAAAGCTCAAATGAACGACCTTACTGCACACCTCATGGACTTAGAGGAAGAGGAACAAAGGAACCCTAAAGCAAACAGAAGGACATAAATCACTAAAATTAGAGCTAAATAAACAACATCGAAAATAAGAGAACCATACAAAAGATCAATAAAGCCAAAATGTTAATTCTTTGAAAGATTAAACATTTTGACAAACCCTTAGCCAGACTCACCAAACAAAAAAGAGAGAAGACTCAAATTAATAGAATTGTAAATGATAGAGGAGATACCACAGAAATCCAGAAAATCATGCAAAACTTCTATGAAGAACTATATGCCATCAAGCTAAGAATCTGGAAGAAATGGAAAAATTCCTAGAAACATATGCCCTTCCATAACTGAACCAAGAAGAACTATAAAACCTAAATGCACCAATCACAGACAAAGAAATTGAAACTGTTATTAAGAATCTCCCCAACAGCAAAAGTCCTGGACCAGATGGCTTCACAAACAAATTCTACAAAACCTTCATAAAACAGTTAATACCCATACTTCTAAAGCTTTTCCATAAGATCAAAGAAACAGGAACACTCCCTTCCACCTACTATGAAGCCAACATCACCCTGATACCAAAAGCAGATAGGAACACAACAAAAAAGGAAAACTACAGATCAGTATCTCCGATGAACATAGATGCCAAAATATTAAACAAGATCTTGGCCACCCAGATACAATAATATATCAAAAAGATTATTCATTATTACAAAGTGGGATTTATCCCAGGAATGTAAGGCTGTTTCAACATCGGTAAGTCAATCAATGTCATTCACCACATCAATAAAAGCAAAGGCAAAAACCACATGATTATCTCAATAGAGGCAGAGAAAGCCTTTGACAAAATCCAACACACATTCATGCTCAAAACACTACAAAAAATGGGAATAGATGAGAAATTTCTCAAGATAGTGGAATCCATATATAGCAAACCTACAGCCAACATCATACTCAATGGTCAGAAGATGAAAGCATTTCCCCTCAGATCAGTTACTAGACAGGGCTGTCCACTATCACCATTACTCTTCAACATAGTATTGGAAGTTCTTGCCTTAGCAATCAGGCAAGAGAAAGAAATCAAAGAAATACAGATTGGAAGGGAAGAAGTCAAGCTATCACTAACTGCAGATGATATGATAGTATACATAGAAAAACCTAAAGAATCCAGCAGAAAACTACTTGAGGTTATTAGGCAATATAGCACGGTGTCAGGCTACAAAATCAGAGCATAAAATAAGTGTCATTTCTTTATGCAAACACTAAATCTGAAGAAGAATACATCCAGAAATCACTCCCATTCACTGTTGCAGCAAAATCAATAAAATACCTAGGAGTAAAGCTGACTAAAGAAGTGAAAGACTTGTATACTGAAAACTATGGGTTGCTATTCAAGGAAATAGAAAATGATACCAAGAAATGGAAAGACATCCCATGCTCATGGATTGGAAGTATAAATATCATAAAAATGAATATTCTCCCCAGAGCCATATACAAATTTAATGCAATACCCATCAAAGTTCCACCAAGCTTCTTTAAGAGAATAGAATGAAAACTACAGTTATTTATCTGGAACCAAAAAACACCTAGAATTGCCTAAAAAAAGTCTTGAGGAAAAGATACAGAAATGGGGGCATCACACTCCCAGATCTCCAACTATATTATAAGGCCATTATCATCAAAACACCATGGTACTAGAACAAAAATAGGCACACAACAAGTGGAACAAAATTGAAAGCCCAGAATTAAATCCCCACACCTATGGACATCTAATCTTTGATAAGGGGCCCAAAGTATTAAATGGAAGAAGGAGGCTCTCTTCAATAAATGGTTCTGGGAAAACTGGATTAAAACATGCAGAAGAATGAAATTGAACCACTTTATCTCGCCAGAAACAAAAATCAACTCCAAATGTATCAAAGACCTGGATGTTAGACCAGAAACTATCAAACACTTAAAGGAAAACTTTTGTAAAAACACTTTCCCACCTATACCTCAAGGACATCTTTGATGAAAAAACCCAATTGCAAGGAAGACTAAAGCAAAAACAAACCAATGGGACTACATCAAATTGAAAAGTTTCTGCACAGCTAAAGAAACTATCATATAAACAGAGACCCCTCACAGAATGGGAGATCTTCACATGCCATACATCAGACAGAGACTAATCACCAAACTATACAAAGAGTTCAGCAAATTTAGCACCAAAAAAGCAAATGACCCCATCCAAAAATGGGCAGAGGATGTGAACAAAACATTCACCTCAGAGGATGATACAAACGGCTAACAAATATATGAAAAACTTCTCAGGTCGCTGATTGTCAGAGAAATGCAAATTAAGACAATATTGAGATACCACCTCACTCCTGTGAGAATGGCATCCATCAAAAAGGACAGCAGCAACAAATGCTGCAGAGGCTGTGGGGACAGAGGTACACTTTTTGCTGGTGGGAATGTAAATTGGTCCAGTCTTTATGGAGAGCAGTCTGGAGAACTCTCATAAGGCTAGACATAGACCTTCCATATGGTCCAGTAATTCCCCTCCTTGGATATACCCCAAGGATTCCATAATGCCCAACCAAAAATATGTGTGTACTCCTATGTTCATAGCAGCACAATTTATATTGGCTATAACCTGGAAGGAACCCAGGTGCCTGACAACAGATGAGTGGCTGAGAAAGCTGTGGTATATACTCACAATGGAATACTATGCAGCTATTAAGAACAATGAACCCACCTTATCTGACCCATCTTGGACAGAGATAGAAAGAATTATGTTAAGTGAGCTAAGTCGGAAAGATAAAGATGAGTATGGGATGATCCCACTCATCAACAGTAGTTGAGAAAGAAGTTCAGGGCTGGCGGGGGTTGGGGGGGATGGGTGGGATGGGACACAATCTTTTGGTGATGGGAATGGTGTTTATGTACACACCTATTAAACTGTAGCCATATAAATCACTATTTAATTAATATGAGGGAGGAAAATTGATTGTATGTCTCACAAAGGGACTTTTCAAAGTTAACCCAATTACCAAGTAATGTGATGATAACAGTAACTATCCATTGTCTTCTTGAACCCTAAGACAGTAGGAACCTCACATTTCCACTATAGAGCCTAAACTTCCCTTCTATATGATGGGACTTGGTGAACAATTGCAATCCTTACAATAACTTCCACGGCTAGGGACAGGTTACACAAGCTGCCTTCATAACATTGCAATGTAAATGTCATCACATTCTTGATCTGTTAAATGCAATCAAGTTTAATTTAGCCTCTCCTGGGCTTCTCTTCTCTTTTTCTCCAGAGAGCAATCTCTGACTTTCAAACAAAGCTCTGGAAATGATGACCTGGGTCACTTAATAAGGACAGAAATATCATTCCCTTATACATTATGGGGTACAAAACATAAAGGCCCAAAAAGAAGGAACGAAAAACTGTCAGCAAATGGGAAAAACTGTCTAAAATTTTTACCTTTCTTAATCATTGAAACCAAAACAAAGTGGGGTGGAGTAGCAAATAGTTATACAAAAAAGACTTTAATGTCTGAGGCTCAAAATCTCCAGGTTCAGTCCCCAGAAGTACCATAAACTGGAGCTGAGCAGTGTTCTAGCAAAAAAAAAAAAAAGAAGAAGAAGAAAAAAAAAAATGGTGGAGTTATGCTGGCACTCAAACTCAGCAATAAACCTGGTGGATAAAAGGGAGGGGGGAGTTATGAGACGAGAGACACTATTATTTTTCCTACTGTATTTAGAGGTTAATAGTTTACACTACAGTTGTTGACACATCAGTATAATATCTCATCTCCCATTAGTAGGTAGACATCTATTAAGACACTCCCCCAATTTTGGCTCATCATACCCCAGGAACCCCGAGCCGCTCAATGCCATCTCTTTCCCTGCTTCCTCAGAGTCCTTTGCTTTGGTGCAACACACCAAATCCACAAATCTTAACATTACTGAATTATCTCATCCATAGGTGGAACCTAAGAAGGAAAGATAGTAAGAAAAATCAAAATGTAAGATACTATTATATTCATCTAAGTGGAAAGTCAAGTGTTACTATCATTACTAATTGACCATGTATACTTAATCATAGCATATCAGTAAAAGCAAATAATTAGGAGAGATGAAGATAACCAGGTGACTCTGGTACAATAGGTCCATGGGATAGCATTTGTGAAAGACTATTAGAGATAGGATAACCATCTAAGTATTATATTTTTTGAACTTATCCCCTCATTCTAGTATAGGCCAAAGTCATTTAAAATGGACAGTTCTCTATGACTGGCAGAAAAATAATAAAGAAGACAGGGTTCAAACAGACTGAAATAGGAGATATTTATTTATTTATGAGAAAAAAAAGAAACAATCACTTTGGCACATGATACTTGAGATCAAATTCTGGACCTCATATTTGAGAGTCCAACACTTTATCCATTATGCCACCTCCTGGGATAAAAGAAACCTGGATTACAAAATAAAATATATTCATAGTTAGAATTTAAAATCAAAAATTCTAGACAAAATAACAAGAGAAAAATCTTAACTGACTTTGGTTATGTAAAGCTTTCATCAAAATACAAATCTTGTATTTTGATACTTTAAGATACTTTAAGAGAAATATGAAACAAACCATAGGCTGTTGTGTGTGAAAATATTTGCAAAGAAAATTTACATATGTTCAAAAATTTTTACACAATATATGTAATAATTTAGAACCTTATAATGCTTCAGGGGAAAATGTAAGGATTTTGAGCAGATGCTTCACCAAAGGAGGCATATGAATAGTAGAAGAGTTTCAATATCATTACCCAAATAAAGCCAAAGCCCTAATTGTACACCGACCTTAATACACTAGAATTTCTAAAATCAAAAAGACAGCCAAAATCCAAACTTCAGCAAATATGCTAGACAACGAGACAACTGTAATGCTCATAGATTTGTTTTTAATATAGAACTTAGCCTACATTTACTGTATGATCTAGCAATAAAGATTCTTGATATGCCATTCCAAGAAAAATGAAATATCTGCCTTATATTCATTCTTATATTCAGATTTATATTCATTCATATGTTCATAGAAACTTTATTCATGTGTGGCAATCTTCCTGGGTTGAGGTGGTATCTCATTGTTGTCTTTGTTTGCATTCTCTGACAGAGACCTGGAGCAATTTTTCATATGTTTGTTGGTCTTTCTAGTCTCTTCTGTAGTGAATATTCTGTTTATATCGTCTGCCATTTTTGTATGAGGTCATTTGCTTTTTTGTTAATAAAGTTGGTAAGCTCTTTAAATATTTTGGTTATTAACCTCTTGTCTAATATATGGCATGGGAAAATCTTCTTCCATTCTGTGAGAGATCTCTTTATTTGAGTGATGAATTCTTTGCTATGCAGAAACTCTTCAATTGGATGTACTCCCATTGATTTGCTTTTGTTTTAGCCTTCCTTGCAATTGAGTTTGTATCATCAAAGATATCCTCGAGGTTTAAATGGAAAAATGTTCCACCAATATTGTCCTCTTAGTATTTGATTGTTTCTGGTCCAATATCCAGGTCTTTGATCCATTTGAAGTTGATTTTTATTTCTGGTGAGATAAAATGGTTCAGTTTCATTGTTCTGCATATTTCCACATGAGTTTTCCCAGTACCATTTATTAAAGAGATCTTCTGTCCTCCATTTAATAAACTGGGCCCCTTTGTCAAGAAGTAGATGTCTGTAAATGTGTAAATTTAGTTCTGGGCTTTCAATTCTGATCTACTGGCCTGTGTACCTATTTTTGATCCAGTACCAGGCTGTTTTAATTATGATGGCCACATGATATAGTTTGAGATCTGGGATTGTGATGCCTCCATTTATGTTTCTTTTCCTCAAGATTATTTTGGAGATTCTTGGTGATTTCTGGTCCCAGATAAATGATTGTAATTTTTATTCTTTTCTCTTAAAGAAACTTGGTGGAACTTTGATTGGTATAACACTAAATTTGTATATGGCTCTGGGGAAAATATTCATTTTGATAATATTAATTTTTACAATCCATGAGTATGTTATATCTTTCCATTTCTTGGTGTCATTTTCTTTGTCCTTGAATAGTGACTCATAGTTTTCAGTATACAAGTCTTTCACTTTATTGGTCAGGTTTATTCCTAGATATTTTATTTATTTTGCTGCAACAGTGAATGGGAGTGATTTCTGGATATCTTCTTCAGATTTAATGTTTGTATAAAGAAATGCCACTGATTTTTGTACATTGATTTTGTAGCCTAACAACTTGCTATATTGCCTAATGACTTCCAGTAGCTTTCTGCTGGAATCTTTAGGTTTTTCTATGCAAACTGTCATATCATCTTGAAATAGTGAGACATTGACTTCTTCCCTTCCAATCTGTATTCCTTTGATTCCTTTCTTTGCCTGATTGCTATGGCCATAATTTCCAATAAATGTTGAAGAATAATGGTAATAATGGACAGCCCTGTCTAGTCCCCAATCTGAAGGGGAATACTTTCAGCTTCTGCCCATTGAGTATGTTGTTGGCTATAGGTTTTCTTTATATGGACTCCACTATCTTAAGGAATTTCTTATCTATTCCTATTTTTTGTAGTGTTTTGAGCATAAGTGAGTGTTGGATTTTGTCAAAGGCTTTCTCTGGTTTTGCTTTTATTGACATGGTGAATGACATCGATTGACTTACGTATGTTAAACCAGCCTTGCATTCCTGGGATAAATCCCACTTGCTCATGATGAACAATCTTTTTGATCTACTTCTAGATCTTGTTGACTAGGATCTTGTTCAATATTTTAGCATTTATGTTTATCAGAGATATTGGTCTATAGTTTTCCCTTTTTTTGTTGTGTCACTATCTGCTTTTGGTGTCAGGGTGATGCTGGCTTTACAGAAGGTGAAAGGGAGTATTCCTGACTTCAATCTTTTGGAAGAGCTTTAAAAGTATATGTATTAACAATTTCTTGATGGTTTTGTAGAATTAGTTTATAAAACCATCTAATCCTCGACTTTTTTTGTTGGGAAGATTCTTAATAACTGTTTCAATTTCTTTTTTCTAATTAGTCCATTTCAGTTCTGTAGTTCTTCTTTGTTCAGTTTTGGAACGGTATATATTTCTAGGAATTTTCTATTTCTTAGATATTCTCTAGCTTGGTGGCATATTGTTGTTTGTAGAAGCTTCACATGATTTTGTGGATTTCTGTGGTGTCAGTTGTGATCACTCCTCTATCATTTACACTTCTATTTGTTTGAGTCTTCTATTTTTTTAAGTTAGTCTGGCTAAGGGTTTGACAATTTTGTTTTATTTTTCAAATAACCAACATTTGGCTTCATTGATCTTTAGTATGGTTCTCTTGTTTTCAATGTTGTTTATTACCACTATAATTTCAGTGATTTCAGTCTTTCTAGTTGTTTTAAGGTTCCTTTGTAGATCTTCTTCTAGGTCCTTAAGGCATGCAGCAAGGTAATTTATTTTAGCTTTTTCTTGTTCTCTAATGTGTGCTTCTATGGCTATGAGTTTCCCTCTCAGTACTGCTTTAGCTGTTTCCAAAATATTTTGATAGCTTGTGTGTTCATTTTCATTTATTTGATAGGAACATTTGACTTTCTTGCTTGAGTGCCTCTTTGACCCAGAGGCTATTAAGCAGTATGTTGTTGAGTTTCCAAATTTTGTGACTTTTAGTAATATTCTGTTTGTTATTGAGTATTGGTTTTACTCCACTATGGTCTGAGAAGATGTTTGTAATGATTCTAATGTTCTTGAATTTTTTGATACTGTCTTTGTGGCCTAGCATGTGGTTTATCCTTTAGGATGTTCCATGAGGAAACATGTGTATTACAATTTCTTTGGGTCAAGAGCTCCGAATATGTCCAGTTAGTCTAGACTATCCAAACTTCAATTAATTCTCTTGTTTCTTTGTTGGTAACCAGAAACTAGAAGAAAATATTAATCCTATGTAAATTAAATGAATATTCTGTGATAAACCCATGAAACAGACTACTATTCAGCTATTAAAAAGAAGCAAGCTACCCAGAATCAGAAAGCCTTTACAAAATCTGCAAATCACTGTGCTAAATAACAAAAGGCAGACTATATATAAATATTACTCTGTGACTTCATTTCTGCAAAATTATAGAAAAGGCAGAACTATAGCAAAAATATTTTTTAAAAAGCAGGTCTATTATTAAGAGGCTAAAGAAAGAAAGAGGTGATAAATTGCAAATGGATGTTAAGAGAACATTTTGTTCTAATAAATGTGTCCTTTATCAAAATAATGGTGGTTGTTACATAATTGTTTGTCATATCCCATAAAATGGCACATGTTGTCCCATGAATTCTATTAAAGTATAAACTTCTAAGAAAGAAATATTTGGTATGTGGGGAAAATAGGCACAATGATATTTATTGCATTTTAAAAAACAATAATAGAATCTTAGAAGTTGTGCCCAACTGTAAGCAATTCAAAAAGTAAATTATAGTATATCTGAAATTAGGATTACTATTGTTATTAAAATGATTGTATTGATACACTTTTTAAAATTCTTTTTATTTAGGGAGTTGGGAGGTAGTGCAGAGGGTTAAGCACACATGGCACAAAGTGCAAGGACCAGCGTAAGGAACCCGGTTCAAGCCCCCAGCTCCCCAGCTGCAGGGGAGTGCCTTCACAGGTGGTGAAGCAAGTCTGCAGGTATTTGTCTTTCTCTCCCCCTCTCTCTCTCTTCCCCTCCTTTCTCCATTTCTCTCTGTCCTATATAATAAAGACAACAATAAAAACAACAAGGGCAACAAAAGGGAAAGTAAATAAGTACAATTTTTTTAAAAATTATTTAAAACAGGAGACATTAACAAAACTATAGGATAAAAGGGGTACAGTTCCACAAAGTTCCCAACACCAGATCTCCATATTTCATCCCCTCCCCTTATAGCTTTCCTATGCTTTATCCCTCTGGGAGTATGGACCCATGGTTATTATGAGGTGCAGAAGGTGGAAGGTCTGGCTTCTGTAATTGATTTCCCACTAAACATGGGCATTGACTGGTCAATCCATACTCCCAGCCTACCTCTCTCTTTACCTAGTAGGTGTCAGGCATTAAGCCAGCTCCCCCTGCTCCACCCTGCATTTCTAATACTATGGCCTATTTACATAATCATTGTTTTGCCTGAAAGATCCCCACAGATTCCATTCCTTTGATCTATCTTCTTCAAGACCCGCCCTGCCTGCAGAGTAACATTAATCCCAACAGTTAAAACACTTTCAACAGTTACTAAGGAAATTTATACCTTCCCAGCCCACTTTTGCCTGTCTCCACCCCCTTTCCTAGCCATTTCCATTTCTGACTTGCCACTTCCAGTTCTATGCTATAAAAGCATTGTCTCTGATCAATAAAGATTGCATTACCTCATGCCACGTGTTTGGTTCCTGAGTCATCTATCTCCGACATCACTGAGTGAGTAGCAGCCCAGGCTGGCTCCCGGTTGAATTCTCTCCAACCCAGAAGAGTATGCCCTGGGAAGAGGCACCCCCATGCTAGCCCAGCATCTGGTGCACCAACATGGGACCTACACCCCTCGGCTTAACACACAGCAGATGTATGGAGACGCCCAGATAAGTATACAGCCACTTGGCTCTCTGCAGCCTTGTGTTTAATGAAGGCAAAGTGGTTCTTTTTCTCCCTCTTCTTATTTTCCTGAGACCCCTCTGTCATGAGCAACCTTGCTTCTTATTAAGAGGATTCCCAAATCCCCTACTCTTTTTTAGCTAGGCAGTTTTTCTTTCTCCGGGACATTTTGCTCTGGACCACACCTTGGTTCCTCCTGACTGAAATCACTGCTCTCAGGAGATATGCAGGGACCCCTCCTAAAAGGACCCAGGAAGCTCCTCCTAAAACTACCCCAGCTCCTCCCATGTTTCCCATGGAGAGTGCCAACACTAACTCAGGAAAAAGCCCTAGTCTAAGGGACCTTGAGGCTGCAATCCAAGATTTAAAGGAGTTGGTTATTCTGCTTGCCAAGCATGATACATGATTTCTAGAGAAAGCAAAGCCTGCCCCTTCTATCAGACTTGCTGGTGGAGCTCTTGGACACTCCCTTTACACTGCTGGACTTCTGGAGGACTGACTGCAGCAGTCCACAGACTTTGCATCCAGCTGTCTTTGGGACTCTGCAACACCATATCACCCCTCTTGCCTCTCGACCTATAAGGCCCCCCACTCCTCTGCCTATCAGGCAGTGCCCCCTTCCGCCCATCAGGCAGCACCTCTCTGCCTACCAGGCCTCCCCTCAGCCTCACGCTGGCTCTTGCTGCTCTCTTACTTATTGCTCCCTGTCTTATTCCAGTTCATTTAAAAGTGCCTGCATGATATCATTCCGGTTTCTGCCCAAAAGGTTTCTGTTCACCCCTACACTGCTATTCCCCTGACAGAAATGGAGTCTTTTACAGACATTGACCCATTTAACTATGGCCATTAGATAAATAGTAAGATAAATAGTAAGACGGAGATGTCAGGAAATTGTGAGGATGTGGTTGAGCTTGGCAGGGCTTGAACCTGAGGGGGGCGTCTATCCTGTTAGTCTCTCTCTCTACCGAGAGGTTGAGCAGGAAGAGACAAAAAGTAACCAAAAGGTGTGCCTCATCCTATTGGACTCCCTGCCTCACAAAACGCCTGCATTCCTGATACTATGGCCCTTAGATAAAAAGAAAGGGGGAGATGTCAGACATTAAGCCAGCTCCCCCTGCTCCACCCTGCATTGCTAATATTATGGCCTATTTACATAATCATTGTTTTGCCATTCCTTTGATCTATCTTCTTTGAGATCCACCCTGCCTGCAGGGTAACAATACCAACAGTTAAAACCCTTGAAACAGTTGCTAAGGAAGTTTATACCTTCCCAACCCACTTTTGCCTTTCTAGCCACCACCTTTCCTAGCCATTTCCATTTCCAAATTGACACTTCCAGTTCTACCCTATAAAAGCATTGTCTCTGATCAATAACGATTGCTTTACCTTGTGCTACTTGTTTGGTTCCTGAGTCATCTATCTCCTGTGTCACTGAGTGAGTAGCAGCCCAGGCTGGCTCCAGTGGAATTCTCTCCAACCCAGAAGAGTAAGCCCCGGGAAGAGGCACCCCCATGCTAGCCCAGCAAGTAGGGTGGGGCTCTGGGGAAGTGGAGCTCCAGAACACATTGGTGCGGTCATCTGTCCAGGGAAGTGTGCTAGCATCTGGAACATGGTGGCTGAAAAGAGAGTTAACATACAAAGCCAAACAAATTGCTCAGCATTCATGGACCTAAAGGATACAATAATGTAGATGAAGTGTTGGGGGTTACTCACTGCAGACTATTGTGTACTTTTGCTTTCAGGTATATATTTTGCCCTAGTTTATGGATACCTGTGAACATATGCTCTATCTCAGGGGACCTGGTCTATATCTAGGTTTGAGGACTTTATTGGGGAGTGGAACACCAGGAATGGAATTAGAGAATACTATGAAAGGAAAGGTCTCACCAGAGTAATGAAGCTGAAGGGTTAGCATTCCATACATGAAGTCTCTGGACACAATCTGAAGTGAAGCATGCTGAGGTGGTTCTTATTGTGTTGATTAGGTTGGGATCTGCGGATGCAATATTTTTTGGTATGAATTGAAAGAAGCATGCAGGAAAGTTCACCCCACTCTAAGGTTCCAGGACTGGGGGAAATATAGGATCTATAGTGGAAATGTGAGATTCCTGCTGTCTTAGAGTTCAGGAAGACAATAGATAGTCGTTGTTATAATCACATTATTCAGTAATTGGGTTAACTGAAAAATCCTTTTGCTTGGATTTTCTGTATAATACCTAACATCGCCATAATTTATGTCCTTTGACATTATTTGTATATAGTTGTGCCACTGGTTGCTTCTGTTCTCCCTGGCCTAGGTTTTTGAGGGAGTCAACATATCAAAGACTCAGCCTATATATTGAAAATTCTCAGTCTTTGATTTAAAGTTTGAGACATACAATTTTCCCCTCTCATATTAATTAAATAGTGATTTATATGACTACAAATTAATAGGAGTGTACATAAACACCATTCCCACCACCAAAATATTGTGTCCCATCCCACAAACCCCACACTCCCACTGCCCCAGGAAGCCGAATATCCACCCTCACCCTCACCCCAGGGTTTTTACTTTGGTGCCCTACTCCAGATTTAGTCAAATCCTACTTTTAGTTTCCCTTTCTGTTCTTCTTTCTCAACTTCTGTTTATTAGTGGGTTCATCCCATACACTCCTGTTGGTTTGGATTTAAGACTTATTTCTATACATGGTGGTCTTGGGCTGTTTGATTTCAGATTTTAGATTTTGGCTGTTCTCTTAACTAGACTTATTTCCTCATGATTACTTTAACTTTCTAAATAAATCACTTTATTGATTTAATCTTAAATGGGCCCACATGTTTTTGTTATATCTGGCGCCCACACGTGTTGCTTTCCAGACCCACCCTTTTGACCACGTGGCACATTTTGTTCCTTTGCCTTGATAATTTACTTCTATTTACTTATTTACTTTCTTTTATATGTTCCTTTTTCTCTTTTTCTTTCTTAACCTTATTTTTTACCCTCAGTTTTTTCTGCCTCAATGGTGGATTCACACTCCCAATTCTAGGCATCTAAGAAGAGCTAGACTGCTACACACCACAATCTGTTAAGTGATCTAGCTTTATCAAATTACAGATTTGCTATGGGAGTTTCACATTCAAAGAAAGAGAATTCTCACTTTAAACAACTGAAAGAAGCCTTGCAGATATGCAACATCCAGTGTTTTAACCAGGACTTACATAAATTGTTAGAAGTAATTGAGTCTGTTTCTTACTTGCTTCCCAAACAGGGAAAATTATTGGCTGTTATGGAGGAAAATTGGCCATGACTTTACTTAGGCAAAAACATTGGGGTATTTACAGATAGTCACTATCAAACTTATAACTTGTGCATGCTAGCACTCAAGCAGTGTCAGTCTTCTCTACAGTACAGCTCCATAAATTCTCCCTCTTCTGTTGCCAAATCTACTTCGTCCCACCCCAAATCTACATCTCCCCAATCTACAGCTTCTCACGTGCCCTCCCAGAAGCAGGAAACACCCTTTGAGGCATGAAACGCCCCCAGAGGCAAGAGATGCCCCC
This sequence comes from Erinaceus europaeus, assembly GCF_950295315.1. Classification (NCBI taxonomy): domain Eukaryota; kingdom Metazoa; phylum Chordata; class Mammalia; order Eulipotyphla; family Erinaceidae; genus Erinaceus; species Erinaceus europaeus. The sequence goes on from NC_080166.1 coordinate 35,184,934, forward strand.
AGAGGCAGGAAATGCCCTTTTGCCTGTTAGGTCCTGTCCTTTGAGGCGGGAAATGCCCCCTCAGGGCTCCCCTTGGCATCACACTGGTTCTTACTGCTCTCTTACTTGTTCCTCCATGTCTTGTGCCAGTTCTTTTGAAAATGCCTGTATGATATAGGTTTCTGTTCACCCCACACTCCTGATACTATGGCCATTAGTTAAAAAGAAAGGGGGGAAATGTTGGTCTGCTTCTAAATTCTGCTTCTAAGACCGCTTCTGTTGCATTGCTTGCTGCTGTGGTCTATTTACATAATCATTGTTTTCATTGGTTTAATCCCCACTGGTTCACGTGCTTTTTCCTCCCCCCCATCCTACATACTTCCTCTTCCTGAGATATTTATAGGACAGGACTGTGATTAGAGATAGCTAGATCACACTGACTTCCCGCTCAATAAAGATTGAACTGTGTCCCAGCTCAGTCATGAGTCCCTGGTCGTCTTTCTCGCACCCACGCAGCTAGAATGGCAACTGGCGTTCCAAACTGGGGCCAGCAATTGACAGACAAATTGATAACAAAGAATCCACAGAAACCCTTATCAAGCAATTAGCTTATGATAATGCAAATCAAGACTGTAAAGGCATCCTTGGATCACATAAGGGTCAAAATTTAAATATTGCTCAAATGATAAAGGCATGTAGTGCAGGGAGTCGGTCTGTAGCTCAGCGGGTTAAGCACAGGTGGTGCAAAGCGCAGGGACCAATTTAAGGATCCTGGTTCAAGCCCTGGCTCCCCACCTGCAGGGGAGTAACTTCACAAGCAGTGAAGCAGGTCTGCAGGTGTCTGTCTTTCTCTCCCCCTCTCTGTCTTCCCCCTTCTCTCTTCATTTCTCTCTGTCCTATCCAACAATGGCAACAATAATAACTACAACAATAAAACAACAAGGGCAACAAAAGGGAATAAATAAATAAAATATTTAAAAGAAAAGGCATGTAGTGCAATTGGGACACAAACCCATAAGACACAGATCATGGCAGCAGTAAATAATGTCACATTTGTTACAAGCTCAGCACAGGCTATCCCAGTTTGTTTTAAATGCAACAATGAGGGTCATATCCAAAGAGACTACAAAGCTAATTTCCCACAGCCTAATTATAGATTCAATAAAAATTATTTTCAAAACCCCCACCTACTAAATGTCCTTGCTGTAAAAAAGGATTTCATTAGGTGATCCACTGTCCACTCCGAACTGACACAGAAGATAATTCTCAGGCCCAGCACAAAAAGGAGGGTTTCTCCATGGCTCACAACAACAGCTAACCACAAGTACTGTCAGTAGTGAGCCTTCCAGGGATGCCTCAGCCAAGCTGGAAACCCCTCAATCTGTTCTCAGACACTCAGTAAACAATCTCATGGCAGCCACCTCAGACAATGGAGGATTAGATTTTATCATCACACAAGAATGCTTTTTAACTGAATGAGACAGAATAGAAATTGTACCCACCAATGAATGGGGACCTCTCCCTAAAGGTTTTAAAGGTCTCCTGCTAGGGCTGTCTAGTTTAACTTCCCAAGATATTCAGGTGCACCCAGGCATAATTGACTCTGATTACAAAGGAGAAATTAAAATTATAATTTCCAGCAAAGGATTCTGTCACTTGCCCAAAGGCTCCTGAGCAGCACAATTAATCCTTATTCCCTAATTACAAGGACCATCAGATGGACCCTCTAGGAGTGATGATGGATTCAGCAGTACTGATGTTTTCTGGGCCACAAAGATTTCTGCTAAATAACCCCTCCTGACTGTGCTAATTGAAGGGAAACCTATTACTGGATTACTAAACTCAGGATCAGACATTACTATCATTGCTACTAAAGACTGGCCCAAACAGTGGAAACTTACCTCTGCAGATCTCACCCTATCAGGGGTGAGAGGATAAAAGGCTCCTAAACAGAGTAGAAATTTTCAGGGGGTTATGCAGTAGCACGGTGGGTTAAGTGCAGGTGGTGCAAAGTGCAAGGACTGGTGTAAGTATCCCGGTTTGAGCCCCCAGCTCCCCACTTGCAGAGGAGTCACTTCACAAGCGGTGAAGCAGGTCTGCAGGTGTCTATCTTTCTCTCCCCCTCTCTATCCTCCCCTCATCTATCCTCCCCTCATCTCTCCATTTCTCTCTGTCCTATCCAACAATGATGACAACAATAATAACTACAATAATAAAACAACAAAAGGAAATAAATAAATAAATAAATATTTTAAAAAATTTTCTTACCTGCAAGGGACCTGAGGGACAAGTCGCTTTCTTATGCCCTTATGTCCTAGACCTTCCTGTTTCAATGTTGTGTCATGAATTATTAGAACAATGGGATATGTATTTATGTACCCAATCAAATTTATCTTAGAGGACACTGCAACATTCCTGCCACTCAAAATTAAATGGATACCAGGATGCCCTATTTGGGTGGATCAGTGACCATTAAAGTGACCATTAAACTTCAGTAGGCTATAAAACTGGTGAGTGAGTAACTTGAAGCTGGTCATATTAAACCATCACAGAGCCCATGGACTACCCCTATCTTTTACATACCTAAAAAAACTGGTAAGTGGAGACTATTACATGACTTAAGACTAGTTAATGCTCAGATGTAGCCTATTGTTGCCTTACAGCAAGGACTCCCAAATCCTGCTCTTATTCCCAGAGAATATAATTTGATAGTTATAGATCTCAAAGACTTTTTTTTTTAATTTTCCCCTTCATCCTGAAGATAAGATCCCTACCTGTAATAAATTCATCCAAACCTCTCCAGAGGTATCAATGAAAAGTCCTACCACAAGAAAAGAATAATAGTCCCAGTATTTGTCAATATTATGTTGATTTAGTGCTCAAACCTATTCAAGAACAATTCCCAAATATTGTTCTGTACCATTACATTCATGATATTTTAATACCACATTCAGATCTATCATATCTGTCAGACTGTCATACAGCCCTCCTAAAATGTGTAGCATTTTATGGGCTACAGATAGATCCAGAAAAAATTCAGTTAACTTCACCTTGGAAATATCTGGAATATAACATTATAGCAAGACTATATCACCTCCGCTAATTAAGTTAAATTTGCCACGCACTCTTACCCTTAATTCTTTACAAAAATTGCTGGGTCAAATTAAATGGTTGCAACCTTCCCTAGGAATTCCAACCTGCCAACTTATAAATCTGTTCAGTATCTTGAAAGGTGACCCAGACCTTAATTCAACAAGAACATTGCCATCAAAGGCTTTGCAGGAGTTAGAAATTGTTAACCAGAGTCTTACACCGAGGTACTTGAGTTGAATTAAATTGAGTTGCTGAGTCCACTTAATTGTGCTTACTACTCCTCATATCCCTACAGGTGCCCTAGGTCAATTTGACCCCGAGTTACAGGTAATTGAATGGCTCTTCCTCCCACATTTTCCAAAAAAGAAAGTATCAACCTCAGTAGATATGAAGATCTCTCTTATATCCCAATGAAGTATCCACTCACAACAGCTCATTTGTAAAGACCCTGATGTGATTCATACAGTTTTTATTAAACATGATTTTAATAGACTTATGCTTTTGCAGGAGTCATTTCAAATTGCCTTAGCAGATTACCTGAGAGACATAGAATTCACTCTGCCTAATGACAACTTACTCAGAGGGCTTGAACAATTACCTATCTCTTTTCTTGTATATCCCCCAAACCTTTTGTGAGGGCCACTATTACTCCATATTGTACTCAGACTCTCTTCTATATTAAAACTTAGTAGTCACAGATACAGTACAGCTACACTTTACACTTGAAAAACTAATCTCAACTTTTCTACTTATTAGCAGTAGTTCTGTAAACAGAGGTCATGATAGACCTGAAACACAAAATTTGCTTAACTGACAAAAACTGCCAGGGACTGTGGTCAAAGATTCCCTGATAAACAGGTCTGAACTTTAAGTGACCCCCCCCAAGTTCCCCCTCCTGATGTAGATTTTAATAAATCTGTCTGTGTCTCTTTGGGGTTCACATGCCACTATTAGGAAGCGCATGTAGCCCAGGCTTAAGCTTGTTTCAATAAAAGCTCTTTGTTTCTTACATCATCCCAGTCTCTTGGTGCTTCCACAGATTTGCTAACCTAACATTTGGAGGTCCTGCCGAGATTTATCTTTGGAAGTACATCAACAGACTAAGATGCTGAGCCTTTAATAGTAAGAACTCCAGAAAATTAGAGAACAGGCCCAAGTTTTGAGGGTCAACAAAAGCCTAGGGGGATGCCCTGTGTATGGCAGCCGACTGAGAAGATGAAGAAAATGTTCTCACCTTCCCACTGGCACCCTCAGGGCACTGTAGCCAGTAGCTGACGTGAAATCTGGGCACCCCTGCCGTGGAATCCGGGGTGAGTTAAACTGAGGGTCAAAAAGAGCCCAATGTGGAATCAGGGCAACCCCGATGTAGAATCCAGGGTGAGGTATTGTCTAGACATTTGTTGGTCCAGCCAGGTCCATATTTGTTTAAGCGTGCCTGTCTATTCTCCTCCTGTGTGTTATAGACTACATGTTTATATGTGTGTTCTAAGTTTGGTTTTATGGCCTGAGAAACATTAATTTAAAGTAAAAGTCTAAATATTTAAGGTGACAATTCTTCATATCCAAATTGAAATGCAAATTATCTATGTATTTAGCTGAAAAAGTCCGAGACATTATGGAGGGCCCCCATAACGCCCCATAAACTGTTTTGTAGATATTGGTCCACAACAAATTTGGCATTTGTCTGACACTGGGGATGTTTTGAGAAACATTGTCACTAATGTGTGTTAACTCTCTAAGTAATTAGAGTTTGTTTCAAGTTTAAAGTAAAATTTAGTTAAACTAAATTTGGTTTAAAGATCCTGGCTTAAAAGAATTGCTACAAGAGGTTAAATAAGGGGGTCAGGCAGTGGCGCAGTGGGTTAAGCGCATGTGGCGCAAAGTGCAGGGACCGGCATAAGGATCCCAGTTCGAGCCCCCAGCTCCCCACCTGCAGGGGAGTCGCTTCACAGATGTTGAAGCAGGTCTGCAGGTGTTTATCTTTCTCTCCCCCTCTCTGTCTTCCCCTCCTCTCTCAATTTCTCTCTGTCCTATCCAACAATGAACAACATCAACAATGGCAATAATAACCACAATGAGGCTATAACAACAACAGCAACAAAAGGGGGGGAAATGGCCTCCAGGAGTGGTGGATTCATGGTGCAGGCACTGATCCCAGCAATAACCCTGGAGGGAAGAAAAAAAAAAGAGGTCAAATAAGATAACCTTTAAATTTATGTTCTTTAAAATTCAAACAGAGCCTGTCAAATTAGGTTTCACACACTGATGATGTGTCTCTATCTTGATTGTGTGACAAATGGCAAAAAGGTTACTGATATGTAAAGTTTTAAAATGTCTTCCAAACTAAAGAAGTAAAACCAGCCTGGGTGAGTAAAAAATAACACAATGGTTATATTAATGATTTTCTTGCCTAAGGCTTTTGCTCTGGTTTTCCTCTTTATATCTTTCTGCTTTTAAAAAATTATCTGGTTTGTTTTAAGACACTGTCAGATTTATTCTTGATAAATTAAGTTGGCACATGGTGTTTTTGGTCTGATAAAAGATTTGATGTTTGACAAATCCTGATTTAACAAAAGTATTTAGTCTAAAATTGTCATTTTATACTGGTATACCTGTTTGTTAAAAATGCCTTCTAAAATTATATAAAGATATGTAATCCATTTCTAGTCATTAGATTCTCAATTTTAGTGAGCTCCTAATTTGGTGTTGTGTATGTCTTGCTGGTCACAAATGAATGACTACAGCTGTGACACACCTTCAATCTTACTGGCAGTTTCTTCTAGGGGGTCCCCAAGGGGTGGTAAAATGCCACACAAATCTCTCTAAGATAAATAAAATGGCACTAAATTTGGCCTTTTGTTGCTCAAATCTACCCCAGATATTAGAAAAAAGCTACAGAAGACAAAAAGATTTTTTAAAAAGCTGAGAGATTGCTCAGAGGGTTTTTAAAAAGTTGACAAATGTTTTGACATTAGACTTTAAAAAAAAAAAAGTTGGGACAGTGCCCAGAGGAAAAAAAAAGTCAAAAAGATTAGGCTAAGGGTAGAAAAAGAGCAGTGATTTTACGACAAAGAAAGAAGACACTGGAAAAAAAGTTGTTTTGTCAATAAGCCATTTAGACTGCTTGTAGATAAACTTAAAGACATAAACCTGAGAGTGTTGACCCAAAAACTTGGGCCATAGCACAGACCCGTTTGCCTATTTGTCAAATATTAGACCCAGTGGCTGCTAGATAGACAAAAATGCCTAAGGACAATAGCATCTGTGGCACAGCTGGTGAAGAAAGGAGACAAGCTATCACTGGGGCAAGTCCAATGCCCACCTAACCTGCTACCAAGCTCTGTTCCTAGACCAACCATGAGTGAAATTCAGCACTGCCACCAGCCTGAACCCTGCCACCCTTATGTCAGAGAAGGATCCTGAGGCTCCCCCAAAAAACATGACTGCCAAGAGGTATGCCTTCACTACATGGCATGTGCATGAAGCATGTGGAGATTCCTGAGCTCCACTGAGAAGAAGATCCAGCACAAAGATCCAGATACTGAACCTACTAGAGGCCTCATGGACCCTGCAAGAAGTAGCCATGATCCATTGTCCTGGACAGAAAAGAGACCAGAGGGCAAATGGAGCCGCTTCTGCAGCTACACAATAAGCAGGGCCAGCCTTGGCATTGATTCTACCAGACTTCCTGCTTCCAAAAAATCCTAGATACAGTAAAAAAAAAAGTAAGATGGGTGAGAGATTAAGACTAGAGACTAAATACATTTTATAAAAAATAAAACCAGAGACTTTTGTGTATAAGTACTTGCTGGTATTTATAGATACATTTTCAGGTTGGGTAGAGGCTTATCCAATAAAGTCTGAGGAGGCATAGATGGTGAACAAAAAAAAATTTAGATAAAATAGTACCCAGATAGAGAGTTCCTCCTCACCATTGGTTCTGGTAATGAGCTGGCATTCACTGCTACAGTGCCTCAGTTAGTGGCCCGAACAATGAGAACAAATTGAAAATTTCATTGTGCTGGTGGGCCCCATAGCTCTGGGCAGGGAGAGAGATAAATTAGACCCTAAAAGAGACTTTAACTAAACCCTTAAAACTAGCGGGAGATGGGTATTTCTCCTGCCCCTGGCCCTTCTGAGAGTGTGCTGCTCCCCCATTTGTCTCCCTTTGAAATTGCTTTTGGCAGACCACTGCCTCTGATGCCTGTCATGATACCAGATGTTCTACTAACATTGGGGCAAGGGTATGCTTGTTTTTCCACAGAAGCAGATTCTCCCATTTAAAATTTCTGCAGTTGCAGTCAAAATACCTGAAGAGACCTCCAACCCTGCCACAAAGCAGCTCACATTACAGATACAATAGCTGATGCAGCAAAAGACTTCATTAACTCCCTCTAAATTGAATAATAACAAAAGATTTTTAGATTTTAAAATTGATAATGTTGAGATCTAAAAGATTTAATGATGCTTAGAGTAAATTTTCTGTTATTCCCTTTCATCCTTGTACTAAGTTTTTTAGGAGAGATAATCATACTTGAGTGTACAGATAAAACTAAAAAAATGCTACAAAAAGGTTGTAAAAAAATGAAAATAAAATTTTTAAAAGGCTCTGATAAATGAGTTTTGATATAAATAAGATGTGTAGATAAAAATAAGTGACTGTGTAGATAGAAATAAATAAACTTTCATTGGTTGGGGGTTGGTAAACTTTCATATGTGCAGGAGTTAGAAAAGAGTCCCCATGTGGTACAACAAAATATTTATTTAGGTGAGTTAAAGATGGGTTTAAAAAAAGGCTGTTAGATTTAGCTCCAAAAAAATGTTTCTTCATACAAAATGTCAGAACAGAGAGATAACTAAAAAAAGCTTAAAAAATTATAGACTTTAAAAATGATATAAAATGATAAAATGATAATTGTCTAACTATAAAATGATAATTGTCTATAAAAATGATAATTGTCTAACTACATAAATGTTTGCCTCAACTGTATCTTGCTCATGTTTTGAGAAACTGTACTTTGCTTATGCACCTAGATTATGTTTTGAGAAACCTTATACAGAAGGTATAAGGTTTAACCAGTCATAGACCAAGAAACAGAAATAGACTCATAATTGGGCCTATTGACTCCCAAGAGAAAAAGTGGGGAATATGAGGGCCACTATTACTCCATATTGTCCTCAGACTCCCCTCCATATTAAAACTTAGTAGTCACAGATACAATACAGCTACACTTTACACTTGAAAAACTGGTCTCAACGTTTCTACTTATCAGCAGTAGTTCTGTAAACAGAGGTCATGATAGACCTGAAACACAAAATTTGCTTAACTGACAAAAACTTCCAGGGACTGTGGTCAAAGGTTCCCTGATAAACAGGTCTGAACTTTAAGTGACCCCCCCAAGTTCCCCCTCCTGATGTAGATTAAAAAAATCTGTCTGTGTCTCTTTGGGGCTCACATGCCACTATTGGGAAGTGCATGTAGCCCAGGCTTAAGCTTGTTTCAATAAAAGCTCTTTGTTTCTTACATCATCCCAGTCTCTTGGTGCTTCCATAGATTTTCTAACCTAACACTTTATCTAATGTAACCACAGTTTGTGTTGATGGTTCAGGAAAAACTGGCAAGGGGACATTCACCTGACACAGTAACTCACAGTAGCATCAATTTTGGACTGACTGACAGACCTCAACCCAGCAAGCAGAGCTTGCAGCAGTGATCCCAGCACTCCAACACTTTGACAAGAATCCTATTAATATCCTAGCTGACTCTGCCTATGTGGTCAACCTGGTTAAACATATTCATTCTGTCTTACTCTCAGATGCTAACGATCCTTCTCTCCTACAGATGTTTTTTTTTTATTTTTTACATTTATTTATTCCCTTTTGTTGCCCTTGTTGTTTTATTGTTGTAGTTATTGTTGTTGTTATAGATGTCGTTGTTGGATAGGACAGAGATAAATGGAAAGAGGAGGGGAAGACGGGGGGGGGGAGAAAGATAGACACCTGCAGACCTGCTTCACCACCTGTGAAGCAACTCCCCTGCAGATGGGGAGCCGGGGGCTTGAACTGGACCCTTATGCCGGTCCTTGCACTTTGCACCATATGTGCTTAACCTGCTGCACTACCACCCAACTCCTCCTACAAATGTTTTACACTCTCCAACGTCTTATCCGGAGCAAACCTGTCCACTTTTTATAACTCATATTCATTCCCACACAGGTCTTCCTGGTCCCCTTGCTGAGGGAAATCATAGAGCTGACAAATTAGTCATGCCCACTACATTAAATATGGCTACTAATTCTCACTCCCTTTTTCACCAAGGCACCAAAGCCTTAGTTAAGCAATTTGGTATCTCCCTAAAACAGGAACAGGCCATCATTCTTATATTCCCAGATTGTCAAGCTATTGCCCACAACTCTGCTCCCTCTATAAGTGTTAATCTCAGAGGGCTTTCTAGTAATTAATTATGACAGATGGATGTTACACACATCCCTCAGTTAGGTAAGATGAAATTTGTTCATGTCTACTTTTTCAGGATTTATGTATGACATCTGTCAGACAGAAGAGAAGGTCATCCATGCTCGTAAGCACCTACTCTCAGCCTTTGCTGTTAAAGGCATCCCCCATAAAATCAAGACTGACAATGGCCCTGCATATATTATTAAAACTCTTGCACATTTTTTCTCTCAGAGGAATATTAAGCATGTAAATTGCTTACCCTACAATCCCACTGGAAAAGCTATTGTAGAAGGTGTAATGCACTCCTAAAAAAAAAAAAAACAGATTCTTAAACAGGGGAATATAGACATGTCATTATCACCTCAGGAACAATTACATAGAGCTTTCTATACATTAAATTTCTTAAATTGCAATTATTCCAATAAAACAGCTGCTGAATGTCATTTTTCTCCACAGGACTATTCACTACCAAGACCACAAGTCCTGTATAAGGACCCATTACAAGGAAATAATTGGTTAGACCCTGCTCCCCTGCTAACATGGGGCAGAGAGTATGTCTCTGTCCTTTCCCCAACAGGTGCATTGTGGTTACCATCACATCTAGTGAAACTTTTCCATGAGCTGGCCAAAGGCAAACCCCAACCCTATCCCAGCGATGTCCTTGCTGAGGATAGACTCTCCTCTGAAGAAGAAGGCAAAATATCAAAGACCAAAAAAATGCCCCCATCAAACTCCCAAAACAGCCATCCTTGCCCACTGCTTCAAACCCTGAAAGCCTCTCCCATCACATGAGTAAGTGTGAAATGTCTGACTGAAGATGCTACAAAAACCCTGGATGAAGGTAACAAGCTGCACACATCAGAAAATATAATAGCAGTCATGACTCAGATAGCCATTAATTCCAAGAAAAAACAGGTAAGTTATTATTTCCTCATTGTTCTCTTTCTTTACTTACTCTCTCCTGGTGCTGGATTTGTTTACTGGGCTCATGTGCTAAACCCCCCTGTGTTTACATTACACACCTGCAGGGATCTGGAGGTTTCAGGAGGTGAATGACTCCTCTGTTACAGGAGGTGAATGGCTCCCATGACCAGATAGATTGTTAGAATGCACAAACTCCTGTGTGGTAAAGGCTATCACCAGGGACGGCATCTTTTACAAACAGACTGGTATTTTCTGATGGAAGGTCTTCCATTTTGTTTTACTACTAATGAACAGCCAGAAGTCTATGTTAAATTAACTCATCAATGGTATATGAACCACATTTATCAAGGGGAAGACAAATCAGGTCATGATAGCATAATCAAACACCAAGTTTTTGTCAAAACTACTGAAGTCACAGGGAAAACAGAGATAGGTATTGGAAGCTCTAAGCCTAATGCTCCTCTCTGTACAACAAAATTATTCCCTCTTGATAGAGATCCTAATTTCTCCTGGGAAATATGCAGATCTATTAATTATACTACACAGACCCTAAAAAAAAATAACCAGACTATCCAGAACTGGGGATCCCAAGGATTATTAATCCAAGACCCCAAAATTTGGGATTATCCCCTTCCTTTTAACTATTCTGGATTAGATATTAAGTGGAACCCAGGACTGGCTGGGCATTTACTCCATTTAAACAAATCCAGTCTCTTAGCCTCAACAGAAAACATATCTAGAGAGCTGGACTTACTTTTTTTCCAAGAATTCTTTGATAAATTTATCATAGCCCAACTGAAAAGATATCATGGGCTCCTAAAGACTCTGTGCAAGAAATCATGATCTATACCTTTCAACACCTATATCTTTGCTATGATTTGTAAGTTTGATAAAATCTCTCTTTTTAATCCTCACTCTTTCTACAAAAAAGGGTATTCCACATTTAATATCACACTTCCAGCTAAACACACCTGGTTTAGTCCTTGTGTCACTCATCAAAATATTACACATCTCAATATATCCCACTTATTTATACTTAAACAAGAGTTGAAGTCTGGCTACCTGTCAATCGAACCTGAGAGTGGACAAGTGACTTCCCTGGCTTGGGTTGTTACAGCTTTAGAACACATTCATAGGCATAAGATCTATGATTGCCATTACAACAATTGCTGCTACAGCTTCAACTGCTATTGTAACATTGCCCCATTCTATTCATACAGCACACCAGATGAACAAATCTTTTCAAAACACAACCTCTGAGATGTTAGCTCAAACAACAATTGATCAGGAATTCCTGGAGAAACTTGATGCCCTTGAGACAGCAGTCTCCTTGTTGGGAGAATACCAGCAGGAATAGTGGATGTACAGTAAATAAGCGTGTGACAAAGAATATCAGTCTATTTTGGACTGCTTTTGGAGTGAGGCCCCAGCTCTTCAAAATAAAATAAGTTCTTGAAAGTGATCAGATCAAGAATGATTTCAAAATGTCATCTAGGTCTGCTTTGATGACTTCAGGGTATTTCTTACATTAAATCTCTAATAGCTTATACCAAACATATATATATATATATAATCTATTTTATTACATGTAATATAATAGATTATATATATATGTAGTAGTTTTAAAGTCTGAGTTAATTGGCTGAATACATAAACCACTATTTATCTTTTTTTTTTACCAGAGTACTGCTCAGCTCTGGTTTATGGCACTGTGGGGGATTGAACCTGGGATTTGAGAGCCTCAGGCATGAATGTCTCTTTGCATAATCATTATGCTATACCCCCACTATAAACCATTATTTGAATAGTAGTGATAAAATACCAAACTCTTGAGATACCAAAGTAACAAGTAATTATAACTCTTGTTTAGCATGTATAAGACCTAGCAAGACATGATACATTTTGTAGAAAACTTCTAAGAAAACTTTACAAATATCATTTCAGGATACTATTAACACTTTTTTCTTGATAGAGACTATGATAAATAACCACAAAACAATTTGATGTGAGAGGCTATTTATTTTGCTGAATTATTCTAAAAGTAGTTATACATCTTTCCTTGGAATTTCCTTAAGCCTATGTCAGTGGTAATCTGTGGAACATTGAATGATTGATACATAGAATGTGGAGTTCAAATATCTGAGCTTTTTCCCAAACTCACTTCAAATCATATTTAAAATGGTTCTGATCTCTAAGATTTGGGGAAATTTTATTACATGATAAAAAAAGCTGAAATTATATCTGTATACTCTGATGTTTTAAATAAAGATAATATTAAGTTGTGATAAAAAAAGAATATCAGTCTATGTGTATTACCCAAGTACCTTTTACTCCCAGTCTTGGGAAGATGTTCAGAGGCACCTTCATGGGGCCTTCCATGACCATCTTGGATGAAATATAAATGATTTAAATAAAAAACTAAAATCACAATTGGATAGATTTAAATCTGAAGCTAGAAATATGACACTCAGTAATTTAGATGATCTAACATATTGGCTAAGCCTTAAAAACTGCTTCACTGGACTCAACCTCCATATATAGGTGTTGTTAGGAGTAGGTTTACTACTCTTTCTGCTTTTTAAAATAGCTTTACTATTCCTCTGTAAACTCGACACAAGAACACAATGAGCTGAAGCATGGATTGCAGCAGTTCAACACCCTTCTTCTTCTTCTAGCGTTTGCCCTTCTTCCGTAGCCAGTCAACAGCGTCAGGTTGAGCCTGATGTAAAGTTTCGAGACCTCCTTTGAATCTGGAGAGGTGGCAGTCATTGACTATATGGGTCATAGTCTGTCTGGAGCCGCAGGGGCAGTTCGGGTCGTCTCTGGCTCTCCAGCGATGGAACATAGCGGCGCACCAGCCATGGCCTGTTCGATAGCTATTGAGGAGGGCCCAGTCATAACGTGCTAGGTCAAAGCCGGGTTGATGCTTGCAGGGATCTGTGAGACTGGAACAGAGAAGTTCAGTGTAGGCGTAGGGAACCAGATTGGGTGACGAGATGTCAAGCGTTGAACAGGGTGGGCGAAGATATCCGCGTATATTGGCAGGTCCGGTCGAGCAGAGACGTGGGAAATGAACTTAGATGATGCCGCATCCCGACGAATATCTGGCGGGGCAATGTTGCTAAGAACTGGCAGCCATGGAACCGGGGTGGAACGGATGGTTCCAGAAATGATCCTCATGGAGGAATATAATTTGGAATTGACCAAGTGGACATGGGGGCTACAGAACCATACTGGGGCACAGTATTCTGCAGTGGAATAGCATAATGCCAGAGATGATGATCATAGTGTGGAAGCGCTCGCGCCCCATGAGGAGTTGGCCAGTCTTGCAATGATGTTATTCCTCGCGCCCACCTTTGCTGCAGTTTTTATGAGATGTTCGTGAAATGACAGAGTGCGATCGAGAGTAACGCCAAGATAGACTGGCTGGGCTTCATGCCGGATTCTCGTATCGCCAAGCTGCACATTAAGCTCATGTGAGGCCAAGGCATGGTGTAGATGGAAAACAGATGATACCGTTTTTGCAGTGCTAGGAATTAGTCGCCATTTTTTACAGTAATCAGATATCAGAGACATGTCTTTCGTGAGTGTTTCCTCGAGGATGTCGAACTTGGATGCCTGAGTTGCACAACAGATGTCATCGGCGTAGATGAACTTCCTTGAAGAAGTTTCTGGGAGGTCATTGATGTAAATATTAAATAGCGTAGGAGCCAGAACAGAGCCCTGGGGGAAGCCACTTGAGACAAGTCTCCATCTGCTAGACTTGTCACCCAGATGTACCCGGAATCTTCTGTTTTGGAGAAGAAACGATATAGTGTTGGCCACCCATGGAGGCAGGCATCTTGAGATCTTGACCAGGAGACCACGGTGCCAGACCGTGTCATAGGCTGCTGTGAGATCAACAAAGACAGCACCCGTCTATCAACACCATTGATATGCCATAATTGCCACCCAGTAGCCACTTGAACTTAGGGACACCTCTGTAAGTCTCTGTTCTGAGCTTGTCTAAGTGATGAACCATCTCTGGGTTAGACACAGATACTAGACCCCAGGTTTTCAGGCTAACAAGGCCTTATCTGATACCCAGTTATTCCGCCTGCACTCTGGGGGGGGGTGAAGGCAGAACTTGCAGGGGTAACCCTAGAATCACTGAAGATTCACTTATTTCTCCTATGCTCATACCAACTGAACGTCTTGTCCATGTATATAATCAGAAGTGGCGAATTACTGTGACCCCAAACAGGAGTTTGGGACTATTAGCATACAAATGACAACATCAGCCAGAGGAGGAGACACAAAGGGGAATGCATAAAAAGCAGTACTCAGAGCAGAGTGCTCCTTGGTCAGGTCACCTTCACCACAGCACACTTCTGTTGGTTTGGACTTTGGACTTATCTCTACACATGGTGGTCTTATCTCTACACATGGTGGTCTTCAGTGGTTTGATTACAGATTTTAGATTTTGCCTATTCTCTTAACTAGACTTATTTTCTCATGATTACTGTGCCTTTCTAAATAAATCACTCTATTAATTTAATCTTAAATGGGCCCACATGTTTTTGCTATAAGGTGGTTCACTTCCTAGCAAAATCCCAAAACCTAGATATAGACCAGGTCCCAGGAGATAGGGCGTATGTACATATGTATACATAAATTAGGGCAAAATATATACCTGAAAGCAAAAGTATGCAATAGTCTGCAGTGAGTCAATATAGGTAGCAAGCAAGTAGAAAGACCTAAAAACACACCATAAAGTGCCCAGTGAAAATGTTTCTAATTAGACTTAGATATCCTCCTCACCTACTTCCTATTATACTGCCCTCAGTCACTCCAAAGATAATCTTATAAAAGTAATGACTGCAAAAGTTGAATAAGGGCAAGAGACTGGAATACTTTAATGATGGCTCTTTAGTCTCTATCAGGCCACCCCAACACCTGGGGCCCTAGTTGGAGAGTCCTGAGATTCCCAAACAGACATGATGGGCCTAGACCTCGAATAAATCCCCCTCTCCATTGTTACTGGTCATCTCCATCAGGAACAACACAATAGACCTCTTTGTGGGCCCTTATAGGATCTTGCCCTCAACTTGGATCAACAACGGTAGAGAATGTTCCATTCTCTGATGAGAGGCTGGACAACATACTCTATGTTGCACCTGAGGAAGACGGGTCCTGAAATTGGGGCAGCTTGGATCATTGCTACTCGTAACCTCAGAATGTAAGCTCAGATCTATAGGGATGCAGAGGTTACATAGGCTTCTAAGGTGAATACGGACCCCAGATCAAATCAATGGAGATTATAGTCAACAATATTTACACACCTTTCCCACATTTGGGCATACTCTCTTCCCAGATCCAGCTTCCTAGTCTTTTTTCCAGTCATGATGTTATCTCTGCAGACAATAACTTGGCTCCACCTACATATCAAATGTCAGGCTCAGGAAAAAAAAAAAGTATAACCATGGGCCATTTCGAACATAATTAAAATAGGCCTACTAGCTACCTACAAAATGGAGAATCCAAATCTTCATCTGCACTATTCCTGCCTTTAGGTTCATGATTAGTCAACAATTTGTTTTGTTGTATATGGTAACTCTTCTTGCAGCCACCAAGTTCCAGATGTTAGCATGATGACAAACAGATTCTCTGGGGAGACAACCCCACCAATGTGTACTGCAGACCAGATTCCCCAGAGCCCCACCCCACTAGGGAAAGAGAGAGATATACTGGAAGTATGGATCAACCTGTCAATGCCCATGTTCAGTGGGGAGGCAGTTACAGAAACCATACCTTCCACCTTCTGCACCCCATAATGACCTTGGGTCCATACTCCCAGAAGGATAAAGAATAGGAAAACTATCCGGGGAGGGGATGGGATACGGAGTTCTGGTGGTAGGAATTGTGTAGAGTTGTACCTCTCATCCTATGGTTTTGTCAGTGTTTCATTTTTATAAATAAAAATTTTTAAAAGGAGGGTATGTAGTAGGGCACCAAAGTAAAAACCCTGGGTAGAGGGTAAGGGTGGATGTTCAGCTTCATGAGGCAAGGGGAGGGGGTATGGGATGGGACACAGTCTTTTGGTGGTGGGAATGGCTTTTATGTACATTCCTATTAATTTGTAATCATATAAATCACTATTTAATTAATATGAGAGAGGAAAAACTGATCGAATGT
The DNA here is from genome assembly GCF_950295315.1 of Erinaceus europaeus. Lineage (NCBI taxonomy): Eukaryota > Metazoa > Chordata > Mammalia > Eulipotyphla > Erinaceidae > Erinaceus > Erinaceus europaeus. The sequence continues at coordinate 35,201,560 of NC_080166.1, forward strand.
CTCAAAATTCTTAAAGCACAGACTGAGTCTTTTTAATACATAGGCTGAGTCTTTAATATGTTGACTCTCTTAAAAGCTCAGTCCAGGGAGAACAAAAGCAACCGTTGGCATAGCTATATGCAAATAATGTCAAAGGAGACAAAATATGGTGTGTATGATACAGCAAATCCTAACAAAGGGATTTTTCAAAGTTAAACCAGTTGCCAAATAATGTGATTATTTCAATAACTATCTATTGTTTTCTTAAACCCTTAGACAACAGGAATCTCCCACTTCTTCTATAGAGCCTATGTTTCTCCCAATCCTGGAAACTCTGGGGTGGGACTCACTTCCATGCATGTTTCCTCAAGTCAGGTCAAATGATATTCCATCTGCCAATCCCAACCTAATCAATGCAATGAGTAGCATCTCAGCATGCTTCACCTCAGACTGTGTACAGAGATGTCAGGTATGGAATGTCAACCCTTCACCCTCATACACACTCATTACTTGGGTGAGACCTTTCCTTTCATGATATTCTCTAATTCTATTCCAGGAGGTTAATTTCCTAACAAAGTCCCAAAACCTAGATATAGGCCAGGTCCTGAAAGATAGAGCATATGCTCACACATATCCATAAATTAGGGCAAAGTATATACCTGAAAGCAAAAATATACAATGGTCTGTAGTGAGTCAGTATCAAGTTCATAGTGAAATAGTGTCCACTTAGACTTAGATACCCTACTCATCTACTTCCTATTACAGTTCTCTCACTCACTCCAAAGCTAACCTTAGCAGAGAAAGGACTGCAAAAGATTAATAAGGTCAAGAGACTGGCATACTGTTGTGCCCAGAAGTTCCAGTCCCAATCTCACACAAGGAAACCAAAATCACATGCAATAGCAAGAGCCTATATTAGCAAGCTTAAGCTTGGGCTGCAGTCTGGGCCAACAACCCTGCAACATTCTTGCTCTCTGCTTTTTATAGTACACAGAGCAAGAGCAGTTGGTTACAGTTTAACGGCTGTAACAATTAACTGTTGGTTTCAGTTTAACAGTCTCTAACAAGTAACAGTTGGCTTCAGTGTAACAGTCTCTAACAAGTAACAGTTGGTTTCAGTTTAACGGTTTCTAACCTCCACTTCCTATTACAGTTCTCTCACACCCTCCAAAGCTAACCTTAGCAGAGCAAGGACTGCAAAAGCTGAATAAGGGCAAGAGACTGGCATACTTTAACGATGACTCTTTAGTCACTATCAGGCCACCCCATCAGCTGGGCCCCTATTCGGAGAGTCCTGAGATTCCCAAACAGACATGATGGGCCTGTACCTCAAATAAATCTCTCTCTCTATTGTTACTGGTGATTTCTATCAGGAACAACAAAATAGACCCCTTTGTGAGCCCCCAGAGGACCTTGCCCTCAACTTGGATCAATAATGGTAGAGAATATTCCATCCTTTGAAGGAGGGATGGACAATATACTCTATGCTACACCTGAAGAAGATGGGTCGATACTGGGGCAGCATGGAATGTTCCTGCTCATGACCACAGAATGTGAGCTCAGATCTAGAGGGATGCAGAGGTCAAATAGGCTCAAAGCTAATTATGGGTCCCAGATCACATCAGATAGATGTGGTTTAGAGTCAACAATATTTATACCTCTTTCCTATATTAGGGAGCTACTCTCTTCCCTGATCCAGCTTTCTGGTCCTTTTCAAAGCCATGACATCATCTCCCCAGACAATAATTAGGATCCACCTGTATATCAGATTTAAGGCTCAGGAAAAAAAAATAGTATAGCTACAGGCCCTTTGAAATATAATCAAAATATGCCTACTAGATATCTACAAAATGAAAGACCCCACCAGCACTTCATCTGCAATAGTCCAGCCTTTAGGTCCATGATTGGTCAACAATTTGTTTGGCTTTCTATGTTAATTATCTTTACAGCCACCAGGTTCCAGATGCTAGCATGATGCTGACCAGACTTCCCTGGACAGACAACCACACCAATGTGTCCTAGAGCTCCACTTCCCCAGAGCCCTTCCTCACTAGGGAAAGAGAGAGACAGGCTGGGAATATGGGTCGAACTGTCACCGGCCATGTTCAGCGGGGAAGCAATTACAGAAGCCAGACCTCAAACCTTCTGCATCCCACAATGATCTTGGGTCCATTTTCCCCAAGGATTAAAGAATAGGAAAGCTATCATGAGAGGGATGGTATAGGGAGGTCTGGTCATGGAAGGTATGCAAAGCTGTACCCCTCTTATCGTATGGTTGTGTCTGTTATCTTTTTAAAAAATATTTATTTATTTATTTATTTATTTATTTAAAAAATGAGACATTAACAAGACCATAAAATAGGAGGCGTACAACTCTACACAACCCACCATCAGATCTCTATATCCCATCCCCTCCACTGATAGCTTTCCCATTCTTTATCCCTCTGGGAGTATGGACCCAGGGTTGTTGTGGGTTGCAGAAGGTAGAAGGTCTGGCTTCTGTAATTGCTTCCCCGCTGAATATGGACGTTGACTGGTCGGTCCATACTCCCAGTCTGCCTCTCTCTTTCCCTAGTAGGATGGGTCTCTGGGGAAGCGGAGCTCCAGGACACATTGGTGGGCTCTTCAGTCCAGTGAAGCCTGTTCGGCATCATGCTAGCATCTGGAACCTGGTGGCTGAAAAGAGAGTTAACATACAAAGCCAAACAAATTGCTGAATAATCATGGACCAAAAGGCTGAAATAGTGCAGATAAAGTGTTGGGGGGTACTCACTGGAGACTATTGTGTACTTTTGCTTTCAGGTATATATTTTGCCCTAGTTTATGGATACATGTGAACATATGCTCTATCTCAGGGGACCTGGTCTGTATCTAGGTTTTGGGACTTCGTTAGGAAGTGAACCACCTGGAGTAGAATTAGAGAATACTATGAAAGGAAGCTAAAGGGTTGTCATTTCACATCTGAATTCTCTGAACACTATCTGAAGTGAAGCATGCTGAGGTGGCACTCCTTGTATTGATTAGGTTGCGATTGGTGGATGCAATACTATTTGATATGAACTGAGAGAAGCATGCAGGAAAGTGCACCCTACCCTAAGGAGAAGCATGCAGGAAAGTGCACCCCACCCTAAGGTTCCAGGACTGGGGGAAATATAAGCTCTATAGTGGAAATGTGAGGTTCCTTCTGTCACAGGCATCAAGAAAACAATGGATAGTTATTGTTATCATCACATTATTTTTGGTAATTGGGTTAACTTTAAAAAGTCCCTTTGTTAGAATTTGCTGTAACTTACCAACATCTTATATATAGCTGTTCTACCGGTTGCTTCTGTTCTCCCTGGTCTAGGCTTTTGAGAGAGTCAACATATCAAAGACTCATTCTATGAATTAAAAAGACTCAGTCTATGCTTTAAAAAGTTCTGGACATACAATCAAATTTCCCCTTTCATATTAATTAAATAGTGATTTATATGAATACACTTTAATAGGAGTATACATAAACACCATTCCCAAAACCAAAAGACTGTGTCCCATCCCACTCACCCACCCCACCTCCCACCACCGGCCCGGGAAGCCTAATGTCCACCCACCTCCTAACAACAAGGATTTTACTTTGGTGCCCTACTAAAATTCAGTCAACTCCTGCTTTTAGTTTTCATTTCTGATCTTCTTTCTCAACTTCTGTTGATTAGTGGGATCATCCCATACTCATCTTTATCTTTCTGACTAAGCTCACTTAACATAATTCCTTCTAGCTCCATCCAAGATGGGTCAGAGAAGGTGGGTTCATTGTTCATAATAGCTGCGAAGTATTCCATTGTGTACATACATCACAGCTTTCTCAGCCATTCATCTGTTGTTGGGCACCTGGATTGCTTCCAGGTTTTAGCTATTATGAATTGTACTGCTATGAACATAGGTGTACACTTAACTTTTTGGTTGGGCATTATGGAATCCTTGGGGTATATCCAAGAAGATGAATTACTGGGTCATATGGAAGGTCCATGGCTAACCTTGTGAGAGTTCTCCAGACTGCTCTCAAGAGAGAGAGGCTGGACAAATTTACATTCCCACCAGCAGTGTAGAAGGATTCCTCTGTCCCCAAAACCTCTACAACATTTGTTGCTGCTGTCCTTTTTGATGGATGCCATTCTCACAGGAGTGAGGTGGTATCTCAATGTTGTCTTTATTTGCATTTCTCTGACAATCAGCAACATGGAGCAGTTTTTCATATGTTTGTTAGCCTATTGGATCTCCTCTGAAGTGAATGTCTTGTTCATATCCTCTGCCCAATTTTGGATGGGGTCATTTGCTTTTTTGGTGATTAGTCTCTTGTCTGATATATGGCATGTAAAGATCTTCTCCCATTCTGTGAGGGGTCTCTTTGTGTGATAGTTATTTGACTGTGCAGAAGCTTTTCAATTTGATGTAGTCCCATTGGTTTCTTTCTGCTTTAGTCTTCCTTGAAGTTGGTTTTGTTTCATCAAAGATGTCCTTGAGGTTTATGTGGGAAAGAATTTTACCAATGTTTTCCTCTAAGTATTTGATAGTTTCTGGTCTAACATCCATATCCTTGATCCATTTGGAGTTGATTTTTGTTTGTGGTGAGATAAGGTGGTTCAATTTCATTTTTCTGCATGTTTCAACCCAGTTTTCCCAACACCATTTATTGAAGAGAACCTCCTTCCTCCATTTAATACTATAGGGCCTTTATCAAAGATTAGATGTCCATAGATGTGGGGAGGGGTTTAGTTCTGGGCTTTCAATTCTGTTTCACTGGTCTGTCTGACCAATTTTTTTATTTAAGAAAGGAGACATTATCAAAAACAAAACTGTAAGATAGAAGGGGTACAACTCCACACAGTTCCCACCACCCGATCTCCACATCCCATCCCCTCCCCTGATAGCTTTCCCATTCTCTGTCCCTCTAGGAGTATGGACCCATGGTGTTTTTGTACACTCCTATTAAAGTGTAGTCATATAAACCACTATTTAATTAATATGTCTGCCTATTTTTGTTCCAGTACCAGGCTGTTTTGATGATGATGGCCTTGTAATATAGTTTGAGATCTAAGAGTGTGATGCCCCCATTTCTGTATCTTTTCCTCAAGATGGTTTTGGTAATTCTAGGTGTTTTCTGGTTCCAGATAAATAATTTTAGTTTTTGTTCTATTCTCTTAAAGAAGCTTGGTGGAACTTTGATGGGTATTGCATTAAATTTGTATATGGCTCTGGGGAGAATATTCATTGTTATGATATTTATTCTTCCAATCCATGAGCATGGGATGTCTTTCCATTTCTTGGTATCATTTTCTATTTCCTTGAATAGCGACTCATAGTTTTCAGTATACAAGTCTTTCACTTCTTTGGTCATCTTTCCTCCTAGGTATTTTATTTATTTTGCTGCAACAGTGAATGGGAGTGATTTCTGGATGTATTCTTCTTCAGATTTAGTGTTTGCATAAAGAAATGACACTGATTTTGTGCTCTGACTTTGTAGCCTGATTTTGACACCATGCTATATTGCCTAATAACCATGAGTAGTTTTCTGCTGGATTCTTTAGGTTTTTCTATGTATACTATCATATGATCTGCAAATGGTGAGAGCTTTACTTCTTCCCTTCCAATCTGTATTTCTTTGAATTCTTTCTCTTGCCTGATTGCTATGGCAAGAACTTCCAATAGTATGTTGAAGAGTAATGGGGATAGTGCACAGCCCTGTCTAGTCTCTTATCTGAGGGGGAGTACTTTCAGCTTCTGTCCATTGAGTATGATGTTGGCTGTAGGTTTGTTATATATGAATTACACTATCTTGAGAAATTTCCCATCTATTCCCATTTTTTGTAGTGTTTTGAGCATGAATGGGTGTTGGATTTTGTCAAAGGCTTTCTCTGCATCTATTGAGATAATCGTGGTTTTGGGTTTGCTTTTATTGATGTGGTGAATGACATTGATTGACTTACATATGTTGAGCCAGCCTTGCATTCCTGCGATAAATCCCACTTGGTAGTGATGAACAGTCTTTTTGATACACTGCTGTATCCTGTTGGCCAAGATTTTGTTTAATAGTTTGGCATCTATGTTTATCAGAGATACTGGTCCAAAGTTTTCCTTTTTTGTTGTGTCCCTATCTGCTTTTCATATCAGGGTGATGTTGGATTCATAGATGGTGGAAGGGAGTCTTCCTATTTCTTTGTTCTTATGGAAAAGCTTTAGAAGTATGGGTATTAATTGCTTCCTGAAGGTTTTGTAGAATTCGTTTGTGAAGCCATCTGGTTTAGGACTTTTGTTGTTGGGGAGATTCTTAATAACGGTTTTGATTTCTTTGTCTGTGATTGGTGTATTTAGGTTTTGTAGTTCTTCTTGGTTCATCTTTGGAAGGGCATATGTTTCTAGGAATTCTTCCATTTCTTCCAGATTCTCTAGCTTGGTGGCATATAGTTCTTCAAAGAAGTTTCGCATGATTTTCTGGATTTCTGTGGTGTCAGTTGTGATATCTCCACTGTTGTTTACAATTCTATTAGTTTGAGTCTTCTCCCTTTTTTGTTTAGTGAGTCTGGCTAGGGGTTTGTCAATCTTGTTTAATATTTCAAAGAACCAACATTTGGCTTCATTGATCTTGTGTATGGTTCTCTTATTTTTGATGTTGTTTATTTCTGCTCTAATTTTAGTGATTTTCGTCCTTCTGGTTGCTTTAGGGTTCCTTTGCTCCTCTTCCTCTAAGTCTTTGAGGTGTGCAGTAAGGTTGTTCATTTGAGCTTTTTCTTGTTCTCTAATATGTGATTATATGACTATGAGTTTCCCTCTCAATACTGCTTTAGCTGTGTCCCAAATATTTTGATAGCTTCTGTCTTCATTTTCATTTGTTTCTATGAAAATTTGCTTTTCTTGCTTGAGTGTCTATCTGACACAGTGGTTCTTAAGCAGTATGTTGTTTAGTTTACAAATTCTGTGACTTTTAGTAATTTTATGTTTGTTGTTAAATGTTAGCTTTACTCCACTGTGGTCTGAGATGATTTCACTTGGGATGATTTCACTGCTCTTGAACTTGTTGATGCTGTCTTTATGGCCTAACATGTGGTCTATCATTCAGTATATGTTGTGTGGATTTGAAAAGAAGGTGTATTCCAGTTTTGGGGGGTGAAGGGCTATGAAAATGTCCAGGAGGTCTAGTCTGTACATCTATTCATTTAACTATCATTTTTTTGTTGATTCTCTGCTTCATTAATCTGTGTGTGAGAGTGGGGTGTTAAAGTCTTCCACTATTATTGTATTACTATTGATGTATTTTTGTAGTTCTTTCAGTAGGTGCTTGATGTATTTAGATGGTCCCTCATTGGGTGCATAGATACTAATAACTGTTAAATCTTCATGGCTGACTGATCCTCTAATCATTATGTAATGGCCTTGCTTATCTTTTATTACTTTATTTAACTTAAAATCTATTGTGTCAGAGATAAGAATGACTGTTCCTGCCTTTTTTGTGGTCCATTAGTGTTGGGTAGTATGCCAGCTCCCCCTGGCTTCTGCTTAACCAAGCACTGGTATGCCTGTATAGGGATTGGTTTGATCCCATTCAAAGCGGTCTATTTACATAAATCACTTTTACATTTACATAAAGCACCACACTCCCTCCAGGGCATTAGTGGTAGAATTCTCGCCTGCTCCGCCCCCTCTCCTTGTCACACCCTGATTTTCACCAGTCACTTTTCTCTCCACCCTCTCTAGGTCACATCCTGTTTACACCCTACTTGGAAAGTATATAAGAACAACATTGTTCGTTTTGGTAGTGGTAAGCTGAAGTTGTAGTGCTAGGTTTAGCTTAGCTTGGCTTAGATTGTGCTGTGTCCTGCATGAATAAAGAGATACTGCATACAGCTCAACCATGAGTCCCTGGTCGTCTGTTACCCGCCGTGAAGCCAGCCCGTCGAAAACAACACATTAGCCTGTATGATAGTTTTCCATCCTTTCACTTTAAGTCTGTGTTTATCTTGTTGTGTCAGATAGGATTCTTGCAAGCAGCATATGGTTGGGTTATGTTTTCTGATCCATCCTCCCACTCTGTGCCTAGGTGAGTTTAAGCCATTGACATTTGTTGATATTATGGATTTAATGTATTGCAGTGTTATTATTCAGCATTTTTTTATTTGCCCTGACATATTGCAAGTGTTATAGTGATGTTCTTGTTTATAAAAGGTATTTTAGAACCTCTTTCAGGGCAGGCTTGGTGATGGTTGCCTCCTTTAACTGTTGTTTGTCTGAGAAGGTTTTGATCCCTCCATCTAGTTTGAATAAAAGTCTAGCAGGATATATTATCTTTTGTTGAAACCCTTTTTCATTCAGGGTTCAATAGATATCTTGCCATTCTCTTCTGGCTTTTATAGTTTGAATGGAGAAGTATGCTGATAGTCTTATGGGTTTTCCCCTATATGTGCTTTTTGTTTTTCTCTTGCACCCTTTAGGATCCTTTCTTTACCCTCAATATTTCCTTTTTATAAATAAAAAATAAAAAAGTAGTCAGAGATGGAAAAGGTTAATCTCTCTCCCACATAACTCTTTTCTCACAACTCATGTAACCAGCTAGAAGGAAGGCTCCTCTCTACCCCAGCAACTAAGCATTAGAAATTGTTGTGATCCATTGATAAAGCAGGCCAGTTTTCAAAAGCAACATTGAACTCTTGTTTTCCCAGTGTTCAGATTAACCCTCCCAATTTCCATCTAAAGTGTAGTAAACACTAAACTTCTATTTCCCTATGCATTCAACTTTAAGCTGCAATTACTCTGCTACTCCTGGATAATGTAGTTGATATAATAACTGGTAGTTTATTTTTAAGGCTGACATTACCAATTTTTTTGGTAGTGCTAAGCAAGTTAAGCAATGGATGGGTTGGTTCAAAGTCTCTCATTATTTCTCAAATTCTGGATTCACTAAAGTCTCAAACACATTTCTGCCTGGCAGTTTTACTTTTCATTTTTAATCACATCAGTTTTTTGACAAAACTGAATCCCTGAAACAACTCTGTGATGAACTCCATCCAAATACAACTTTGACAAAACCATCTAGTGATTCTAGTTGGAAACCTCTGAAGGCTTGTGTCAATGAAATAGGACAGAAGGAAATTAAAGCTTCCACTCAAGCAAACTAAAAATGAAAGAAGCAAGTGTAAGTTAGAACAACGTAGTATGACTGAATAGAAATCATGAATCTTAATTTATGGTATAGGAAAAATTCATGCAGATCTATGAGTGAGATGTTAATCTCAAATTTTGATTTTTTTATTTATACTTTGTTAACTAAGGACAGTTTCCTAATACTTCTGAATCTTGTTCTCTTGCTTTCTGATCTAGGAGAGCTAAACTTTTACACTTGGGTCACTCAGTTCCTTCCAACTCTAATACTCTTTGCTTTTATAATGTTCCCTCACTGATGCTGGCAGGAGGCCATCAGTTGGCAAGAAGCTTTCCCCCTCAACCCCTTCCTGCCCTGCCTGCCCCTTCCTTGTCTCACTGCTTGTCAGCGTGTACAGAAACAATAAATAACCTGTTGGTTGCAAAAAAAAAAAATATGTGTTGGATCAATCTGACATTTTGGCTCTCTACTTTTCAGAGAGGACAAAGACTTGGAGTTTGTCAGAACAGATTGTACATTTTGACTCAGTGACCCCTAAATTCCAAATGGACCCTGTTGCCAAATATGTGACACAATTATTTATAGTGAATGGAGTATTTTGTACCTCTTTAAAACTTCCATGGTTCTTTAACTAAAAAAATAAAAGTAAGGATAATCCTTGCAATTACATCTGTACTCTGGAAATAGGAAAAAGGAAAAAATAAAAAGCCATCTGGAGCCTATTATTCATAGATGGTTCCTATTTAATATCAAATAAGAAACTGGGCAAGAGGCTAGGCTGTTTGAGCACCCGTGTTACCATGTGCAAGGGCCTAGGTTTAAGTTTCCATTCCCATCTACCATGGGTGAAACTTCATGAGTCATGAAGCAATGCTGTAGATATTTCTCTTTCTCTCTCCTTCACTATCTCTCCCTCCTTGCTTAATCACTATCTGTCCTATCAGATATAAAAAAAATTAAAATGCCTGCCACCAGTGGGATTTATCATGCAGACACAGAGCCACAGAGATAGCCCTAGCAGCAAAAGAAAGGAAGAAAGAGAGAACACTAGAAAGAAAGAGAAGCAGCGGGGAGGTGTGATGTAGTTAGTCTGCATGTAAGTATGTATTTAAACCAGATTCCTGGTTTCAAATGGAGAAAACAAACAAGAAACACTTATGTCATTTAAACAATGTTTTTAAATGTTATAGGAGACTTAATGTTGATTTACAAAATTACAAGGTATCAGGGTTATATTCTTTTTTATTTATAAAATAGAAAATATTGACAAAACTGTAGGATAAGAGGGGTAAAATTTAACACATTTCCTACCACCAGAGTTCCATATCCCATCCCCTATACTGGGGGGTATGGACCCAAGATCAGTATAGGGTGCAGAAGGTGGAAGGTCTGGCTTCTGTAATTGCTTCTCTGCTGAACATGGGCATAGGCAGGTGGATCCATTCTGCGCCAATCCCACCACCAAAGTTCTGTATCCCTATTCCCTCAACTGGAAGCTACAGAAGTTCTCCCAAAGTTGCAAGTTGACTATTATTTGTATAACTATCTGTGTACATTTATCTAGATTTGTCCATTTTCCTATGTTCCTTCCTTCTCTTCCTTCCTAAGCCACACATACACATATTACTACTTCTGAATGTCTTTCCTTCTTCTTCTTTCTCCTGGTCTTGATGGAGTTGTAGTTCAGAGCTCTCTGGCCATCTTCCCCTATTATTTCTCCCTTTCTTGGAGTATGGGCCAAAATTGACATGAAACACTTTTGTAACCCTACTGGGCTTCTCTAAATCTTGCAGTCTTTATTTATTCATCCTTAGAATTCAACTTAATCTTTACCTTGAATTGAAGCTTTGTGGTGACCTAAGAGATTTGGTTACATAAAAGAAGCACCATCAAATATGTTTTCTACACTACACAAACATCAACTCTTGGCACTTTAGAGTGATCTTCATGCTAGATTAAAAATTAGAATATAAATATGGAAGAAGGAAACTCAGATAGTCCTTTCAGCAAAATCACCAATTTTATTGTTTCTACCATTTAGTTACAATAACTATACACATACTTCACACATTAAATTGAATGTCAGTAAGTTCTCTACTTTGTTTAAGGTCTTTCTGAATTATAATAGCAGGAACTAAATAATGGTCTTTTAATATAATTCATAGTCAATAGTCAATCCTATAGATAATTTTACTAATTGATAATTTGACTATTTTGAACTGCAATGTAAAATTTTGTGATTATCCTGAAATTTAACTTTAAGTGAGTCATCGTCAAATGTATGCTACTTCATTGTTTAACTGGACACCTTAATTCTTCTATGGTATCATAACTATATGTAAAAATGGAGCCTATTTTAGGTATATTACAAATATACCTACAAATGGCCCATGACTTTATTAGTTTTTGCTTGAGTCTGATGTCTGCTATGCAGGTGGACCCAGGTTATTGTCTGGGAAGATGATGTCATGGCTAGAAAAGGGTAGAAAGCTAAATGAGGGCAAAGAATAGCTCCCAAATATAGGGAAAGTATATAAATATTGTTGACTGTAAACCCCATCAATTTGATCTGGAGCCCATTTTTAGCTTAGGAGCCTATGTAACATCTACATCCCTCTAGGTCTGAACTTGCATTCTGTGGTCATCAGCCAGAACATTCCAAGTTGCACTAATTTCAGGACCCAAGGTGTTAGATAGAGTATGTTATCCAACCTGCCTTCGGAGGATGGAACATTCTCTACCATTGTTGATCCACCTTAAGGGCAATGTCCTATTGGGGGCCCCCAAAGGGGTCCATTATGTTGTTCCTGATGGAGATGACCAGTGACAATGGAGAGAGGGATCTATTCGAGGTCTAGGTTCACCATACTCCCACATGGTTAAAGAATAGGAAAATTGTTAGGGGATGGGATGGGATATGGAGCTCTGTGGTGGGAATTGTACCTCTCTTATCCTATGGTCTTATCAGTGTTTACATTTTATAAATACATAATTTTTTTTAAATGGAGCCTATATTCATGATAAAAATTAAGGATACTTTTTTGCTGCATTTAAAATGTATTTTTTCTTATTCATTTTAATGCTATTTCAATTGCCTAACTCATATATCAATTAAATAAATAAAGGACATCAGTTTAGTCTTCTGGTGCTCTTTTTATCTTTATTTACTTATTGGACAGAGACAGTAAGAAATCAAGAGGGAAGGGGGTGGTAGAGAGGGAGAGAGACTAAGAGATACCTGCTTCACCACTTGTAAAGCTTTCCCCCTGTAGGTAGGGGCTGGAGGCTTGAGCCCTGGTCCTTGCACATTGCAGCATGTAGCGAGGTGTTTCATCACTCAACCTCCCTGATGCTTTTAAGAATGATGAAAATTGGTGTGAGTCACAGTTATAAATAGTTAACCACTACTGTATATGCTGAAGAAATTAGGTTTTCAGGGATTGTAACATTTGTATTTGTAATTGTAACATCTGATTACTTTTAGTATGTTATTGGATTGACTTACCTATGAATAGATCTGTATGGTGGGGTCTGGATTACACTTATAATCACAACAGTAATAAATGTTAGGATGTGATTTTGAAATGTTATGAGTGCTGGCAAAAGATCTCACTTGGATAGTGTGCTGTTTTTTCATGTGTATGACTTAGGGTTGAAGCTAATGAAGTAAGATTTGGTGCTGTTCTTTGCCTGTCTCTATATAAAATTTATCATGAAATATTATATCTCTATATAAAATTTATCATGACATATTTATTTCAGTGGGTTATATATACTGACTTATGAATACCTGATTTCTAGGGTGGTTCACAATACTGAGAGCTTTTCTTTCCTATCTAGAAGCAGACTCCATGAATACATACAAAATGTGTTAATTCAACCAGTCATTATTGTCCCTGGTATAAACTATTGCAAAAACTGCTAACTTGTCTTTGTTCCTTGCAATTTTTTAATTAATAAATTTATTTATTTATTATTGAGTAGAGACAGAGGCAAATTGAGAGGGGAGGGGCAGATAGAGAGGGAAACAGAAACACCTGCAGCCCTACTTCAACACTCCTGAGGCTTTCTCCCTGCAGATAAGACCAGGGGTTTGAACATAGTTCCTAGTGTACTACACTGTGTGTGCTCAACCAAGTGCACCACTGCCTGGCCCTTATTAATTCTTTTCTATGTTAATTCATCCTTCCAAAAGGTTTCATCAAAATCTTTAAGTCCATCTCCAGATATCAGATAAATAAATGTTTTCTAAAAACCCAGACCTCTATGTGATGAAAATTCCTTTTCCAATTTGACATTAACTGTCCCTTATCATACACTGTGTCATTCCAAATATACCAATTTACCATTTATCACCCAGCATGTTTGTACTTCCATATTGATATCTTTACTCAACAGATAGCCTCCATTGAAGTACAACTGTTGGGACAGTAGAAGGGGAAATTTCAACTTGTAATGTCATGAAACCAGCTGACATAAGACTACCTACAAACTCATGTTCATTCACTTGAAAGTTCTGACCCACTATATGTAGGCAAAGGTGCCACCCACCTTTGTATGCAGTGAAACATAGAAGATAAACTTGCCTACATACATATGAGCTTGCAAATCACAGAGAATGGAATAAGACTAAGAAAAAACTAAAAACCAGAAAGTCTCTAACTTCAACGCATATATCTTTCTTTTTTTAATTTTTATTAGTGATTTAATAATTATTGACAAGATTGTGAGATAATGGGTACAATTCCACACAATTCTCACCACCAGACTTCCACACCACATCCCTTCCATTAGAAGCCTCCATATTCTTTATCCCTTTGAGATATAAAGGTCTTTATGGGGTGCAGAAGGTTGGAGGTCTGGCTTCTCCACTATACATGGGAATGAACATGTTGAGCCATGCCCTTAACCTGTTTCTATCCTGGGGTGATGCTCTGGGAAGGAGCTCTCAGGAGAATACCTTACCTTTGTGTGTACACATGTGTGTTTCACATGACTTTCAAGGTTTTTTTCCCCAAATTATAGAATTTTATCAAATCAAATAAATGTTGACAAACAAGAGAAGGAGGAGGAAAAGGAAGAAGGAGGAAGAGGAGAAGGAGGAGAAGGAAGATGATGATAATGAAGAAGAAGAAGAAGAAGAAGAAGAAGAAGAAGAAGAAGAAGAAGAAGAAGAAGAAGAAGAAGAAGAAACACCATCATTCCTGTCATTCCTGTCACGTAGAAATTGTTTCCTTTCTTCCTTCCTTCTTTCTTTCTTTCTTTCTTTCTTTCTTTCCTCCAAATAAGATGCTAAAGACATTCAAAGGCTTTTTTTCCAGCCACATTTACACAGCCTCTTTAGGGTAGAATAGCATTTTCTAGAATATGTCTCATGGAACTCAAAGAAATAAACACATGTACAAGGAAATTTGAGATGTGCTGCATAATCTTTCTTTCCTTTGAGGTTCACATAAAATATCAAAAGCTTTGAGTAGTTCCAGATCAATAAATGGTGGTTTTGTTATTGTACAGGAAAATCAAAGACTATGTGCCAAAGGAACATTTCATTCCTCTGTATAGACAGTCAGTTTTTCTTGATCCCAAACTTTTTCCCTGACTTATCTCTCTCAACCACACCCATCAGAAAAAAAAGTCTCTCCTCAGAACTACAACAGATCCTTACTTGCATCTGCCTCATAAATTTTTTAATTTAATTTTTACAGATGTATATAGTTGTGTCTCATCTGTCATAATTGCTATACAATTCTAGAAAATTTATTTCTCATTCTTTATTCATACCTCTGCATGAAAACAATCTATATTTGTTTGATTTAATAATGTCTAGGAATTAGCATCTTCTGAATAATGTCTAGGAGTAAGTTTAGGAATTATAATCTTCTGAATACCCACAATATCACAGGTGAATAAAAACAGCACCTAAATACTTTTTCATATAATTTAAAACACCACACTCAAAAATGAAGTTGAAAAAGATGAAAATTTTATCATTGAAGATATAGGGACCATATATATGCCTCTCCTTCTCTTGATTCACTAACTGAACTACAGGAAAAAAGACTTTCATATTTATGTGTAGAAATGTTTTTCATACTCATGGAAATCATATTGGTATATTGCACCAAAGTAAAAGATTCTAGGGTATGGGGGGGAAGGGTTCATATCCTGGAACATGATGGCAGAGGAGGACCTAGTGGGGGTTGTATTGTTATGTGGAAAACTGGGAAATGCTATATATGTACAAATTACTGTATTTTACTGTCAACTGTAATTATAAGCATCTAAAAAAAGAAAATCATATTAAATGACTTTGGGGAAAAGATCAATTTCAAAGTATTATTTATAAAGAGAATACATCACCATTTGTGAATAAAAAAAACTGGCTCAATATAGATAGCCAAATCATATTGGTTAAATGATGATTCTTCTAGTTAATTTTGCATTTTAATTATTTAAAATGACCATATAAGTGGTCCACATTGCTGATCAACTTTGAAACAGTTTCAGTTCCATAAGATGAGCCTAATATTAAAACCATATTTACAGAATTATGTCTGTTTTGAGAGGCTATGACAAAGAAGTATGGATCTGCAGGGAATAATGTAAATAATATATCTCTGTTCTCAATTGTCTCACCATATAGAAGACTTCAACAGCTTGTTGCTTAACTTTACATTATTAACAGTTTGGAACAAATAATTCTTTGTTGTATGAGATTGTGCTGTACATTGTGGAATGTTCAATAACATCCCTGGTTCCTATTCACAAAATGCTGCTAATATTCCTCCAATTTTACCAGTTGTCTAGTGCCTGTAACATAAACATCCTAGGGGACAAAAGCACCCCAGTGAAATTCTTTCATGCAGTATTGCACATGTCATTCAACTTAAATAAACCTGTGTAGGACTTGAGAGTCACCTTATGACCATCAATTGTCACTCCAATTCTGTTGGACATTTGACATGTAGGAAACCTTAAATTAATCTTAAACTGAATCCAAAACATAACAATAAATATTTAATTATTAACTCTCCTATTCACAGAAGAAAATAAAATGAAAAATAAAATATTTATGACTCCTGAGAGTTTGAATCAACAACTAAAATATTCACTTATTGAGTTCTTCTTTACATACAGCACTCAACCAAGCATGAGGAAGATAGAAGTGTCAGATCAAGCCTATGCTCAAATCTTTGTGAGCAAGAGAAGGAGTAGAATTAAGCTAAATGTTTTCTAAGGGATGATCTACTTACTCCTTTGTTTTTAATAGGAGAAAAATAATGTCTAGAAAAATGAGAAATGGGACAAGTGGTGGCTCACCTAGTTGAGTGTATATGTTAAAATGTGCAATGACCCAGGTTCAAGCCCCCAGTCCTCACATGCAGGGGATATCTTCAAGAGTGGTGAAGTAGTGCTGCTAGTGTATCTCTGTCTCTCTTCCTGGCTGATTCCTCTTTCCTTCTCAATTTTTCTTTGTTTCTATTCAAGAAATAACAAAGTAAAAAAAAACATTTTCTAAAATTAAAATATATATATATATTTTGAAAAATGAGAAAGATGATATGTTCTAATAGCATCAACCTAGTAGATAAACTTGGCTTGTTTCAAGATAAAGCTGTCTTGATTACTTGTCAATAATTTGGAGCAAAATCAAATATTGACTGGCTGCCAAATAACAGAATAAGACAGACTCCATGTGCTGCAAGAATTCAGAGTAAACGGAAATGTAGTCTGGGCTGGAAAGCTTAAAGAAGCGGGACCCAAGCCAGACCTTAGAGATCACAGGTGGCTTCAAGGAAGGATCATGAGAGTCACTGTAGTATCTTTCCCATGGTCTTGGCTCAAGCTGGGAGAAAACATGAGAGAAAACTGAGAAGCAGGAGAACATCTGATATGAGCCAGAGACTGAGTTTATGTGGGGAATGAATAAAAGTAAGATTTTTGGTAGTTTTCAAAGGCATTTTGAGGAATGCCAGATTATCTTCTATACTGAGTACTGTCCCTACTTTTGTTCTTCAATCTGCAACTACAAAAAATGAACTCAGTGGCTCAGTGCAGGCTCTTGGGAGCAGGTTTTCTAGATTCAAAACACATACCTAAATCTTCAGGCACCACTGGGAGTTAGTCAGGTGCAATTTGAATCTTTAGGATTAAAATTGTAAACTAGAAAAGTTCTCACACATGACATTGAAACAGAAACTATCATTGTGCTTCTAAACTGCAGCTTTCATCACTTATATCCCTTTAGCATTTGATCTTTAACATTAAAATGGACTGGATTTCTTTTGTCCTGCACAAGATAAATTTTCCCTTGGTGTCAAGAGATGAGTCTGGCATCAGTGAATGGATTATGTAAATCATGAGCAAAGGAAATCCAATTACACAGAACAATAGAGTTACTCCTATACTGAATACAAATAAATAAAAGTAAAATGGTTTTATCAACATCCATAGAAGATCTATCAACAAAGCCCCAGGAAATAACAGATTCAGTTTACCAGTATTATATAGACAGATTTTCAAAAGGATTGCTTGGAAAAAAAGAAAGGGAAATATAAAGTAGCAATGGTAGGGATTTCCCCACTCTCTTTCATTTTTATTTACTTATTATTACTAGAGAGAGAGATTGAAAGGGAAGGGAGAAAACAGAGAGTCAGAGAGACACCTGCAGCCCTGCTTAACCACTCATCATGAAGCTTTTCTCCTGCAGGTAGGTACCAGGGGCTTGAACCCAGGTTCTTGTGTACTGTAATAGGTGTGCTTAAACAGGTGCACCACCACCAGGCCCCAAGGGACTGCTTTGGTGATTCTAGGTACTAATTAGTATTCTTACTCTGACCCCAGTGATACAGGCAGGCATAAGGACTAGAAAAAATATGCCCAAATACAAGCTGATGATTCATGGAAAGTATAATTATAAGTGAGATTATGATTCATATCATCACCTGTTTTCTAAATGTCATATGGTAAAAACAGAAAAATACTGATTATTTGTGGACAGTATAATTATAAATAACCCAATAATTTCATAGCTATTTTCAAATGTTATATGGTAAATATACTATCAGCAGGAAAAGTATTTCAGCTAGAGTGGAAGTATTCAAACTTTGTAATTAGATGAATTTGCTTTATATACTATGATTTCCTAGGGGAAATATTAAACCTGTTATATACTTGGAAGAGATGTATTTCAGGCTGCCTAGATAGTTTACCTGAGAGGTTACTGGATTTGCTATGAGTGCACCTAGGTTCAAGTCCAGCCCCTATTGCACTAGGGTGTCGGGTTGCATCACAAAGGAGAGAGAAGAGACCAGGAATTTGCTGCAGAGCAGGAACACAAATCTTTATTCAGGAGGGTGCCCCAGAGTTGGGAGCAAACCAGCACAGAGGTTTAGGCCACCTGGAGCTAGCAAAATGGCCACCTCCCACTATGCCCAACAGCCCTTCTCCAGGTTGGGTCACAAAAGAGAGAAGAGAGCTAAAGCAGAAGAAGCAGGAGGGGCTTTTATGGGAGGATTCCAGAAGTGGCAAGTTGGGACATGATTGGCTAGTGGAATGCATATATAGCAAACCTACAGGCAACATCATACTCAATGGACAGAAGCTGAAAGCGTTTCCCCTCAGATCAGGGACTAGACAGGGCTGTCCACTATCACCATTACTCTTCAACATAGTATTGGAAGTTCTTGCCATAGCAATCAGGCAAGAGAAAGAAATCAAAGGAATACAGATTGGAAGGGAAGAAGTCAAGCTCTCACTATTTGCAGATGATATGATAGTATACATAGAAAAACCTAAAGAACCCAGCACAAAACTACTGGAAGTTATTAGGCAATACAGCAAGATGCCAGGCTACAAAATTAATGTACAAAAATCAGTGTCATTTCTTTATCCAAACACTACATCTGAAGAAGAATACATCCAGAAGAAGAATACATCACTCTCATTCACTGTTGCAGCAAAATCAACAAAATACCTAGGAGTAAAGCTGACCAAAGAAGTGAAAGACTAGTATATTGAAAACTCTGAGTCACTATTCAAGGAAATAGAAACTGATACCAAGAAATGGAAAGATGTCCCATGCTCATGGATTGGAAGAATAAATATCATAACAATGAATATTCTCCCCAGAGCCATATACAAATTTAATGCAATACCCATCAAAGTTCCACCAAGCTTCTTTAACAGGATAGAACAAAAACTACAAACACTTATCTAGAAGCAGAAAACACCTAGAATTGCCAAAACCAACTTGAGGAAAAGAAACAGAAATGGAGGCATCACACTTCCAGATCTCAAACTATATTATAAAGCCATCATCATCAAAACAGCCTGGTACTGGAACAAAAATAGGCACACAGACCAGTGGAAGAGAATTGAAAGCCCAGATCTAAACCCCCACACCTATGGATATCTAATCTTTGGTAAGGGGGCCCAAAGTATTAAATGGAGGAAGGAGAATCTCTTCAATAAATGGTGTTGGGAAAACTGAGTTGTAACATGCAGAAGAATGAAATTGAACCACCTTATCTCACCAGAAACAAAAATAAACTTCAGATGGATCAAAGACCTAGATGTTAGACCAGAAACTATCAAATATCTAGAGGAAAAGATTGGTGGAACACTTTTCCAACTAAACCTCAAGGGCATTTTTGATGAAACAAACCCAATTGCAAGGAAGACTAAAGCAGAAACAAACCAATGGGACTACATCAAATTGAAAAGCTTCTGCACAGCCAAAGAAACTATCACACAAACAAAGAGACCCCCTCACAGAATGGGAGTAGATCTTCACATGCCATACATCAGACAAGAGACTAATTACCAAAATATACAAAGAGCTTAGCAGACTTAGCACCAAAAAAGCAAATGACCCCATCTAAAATTGGGCAGAGGATATAAACAAGACATTCACTTCAGAGGAGATCCAAAAGGCTAACAAACATATGAAAAACTGTTCCATGTCACTGATTGTCAGAGAGATGCAAATAGAGACAGCATTGAGATACCACCTCACTCCTGTGAGAATGGCATACATCAAAAGGACAGCAGCAACAAATGTTGGAGAGGCTGTGGGGAAAGAGGAACCCTTCTGCACTGCTGGTGGGAATGTAAATTGGTCCAGCCTCTCTGGAGAACAGTCTGGAGAACTCTCACAAGACTAGACATAGACCTTCCATATGATCCAGTAATTCCTCTCCTGGGGTATATCCCAAGGATTCCATAATGTCAAATCAAAAATATATGTGTACACCTATGTTCATAACAGCACAATTCATAATAGCTAAAACCTGGAAGGAACTCAGGTGCCCAACAAAAGATGAGTGGCTGAGAAAGCTGTGGTATATATACACAATGGAATACTATGCAGCTATTAAGAACAATGAATCCACCTTCTCTGACCCATCTTGGACGGAGATAGAAGGAATTATGTTAAGTCAGCTAAGTCAGAAAGACAAAGATGAGTATGGGATGATCCCACTCATCAACAGAAGTTGAGAAAGAAGAACAGAAGGGGAAACTAAAAGCAGGATCTGATTAAATCGAGAGTAGGGCAACAAAGTAAAAACCCTGTGGTGAAGGGGATGGTGGAAATTCAACTTCCCGGGCAGTGGAGGGGTGTGGGGGTGGGTGGGTGGGATGGGACACAGTCTTTTGGTGGTGGGAATGGTGTTTATGTACACTCCTATTAAAGTGTAGTCATATAAACCATTATTTAATTAATATGAGAGGGGAAAAATTGATCCTATATCTAGAACTTTTAAAAACACAGACTGAGTCTTTTTAATACATAGGCTGAGTCTTTGATATGTTGACTCTCTCAAAAGCCTAGACTAGGAAGAACAGAAGCAACCGGTGGCACCGCTATATACAAGATGCTGAGTATTATACAGCAAACCCTAAAAAAGGGACTTTTCCAAGTTAACCCAATTACTAAATAATGTGATGATAACAATAACTATCCATTGTCTTCTTGAACACTAAGACAGCAGGAACCTCACATTTCCACTATAGAGCCTGTATTTTCCCCAGTCCTGGAACCTTAGGGTGGGGCGCACTTTCCTGCATGCTTCTCTCAATTCATATCAAATAATATTGCATCAGTCGATCGCAACCTAATCAAGGCAACTAGTGCCACCCCAGCAATCTTCACTTCAGACTGTGTCCAGAGACTTCAGGTGTGTAATGACAACCCTTCAGCTTCATCACTCAGGTGAGATCTTTCCTTTCATAGTATTCTCTAATTCCATTCCAGATGGTTCACTTCCTAACAAAGTCCCAAAACCTAGATATAAACCAGGTTCCCTGAGATAGAGCATATGTTCACACGTATCCATAAACCAGGGAAAATATATACCTGAAAGCAGAAGTACACAAAAGTCTACAGAGAGTACCCCCTCAACACTTCATCTACACTATTCCAGCCTTTAGGTCCATGATTGTTGAACACTTTGTTTGGCTTTGTATGTTAACTCTCTTTTCAGTCACCAGGTTCTGGATGCCAGCATGATGCCGACCAGACTTCCCTGGACAGAAGACCCAGTTGTACCAGTGTGTCCTTGAGCTCCGATTCTCCAGAGACCCACCCTACTAGGGAAAGAGAGAGGCAGACTGGGAGTATAGATCAACCAGTCAATGCCCATGTTCATCGGGGAAGCAATTACAGAATCAGACCTTCCACCTTCTGCAACACACAACAACCCTGGGTCCATACTCCTAGAGGGATAGAGAATGGGAAAGCTATCAGGGAGGGGATGGGGTATGGAGACAGGGTGGTGGAAATTGTGTGGAGTTGTACCGCTCCTATCCTACGGTTTTGTTAATGTCTCCTTTCTTAAATAAATTTAAAAAATTTAAGTAGCAAAGGATATCACAGATTATAGCAAACCTAAACAAAATCTCAAGAGTTGGTTCCTTTTGCTTCATTAAAAAAGCAAGCACCTCTTCAGCTAAAGCTCACTGTTTTCTTATTTGGTTTCAGTCCTTCCTGGGAACTAGGCAAAGCCAGTTGGAAGACATGAGGTAATGGGGAATCTCCCCCTCCCTGATGGAGATAAACCAAGTTGGAGTCTCAGTCTATTTCTTAGTCTTGCCAAATGAGCTGTTCTGCCTGAGGAACCAATCAAACAATCTTACTGTAAAAAATGTATATACTTTTCCACATTGCCATACCATAGAGCTGAAAATGCAATCCCTTCAGTGATTGCCAAATCACACAAGAGTATGGGAATGGTATTTGTGTTAAGTTACAGTTCACTATCTCTATGACATTTGCCAAGCCTTTCTCATTTTTTACATTTCCATTGAAAAGTAAATAGTTCATCTTAATAGCTCATCTCTGGCACAAGGGAGAATACAAGTAAAAAGAAAAAAATATATTTGAAGATAAGGAAAATCCTACCCCTTTAAGCTGAAACAGGAGTGAAATAAATTTAGTCAAGATTCTGGAAGAATACTTTTTGATCCATTTTACCAAGCTAAATTCCATGAATAATCTGGAAAAGATGTTTTGTGGCAAACCATTTGGTGCTATTCTATGGTTGGCACCAGTTGGAATTACTAGGATTTGTGTCATATTCCATAGTCTATGATGCTAGGAGCTCAGGGAATGTCTTTTAGATGAGAAAGTGAGGCTATCTAAAAAAAAGAACAAGAGAAATGAAACAAGTGACCATAATACCAAAACTCAACTCTACTACTTACGAACTTTACATCCTTAAGCAAATGAAATAACCTCTGGGAGTTTTGACTTTTATAAGCCAATGACAATAACAGTAGCTATTTAATTTGGTGGTACTACTGTATGGAAGCAGTTTAGAGGCTACCCAGAAAATAAGTATGCAAGCATGCATTGAACCAGGAGCCAGAGAACTATGGCCTGTGGATCACCAGTTTTTGTAAACAGTTCAGTCTGAACACAACCTCACTCATTCATTTGCACGTTGTCTGCGGCTGCTTTCTAAATACAATGACAGAATTGAGTAGCCAAGACAGAGACCTCATAGTCTGTAAAAGTGAAAATTATGCCATCTAGCCCTTTCCATAAAAAGGAATATGATGATTACAGGACCGTTTTGTCACATGGATACACTTTCTTATCACCTTGTATCAGGTGTCTGCATACCACTGTCACCATCAACTTAAGTCCTGCTCCACTGTCCAATACCAGGTCTCCAACCCTCTCTTGACTCCTTCCTGCCTCTTTTCCAGAGTCCTTGTCTTTGCTGAAATAAGTATTTTCTTTTTATATTTATTTATTTATTTTTGATAGAAAGTATAAGTTTAGTTTTAGGTCCCTTAGCACATTAGATAGAGAAAGCCAGAAACTGAGGGGAGGTTAGAGAGGGAGAGAGACAGAGAGACACTTGCAGCTCTGCTTCACCACTTGTGAAGCTTTCCCCCTGCAGATGGAGACCAGAGGCTTGAATCTGTGTCTTTATGCCCTATAACATGTGCACTCAACCAGATGCACCATTACCCAGCCTCTATCTCTCTCTCCCATTCTATCACTCCCTTCCCTCTCAATTTCTGGCTCTCTCTATCCAACAAATAAGATAATAAAAGACAAATGAATAAATAAGATGTCTTGGATGCCCTCATTGTGCCCATCTCTGGGTTCAGTTTTCTTTGACATAAGTGAGGGGGGAAGAATATATCCCCAGTGAAACCTTGATCTTTGAAACTAAGTTCAACAAAAGCCTTAGGATCACCTCCATGTTATCACTGAGCTATAAGCTCTAACCTGAGGAGCACAGATATAGTGGCAGTTAAAAATTAAAGTTTTCCAGAAAGTCATGTCAACTGGAAAATTATTTCACATTCCTAACACTATGGTATGCTTACTGACAGAGCTATAGGGAGAGACACTTACACAAAGTGAATTTGATCTGTAGCTATGTTCTATTCATGTCTATCCTCCAAATTTTCTTCCTATTTAAAAGAAGAATTTGAACTTTAAAACATACATATTTAATGCGTGAAAGAAAAGATGGAACTTCATGAACAGTGAAATGGTGTGTCTCTTCTATCTCCCTTCCTCTCTGTTTATTACCCTCTGTCTAAAAAAAGAGTTGGGGGTCCTAAGCAATGCTGCACAGGGATGAGAGGAGTGTTCACTGTCCCTGGGGATGTCACAACAGCATCTGCTTTCCCCACCAGCCCTGGGTTCCTCTGCACTCCCTCCAATTGAGTCAGAGCTCAATTCCTGAATCTCGGTTGGTGTCACAGGTGTGCAGAGCAGAGGTCCTGCATGCATGAGCTTATGTCAGAGTGATGCTCTGATCACTCTTCTTCTCAATAACAAATAGATAAATCTTAAAAAGAAGGAGGATGGAGTCGGGCGGTGGCGCAGTGGGTTAAGCGCACGTGGCGCAAAGCGCAGGGACCAGCGTAAGGATTCCCTGGCTCCCCACCTGCAGGGGAGTCGCTTCACAGGCGGTGAAGCAGGTCTGCAGGTGTCTATCTTTCTCTCCCCTCTCTCTCTGTCTTCCCCTCCTCTCTCCATTTCTCTCTGTCCTATCCAACAACAAAGCAACGTCAACAATGGCAATAATAACCACAACGAGGCTGCAACAACTAGGGCAACAAAAAAAAGGGGGGGAAGGCCTCCAGGAGCGGTGGATTCATGGTGCAGGCACCGAGCCCAGAAATAACCCTGGAGGGAAAAAAAAAAAAAAAAAGAAGGAGGAGTGGAACTCAGAATTCTTGCTCTCCAAGATCCCAGGATTGGTGTTCTACAGGTATGAAGTCCCAACAACAAAAAGGCCTAAGAAAAAAATTAAATTAAAAAATAAAGAGATTAATTTGTTAAAAAGGAAAAAGGTTTTTTGAAAATATACATTTTGCCTGTCAGAGGTTGATTTATATGCAAAGACAAAATGCCCTCTAACCTGCAAAGACAAAATGCCCTCTGACTGCAGATGAACTTCCAAACTAAATTAAACATCAAATAGAATGAAAGACCATGTGGAATACAAAAATTGTGTTTTAAGGTTTGGTATTAACAAGATATGGCGGGTACATTTGAAGAGATGAAGGTTTTCACTCTTACTCCCTAGTATAGTTTTAATTTAAAATAAATTGACTTTCTCTTCCCCTAAATGGCTCAAGGATTGTCAGCAAGTCTCAGACTTGAGAAAAGATCTTAACAGCCAAATATCATTTGCAACACAAACGCTGGCACCACCTCAACATCACAATGGCATAAACACTGCTGTGCTATAATCAACATATGAGGGAAGACATATTTTTCTAGCAATGGACAAAGATATATGGAGTTCTCGCTATAAAATAAGCACATTTGGAGAGTCAGTGGTGTTGGGACTATGTGTAAGCTTGATAGAGCTTGGGAGAACTACCCCCATCCTTGGATGGAGGTCTGAGAAGATACCCTGTTGGTTAGTCTCTCTCAACCGAGGTGAGCAAAAGGGGCAAAACTCAGACTTAGTTCTTTCCTTTTTGACTCTCAGGCCCACAGAAACCCCAATACTTCTCCCCATTAACTGCAGGCCACATGGCCGCCTACTTTAAGATTCACTTACTCAAAGTCACCTTACCTTCTGAAGAACACACCTTACCACACACTCCATCATACACCTCAGACCCCAGACAAGAGAAATTCCAAACTATATGGCCTTTTGATAACCATCTTCTCTCTGTCTCACCCTACTGGTTTAACACCTATGCTTCTCTCAAATACCTTTGGATAATTAAGTTGCTTGCATCATGGAGAATAACTGTCTTGTATCTCATCAATTCCTGTCATACCAGCCCCCTACCATAATGGCAAGCTGACCTTTAAGAAACATGTAATTTCTGGCAATAATTCCCCTTGTTTGGTTTTCTATTTAACTCATGTCCACCTGCTAAGAAAGGAGACCTAAGACCTGAGACTTGAGATCTGAGGTCTGAGCACGCTGCAGGTCTCCCTGGTGTCTTTTACTTCGTGTCGTCCCCTGTCGCGAGTGAGAAAGAACCGGTCCGTTACCTTTCCCCTGGAGATCAACCCGCCAGAGACCCTGACAAGGTGGTAGTGCACCGGGTTAAGCACACATGATGCAAAGCACAAGGACCAACTTAAGGATCGTGGTTCGAGCCTCCGGCTCCCCACCTGCAGGGAAGTTGCTTCACAGGCGGTGAAGCAGGTCTGCAGGTGTCTTTCTCTCCCCCTCTCCATGTTCCCCCCCTCCATTTCTCTCTGTCCTATCCAACAACGACGACATTGATAACAACAATAGTAAGTACAATAAGGGCAACAAAAGGTAATAAATAAATATTAAAAAAAATAATAATAATAAATAAGCACATTTGCTAGTTACTCACAGGAATCTAACCTCAGTACAATTGTGCATAGCAAAAGGTAACTTGAAAGAATATAAAAATTCAACCAGCATATGTGAAGGAGATAACCAATTTGCTTTGCTTCCTCAGTGAAACAAACTAGAGTCTTCTTGCACTTTCCATTTTTTAAGTATA
The DNA here is from genome assembly GCF_950295315.1 of Erinaceus europaeus. Classification (NCBI taxonomy): domain Eukaryota; kingdom Metazoa; phylum Chordata; class Mammalia; order Eulipotyphla; family Erinaceidae; genus Erinaceus; species Erinaceus europaeus. Next base: position 35,228,144 of record NC_080166.1, read on the forward strand.
ATATATGTTCATTAAAAGGGTTTAAAAAGAACAAAATAATGACATCTGGACACATAAAAAAGAACAAACAGCACAAAACCTCAATTGTCCAACACAATGCAGATTTAAAATAAAATTGGAAATTTCAGAGTTGGCAAAATAGTTCAATTGGATACTGTGCTGCTTTGCCATGAGCACAGCCCAGGTTCAAGCCTGACTCCTACTGCACTGAAAGAAGCTTTGCCCCCCCCCCCCAATTCCAACCCACCCTTTCATTCTTTCTCTCACTACCTCTCTATATCTCTTTTTCTATCAAAAAATAATGAAACTGGAATTATTTTTATATATAGGATCAGGCATATTGTGATCATTTCTCAGTATATACAAGTATTGAACAGTTTGTACATCTGAAACTAACAGACATTTTATGTTAACTAGACCACAATTAAAAGTAATCTAACTGGTCCTTTTCCCAGCCATGACATCATCTTCCCAGACAATAATTAGGATACACTTGCATATCAGATTTCAGGCTCAGGTAAAAAAAAAAAAAAAACACTAGTATAGCTACAGACCCTTTGAAATATAACTAGAATATGCCTACTAGCTATCTACAAAATGGAGGACCCCTCAACACTTCATCTACACTATTAGGTCCATGGTTGTTCAACAATTTGTTTGGCTTTGTATGTTAACTCTCTTTTCAGCCACCAGGTTCCAGATGCTAGCATGATGCTGACCAGACTTCCCTGGACAGACAACCCCACCAATGTGTCCTGGAGTTCCACTTCCGCAGAGCCCTTCCCCACTAGGGAAAGAGAGGCTGGGAGTATGGATCAACCTGTCAACACCCATATTCAGCAGGGAAGCAATTACAGAAGCCAGACCTTCAACCTTCTGCATACCACAATGATCTTGGGTCCATATTCCCAGAGGGTTAAAGAATAGGAAACTATCAGGGGAGGGGATGGGATACAGAGTTATGGTGGTGGGAATTGTGCAAAGCTGAACCCCTCTTATCCTACGGTTATGTCAGTGTTTCCTTTTTATAAATAAAAAAAAAAAAATTTAAAGCAATCTAACTGAAAAATAGTTGAAGATATTCTGTAGGTCCCAGTGCTGCTTATTGTTGGAACTGAGCAAGGAGAAAATGGAGAGATGAGTAGAAGAGCTGGTTCTCTTGATTCACAGAGTTCACTTCAGTTGGAGAATCATGGCTTAACAGATAGAAACTTATTAATAGGTATGAGTTCATGTCGACACTGCTTCTGTGTGATCCCATTTCCACATCCCTTGTTAACATCCAAAAATTTGAAGATCAATCTTGCTATTTCACCCTTCACAGAAAAGTTGCCTCATGGCCCTCCTTCCTGTTTCAGTCTCTTTAGTTTTGAACTTTTCAGGGTTCTAAAATTTTCTCCTCAGGAGCAATCTTCTTAAGAGGGGTGTCTGCATTCACTTCTCTTTATGGTCATCACCCTGATAGTTGACAATTATATAGAACTCCCCACTTTTCAGCTTTTTTATCCATCCCCTAGTCTTCATATGCAGTAGTATCACAATTCCCAATTTACTCAGGAAATGGGAGTATACATCAATGGACTCACTATTTATACACATGATCCTCTCCCATCTCCATCCTGAAAAAAAGATTTATTGTAACATTATATTTACAAGCATATATAATAATTCATATTACAATATGAATTCTCTCCTACATATGCAACATATAGTTATTTTGGGCATGAAAACTTTATAGACACTTTGTAGGAAATTCTTCTCAAAAAGCTACTATGACACTAAGATAGTCAACAAAATGTACTGTTGAATTAGATACCCAAGTTTTCATGAACATATAACTGTATGTTTCTCTGGGCCCAACCATTTCCCCCTTTCTTCTTTTCATATTGTCTGTTATTTACTCTTATTTTAACAAACCAGTCTCTCACAGCTTCATTTCCGCTTCAAATAGCTGAGTCATCTAAAACAAAAATTAGGTGACCATGTTCATTAAGAAATGCATAACAGAGCAAGCTCGAACAGGACATGAAAATCAATGCTAATGCACAGCAGGCACTGGCGCTATAATGGTGAGCATGGCTGACTTCCAAATTAATGCTAATGCCTGATACAGACAAGATTTGATACAGAGACAATGAAAAGTGAAATTTCAGGGAGCCAGGATAGATAGCTCACCTTTTAAAGTGCATAGTTTGGCATATGAGAGGACACAGGTTCAAGCCCTTGGCCATCATATGTGAGCACAAATGGAAATTTTCACTAATAGTGGCACAGTGCTATGGTCTCTCTACCTCTCTCTCCCCCCTTGTCCCCCTCTCACTCTTTCTGGAAAACAGAAGAGGAAATTTGTTGGGACTAGGAAATAGAGCAGATAAAAATCCCCAGCTAATAACTGCCAGGAAAGAAGGAAAGAAGAAAGGAAGGAAGGAAGGAAGGAAGGAAGGGAGGGAGAGAGGGAGGAAGGAAGGGAGAGAGGAAGGAAGGAAGGGAGAGAGGGAGGAAGGAAGGAAGGGAGAGAGGGAGGGAGGAAGGAAGGGAGAGAGGGAGGGAGGAAGGAAGGGAGAGAGGGAGGGAGGAAGGAAGGAAGGGAGAGAGGGAGGGAGGAAGGAAGGAAGAGAGGGAGGGAGGAAGGAAGGGAGAGAGGGAGGAAGGAAGGAAGGGAGAGAGGGAGGGAGGAAGGAAGGAGAGAGGGAGGGAGGAAGGAAGGGAGAGAGGGAGGGAGGAAGGAAGGGAGAGAGGGAGGGAGGAAGGAAGGGAGAGAGGGAGGAAGGAAGGAAGGAAGGAAGGGAGAGAGGGAGGGAGGAAGGAAGGGAGAGAGGGAGGAAGGAAGGAAGGGAGAGAGGAGGAAGGAAGGAAGGGAGAGAGGGAGGGAGGAAGGAAGGGAGAGAGGGAGGAAGGGAGGAAGGAAGGAAGGAAGGGAGAGAGGGAGGAAGGGAGGAAGGAAGGAAGGAAGGGAGAGAGGGAGGAAGGAAGGAAGGGAGAGAGGGAGGGAGGAAGGAAGGGAGAGAGGGAGGGAGGAAGGAAGGGAGAGAGGGAGGGAGGAAGGAAGGGAGAGAGGGAGGGAGGAAGGAAGGGAGAGAGGGAGGAAGGAAAGAAAGAAGGAAGGGAGAGAGGGAGGAAGGGAGGAAGGAAGGAAGGGAGAGAGGGAGGAAGGGAGGAAGGAAGGAAGGGAGAGAGGGAGGAAGGGAGGAAGGAAGGAAGGGAGAGAGGGAGGGAGGAAGGAAGGGAGAGAGGGAGGAAGGAAGGAAGGAAGGAAGGGAGAGAGGGAGGGAGGAAGGAAGGGAGAGAGGGAGGAAGGAAGGAAGGGAGAGAGGGAGGAAGGAAGGAAGGGAGAGAGGGAGGGAGGAAGGAAGGGAGAGAGGGAGGAAGGGAGGAAGGAAGGAAGGAAGGGAGAGAGGGAGGAAGGGAGGAAGGAAGGAAGGGAGAGAGGGAGGGAGGAAGGAAGGGAGAGAGGGAGGAAGGGAGGAAGGAAGGAAGGGAGAGAGGGAGGGAGGAAGGAAGGGAGAGAGGGAGGGAGGAAGGAAGGGAGAGAGGGAGGAAGGAAAGAAAGAAGGAAGGGAGAGAGGGAGGAAGGGAGGAAGGAAGGAAGGGAGAGAGGGAGGAAGGGAGGAAGGAAGGAAGGGAGAGAGGGAGGGAGGAAGGAAGGGAGAGAGGGAGGGAGGAAGGAAGGGAGAGAGGGAGGGAGGAAGGAAGGGAGAGAGGGAGGGAGGAAGGAAGGAGAGAGGGAGGAAGGAAGGAAGGAAGGAAGGAAGGGAGAGAGGGAGGGAGGAAGGAAGGGAGAGAGGGAGGAAGGAAGGAAGGGAGAGAGGGAGGAAGGAAGGAAGGGAGAGAGGGAGGGAGGAAGGAAGGGAGAGAGGGAGGAAGGGAGGAAGGAAGGAAGGAAGGGAGAGAAGGAGGAAGGAAGGAAGGGAGAGAGGGAGGAAGGGAGGAAGGAAGGAAGGGAGAGAGGGAGGAGGAAGGAAGGGAGGAGGGAGGGAGGAAGGAAGGGAGAGAGGGAGGAAGGAAAGAATGAAGGAAGGAGAGAGGGAGGAAGGGAGGAAGGAAGGAAGGGAGAGAGGGAGGAAGGGAGGAAGGAAGGAAGGGAGAGAGGGAGGGAGGAAAGAGAGGGAGGGAGGAAGGAAGGGAGAGAGGGAGGGAGGAAGGAAGGGAGAGATGGAGGGAGGAAGGAAGGGAGAGAGGGAGGAAGGAGAGAGGGAGGAAGGAAGGAAGGAAGGAAGGGAGAGAGGGAGGAAGGGAGGAAGGAAGGGAATGAGGGAGGGAGGAAGGAAGGGAGAGAGGGAGGGAGGAAGGAAGGGAGAGAGGGAGGGAGGAAGGAAGGGAGAGAGAGAGGGAGGGAGGAAGGAAGGGAGAGAGGGAGGGAGGAAGGGAGAGAGGGAGGAAGGAAGGAAGGAAGGAAGGAAGGGAGAGAGGAAGGAGGAAGGAAGGGAGAGAGGGAGGAAGGAAGGAAGGGAGAGAGGGAGGAAGGAAGGGAGAGAGGGAGGGAGGAAGGAAGGAAGGGAGAGAGGGAGGAAGGGAGGAAGGAAGGGAGGGAGAGAGGGAGGAAGGAAGGGAGAGAGGGAGGAAGGGAGGAAGGAAGGAAGGGAGAGAGGGAGGGAGGAAGGAAGGGAGAGAGGGAGGGAGGAAGGAAGGGAGAGAGGGAGGGAGGAAGGAAGGAAGGGAGAGAGGGAGGGAGGAAGGGAGAGAGGGAGGGAGGAAGGAAGGAAGAGAGGGAGGGAGGAAGGAAGGGAGAGAGGGAGGGAAGAAGGAAGGAAGGGAGAGAGGGAGGAAGGGAGGAAGGGAGGGAGGAAGGAAGGAAGAGAGGGAGGGAAGAAGGAAGGGAGAGAGGGAGGGAGGAAGGAAGGGAGAGAGGGAGGGAGGAAGGAAGGAAGGGAGAGAGGGAGGAAGGGAGGAAGGAAGGAAGGAAGGGAGGGAGAGAGGGAGGAAGGAAGGGAGAGAGGGAGGAAGGGAGGAAGGAAGGAAGGGAGAGAGGGAGGGAGGAAGGAAGGGAGAGAGGGAGGAAGGAAGGAAGGAAGGAAGGAGAGAGGGAGGGAGGAAGGAAGGGAGAGAGGGAGGAGGAAGGAAGGGAGAGAGGGAGGGAGGAAGGAAGGGAGAGAGGGAGGAAGGAAGGAAGGAAGGGAGAGAGGGAGGGAGGAAGCGAGGAAGGAAGGAAGGAAGGAAAGAAGGAAGGAAGGAAGGAAGGAAGGGAGATAGGGAGGAAGGGAGGAAGGGAGGGGGGAAGGAAGGAAGGAAGGAAGGAAGGAAGGAAGGAAGGAAGGAAGGAAAGAAGGGAGAGAGGGAGGAAGGAAGGAAGGAAGGAAGGAAGGAAGGAAGGAAGGAAGGGGAGTTGAGTGGTAGCACAGCAGGTTAAGCGCACATGGCACAAAGTGCAAGGGCTGGCATAAGGATCCCAGTTCGAGACCCTGACTCCCCACCTTCAGGGTAGTCCCTTCACAAGCAGTGAAGCAGGTCTGCAGGTGTCTGTCTTTCTCTCTCCCTCCTCTCTCCATTTCTCTCTGTCCTATCCAACAATGATGGCATCAATAACAACAACAATAATAACTACAATAAACCAAGGGCAACAAAAGGAAATAAATATTTTTTAAAGAAATAAAGAAGAGTTAACTTCATAGAGAAATCCCTTTGCAATTTACTTTCCTACAGAACAGCCATGTTAGCAAATGAAAAAAGAAAAAAGGAAACCTGCAAACAGGTCTCAAGGCAGAGGATCAATTTGTGAGTAGCAGTACTTTCTTCCATTATTTTGTTTGGTTACCACAAAGATCATCACTGGGGCTCTATGCACTGTCCCCAGTACTCTCAGCTGCCATTCCCCACCCCAACCACCACCACCCCCCCCCCACACAGGTAACACTGCCTCAGAGTAACATATCTGAGCATCTCCAGATACTCTACCATTTAAAGAATTATTTAAAAGCAAAACCTGTGAAAAGGGTGCCATCTAGTGACTTCTCTATATACATGATTACTGATCAATTTCAATGATGTCTCCACTGGTTACTACATACGTGTGCAAATATTTAGTTTTTAAAAACAGAATAAAATCTAGGAGATTATCTATTTTTTCACCTAATTTCACACTCAGAATCACTGAGGACCAAAGTGAACACAACCTTGCTTAAGGTCACACCTTTAGAGGTTACCCAAAGTCAATGTGTTTCTCACATGTTATGGTCCCTGTAAAAGGAAACAAGACCATGAAAGACCAAGAAGTATTTTATTTCCTTGTGGAATGTAATTATCTGTCATCTCTTCTGTTAGTGGTCATCATATTGTTTTATGTTTGTTTACTTGCTTAACTTTTCCTTAAGTCATGAATTTTCTGAAGCTAGGGGTCAAATCTCATTCAGTTTTTTCTTAATTTTTTAAATTTATTTTAAAAAGGAAACATTAACAAAACCATAGAATAAGAGGGGTACAACTCCACACAGTTCTCATCACCAGATCTCTGTATCCCATCCCATCCCCTGATAGCTTTCCTATTATTTATCCCTCTGAGAGTATGGACCCAAGTTCACTGTGGGATGCAGAAGGTTGAAGGTCTGGCTTCTGTAATTGCTTCCCTGCTGAACATGGGTATTGGCTGGTCGTTCCATACTCAAGGTCTGCCTCTCTCTTTCCCTAGTAGGGTGGGTTTCTGGGGAAGCAGAGCTCCAGAAGACATTGGTGGGGCCCTCTGTTCAGGGAAATCTGGTCAACATCATCTGGAGCCTAGTGGTTGAAAATAGAGTTAACATACAAAGCCAAAAAACTGTTGAACAATTATGAACCTAAAGGCCGGAACAGCACAGATGAAGAGTTGGGGGGGGGGGGTCCTCCATTTTGTAGATAGTTAGTAGGCATATTTTAGTTATATTCCAAAGAGCCTGTGACTACACTAGTTTTAGGGTTTTTTTTTTCTCTTTGAGCCTAAAATCTGATATGCAAGTGGGTCCAAGTTATTGTCTGGAGAGGTGATGTCATGGCTGGAAAAGGGACAGAAAGCTGGATCATGGAAGAAAGTAGCTCCCTAATACAGGAATAGATATTGTTGACTCTAAACCCCATAAATTTGATTTGGTTTGGGGCCCATATTCAACTTAGGAGCCTATGTCAGCCCTGAATCCCTATAGATCTGAGCTCACATTCTGTGGTCATAAGCAGGAACATTCCAAGCTGCCCCAATATCGACCCATCTTCCTCAGGTGTAGCATAGGGAGTATGTTGTCCATCCTCCCTTCAGAGAATGTGGAACATTCTCTACCACTGTTGATCCAACTTAAGGGCAAGGTCTTATGGGGGCCCACAAAGGAATCTTTTTTGTTGTTCCTGATAGAGATGGCCTGCAACAATGGAGAGAAGGATTTATTTGAGGTACAGGCCTATCATGTCTGTTTGGGAATCTCAGGACTCTCCGAATAGGGGCCCAGCTGATGGGGTGGCCTGATAGTGACTAAAGAGTCATGGTTAAAGTATGGCAGTCTCTTGCCCTTATTCAGCTTTTGCAGTCCTTGCTTTGATAAGGTTAGCTTTCGAGTGAGTGAGAGAACTGTAATAGGAAGGAGGTGAGGAGGATATCTAAGTGTAATTAGATATTTCATTAGGAACTTTAGAAGACTATTATGTATTAGAAGACTATTATGTATTTTTGCTTTCAGGTATATATTTTGCCCTAGTTTATGGATACGTGTGAACATATGTTTGATCTCATGGGACCTGGTCTATATCTAGGTTTTGGGACTTTATTAGGAAGTGAACAACCAATATGTCCTGGAGCTCAGCTTCCCCAGAGCTCCACCCTACTAGGGAAAGAGAGAGGCAGACTGGGAATATGGACCAATCAGTCAACGCCCATGTTCAGCGGGGAAGCAATTACAGAAGCCAGACCTTCTACCTTCTGCAACCCACAATAACCAGAGGGATAGAGAATGGGAAAGCTATTGGGGGAGGGGGTGGGATATGGAGATTGGGCGGTGGGAATTGTGTGGAGTTGTACCCCTCCTACCCTATGGTTTTGTTAATTAATCCTTTCTTTAATAAAAAAATAAATTAAAAAAAATTTTAAAAAAAGGAAGTGAACAACCTGAAATGGAATTAGAGAATACTATGAAAGGAAAAGTCTCACTGGAGTAATGAAGCTGAAGGGTTGTCATTCCACACCTGAAGTCTCTGGACACAGTCTGAAGTGAAGCCTGCTGAGTGGTACTAGTTCTGTTGATTAGGTTGGGATTGGTGGATGCAATATTATTTGATATGAATTGAGAGAAGCATGCAAGAAAGTATACTCCACCCTAAGGTTCCAGGATAGGGGAAAATATAGGCTCTATAGTGGAAATGTGAGGTTCCTGCTATCTTAGGGTTCAAGAAGACAATAGACCGTTATTGTTATAATCACATTATTTGGAAATTGGGTTAACTTTGAAAAATACCGGAGTCAGGTAGTAGTGCAGTGGGTTTAAGTGCAGGTGGTACAAAGCACGAGGATAATGATGAGGATCCCAGTAAAAGCCCCCCGCTCCCCAACTGCAGGGGAGTTGCTTCACAGGTGGTGAAGCAGGTCTGCAGTTGTCTTTCTCTCCCCCTCTGTCTTATCCTCCTCTCTCCATTTCTCTCTGTCCTATCCAATAACATTGACATCAACAACAACAACAATAACTACGATACAACAAGGGCAACAAAAGGAAATGAATATATATATATTTTAAAAAGAAAAATCCCTTTGTTAGTATTTGCTGAATAATACACAACATCACCATAATTTATGTCCTTTGACATTATTTATATGTAGCTGTGCCACCGGTTGCTTCTGTTCTCCCTGGTCTAGGCTTTTGAGAGAGTCAACATATCAAAGACTCAGCCTATGTATTAAAAAGACTCTGTGTTTTAAAAAGTTTGAGACATACAATCAATTTTCCCCTCTCATATTAATTAAATGGTGATTTATATGACTACAAATTGATAGGAGAGTATGTAAACACAATTCCCACCACAAATAGACTGTGTCCCATCCCACCCACCCACCCACCCCTGCCGCCCTGGGAAGCCTAATATCCACCCTCACCCTCAACCCAGGCTTTTTACTTTGGTGCCCTACTCTAGATTTAGTCAAATCCTTCTTTTAGTTTCCCTTTCTGTTCTTCTTTCTCAACTTCTGTTGATTAGTGGGATAATTGCATACTCATCTTTATCTTTCTGACTTAGCTCACTTAACATAATTCCTTCTAGCTCCATCCAAGATGGGTCAGATAAGGTGGGTTCATTGTTCTTAATAGCTGCATAGTATTCCATTGTGTATACCACAGCTTTCTCAGCCACTCATCTGTTGTCAGGCACCTGGGTTGCTTCCAGGTTTTAGCTATTACAAATTGTGCTGCTATGAGCATAGGTGTACACATATCTTTTTGGTTGGGTGCTATGGAGTCCTTGCGGTATATCCCCAAGAGAGGAATTACTGAGTCATATGGGAGGTCCATGTCTAGCCTTGTGAGAGTTCTCCAGACTGCTCTCCACAGAGATTGGAACAACTTACATTCCCACCAGCAATGCAGAAGGGTTCCTCTGTCCCCACAGCCTCTCCAGCATTTGTTGCTGCTGCCCTTTCTGATGTATGTCATTCTCACAGGAGTGAGGTGGTATCTCAGTGTTGTCTTTATTTGCATTTCTCTGACAAGTGACCTGGAGCAATTTTTTATATGTTTGTTAGCCTTTTGGATATCCTTTAAAGTGACTGTTTTGTTCATATCCTCTGCCCATTTTTGGATGGGGTCATTTGCTTTTTTGTTGCTAAGTTTGCTGGGCTCTTTGTATATTTTGGTGATTAGTCTCTTGTCTGATGTATGGCATGCGAAGATCTCCTCCCATTCTGTGAGGGGTCTCCTTGTTTGATGGTTTCTTTGGCTCTGCAGAAGGTTTTCAATTTGATGTAGTCCCGTTGGTTTCTTTCTGCTTTAGTCTTTCTTGCAATTGGGTTTGTATCATCAAAGATGTCCTTGAGGTTTAGGTGGGAAAGTGTTCCACCAATGTTTTCCTCTAAGTATTTGATAGTTTCTGGTATAAAATCCATGTTCTTAATCTATTTGGAGTTTATTTTTGTTTCTGGTGAGATAAGGTGGTTCCGTTTCATTCTTCTGCATGTTTCAACGCAGTTTTCCCAGCACCATTTATTAAAGAAAGCCTCACTCCTCCATTTAATACTTTGGGCCCCATTATAAAAGATTAGATGTCCATAGGTGTGGGGGTTTAGATCTAGGTTTTCAATTCTGTTCCACTAGTCTGTGTGCTTATATTTTTTCCAGTACCAAGCTGTTCTGATGATGATGGCTTTATAATATAGTTTGAGATCTGGGAGTGTGATGCCTCCATTTCTGTTTCTTTTCCTCAAGATGATTTTGGCAATTCTGGGTGTTTTCTGGTTCCAGATAAATGACTGAAATTTATGTTCTATTCTTTTAAATATACTTGCTAGAACTTCGATGGGTTTTGTGTTAAATTTGTATATAGCGGGGAAAAAAAAAAAAAAATTTGTATATAGCTCTGGGGAGAATATTCACTTTGATGATATTTATTCTTCCAATCCATGAGCATGGGATAGCTTTCCATTTCTTGGTATCATTTTCTATTTCATTGAATAGTGAATCATAGTTTTCAGTATACAAGTGTTTTACTTCTTTGGTCAGGTTTTTTACTAGGTATTTTATTGATTTTGCTGCAACAGTGAATAGGAGTGATTTCTGGATATCTTCTTCAGATTTACTGTTTGTATAAAGAAATGTCACTGATTTTTGTACATTGATTTTGTAGCCTGACACCTTGCTATATTGTCTAATAACTGCCTGTAGTTTTCTGCTAGATTTTTCTAGGTTTATCTATATATAGTATCATATGATCTGCAAATAGTGAGAGCTTGAATTCTTCCCTTCTAATCTGTATTCCTTTGATTTCTTTCTCTAGCCTGATTGCTATGGCAAGAAATTTCAATACTATATTGAAGAGTAATGGTGATAAAGCATAGCCCTGTCTAGTCCCCAATCTGAGGGGAAATACTTTCAGCTTCTGTTCAGTGAGTATGATGTTGGCTGTAGGTATGCAATATATGGATTCCACTATCTTGAGGAATTTCCCATCTATTCCCATTTTTTGTAGAGTTTTGAGCATGAATGAATGTTGGATTTTGTCAAAGGCTTTCTCTGCATCTATTGAGATAATCATGTGGTTTTTGGCTTTGCTTTTATTGATGTGGTGAATGTCATTGATTGACTTATGTATGTTGAACCAGCCTTGCATCCCTGGGATAAATCCCACTTGGTCATGATGATCAATCTTTTTGATATACTGTTGTATCTGGTTGGCCAGGATCTTGTTTAATATTTTGGCATCTATGTTCATCAGAGATACTGGTCCAAAGTTTTCCCTTTTTGCTCTGTCCCTATCTGCTTTTGGTATCAGGGTGATGTTGGCTTCATAGAAGATGGAAAGGTGTTTTCCTGTTTCTTTGATCTTGTGGAAGAGCTTTAGAATTATAGGTATTAGCTTATTCCTGAAGGTTTTGTAGAATTTGTTTGTGAAGCCTTCTGGTCCAGGCCTTTTGTTGTGGGGAAGATTCCTAATAACTGTTTTGATTTGTCTGTGATCAGTGCATTTAGGTTTTGTAGTACTTCTTGGTTCAGTTTCCAGGAATTCTTCCATTTATTCCAGATTATCTAGCTTGGTGGCTAATACCTCTTCGTAGAAATCTCTCATGATTTTCTGGATTTCTGTGGTGTCAGTTGTGATATCTCCTCTATCATTTACAATTCTATTTATTTGGATCTTCTCCTTTTTTTTTCTTTCTTTTTCTTTTTTTTTTAGGGAGTCTGGCTAGGGGTTTGTCAATCTTGTTTAATTTTTCAAAGAACCAACATTTGTCTTTATTGATCTTTTGTAGGGTTTTCTTATTTTCAATGTTTTTTATTTCTGCTCTAATTTTAGTGATTTCCGTCCTTCTGTGTCGTATGCTTTACATTGGCTTGTTCTAGCCCTCCCCCTCCAAGAGAATTGGATGAGTCCTGTTAATTTCGCGGGCCTGCTTGGCCCCGCCCCAAGGGACCCTGAGAGAGGGTTCCGGAGTCCGAGAGTTCCTGAGTTCCCCAGTGACAGAGTTCCTGAGTTCCGGAGTTCGAGAGTGCGAGGGTGCGAGAGTTTCTGAGTTCGAGAGTAAGGGAGAGGGTTCCTGAGTTCGAGAGAAAAAGAAAGAGTGCTTGCGCCGCCGCAAAGAGACAGCAGAGTTCTGTTTGGTGATTAGTTTGTCTTAGTTTGTGAATCGTTGTTCCTGAATAAAGAAATACAGCTTCCCTGCCCAGCCGTTGTCTCCGCGTCTCTGTTCACCACCGTGAAGCTAGCCGGCCCGGCAAGAGCCTCCGAAATTTTAACAACACTTCTGGTTGCTTTAGGGTCCCTTTTTTTTTCTTCCTCTACGTCCTTAAAGTGTGCAGTAAGGTAGTTTATTTGAGCTTTTTCTTGTTCTCTAATATGTAGTTGTATGGCTATGAGTTTCCCTCTCAATACTGCTATAGTTGTGTCTCAAATATTTTGATAACTTGTGTCTTCATTTTCATTTTTTTCCAGGAATATTTGAATGTCTTGCTTGAGTGTCTCTCTGAAGCAGTATGTTGTTTAGTTCACAAATTCTGTGACCTTTAGTAATTTTATATTTGTTGTTAAATGTTAGCTTCACTCCACTGTGGTCTGAGATGATACTTGGGATGATTTCAATGCTCTTGAATTTGTTGACACTCTTTTTGTGGCCTAACATATGGTCTATCCTTGAGTATATGCTGTGTGGATTTGAAAAGAATGTGTATTCCAGTTTTGGGGGGTGAAGAACTCTGAAAATGTCCAGAAGGTCTAGTCTGTCCATCTCTTCATTTAATTCACTTGTTTCTTTATTGATTTTATGCTTTTTTGATCTGTCTAAGTGTGAGAGTGGGGTGTTAAAGTCTCCCACTATTATTGTATTATTATTGATGTATTTTTGTAGTTCTTTCTGTAGGTGTTTGATGTATCTAGATGGTCCCTAGTTGGGTGCATAGATACTAATAACTGTTAAATCTTCTTGATTGATTGATCCTCTAATCATGATGTAATGGCCTTGCCTATCTTTTATTACTTTATTTAATTTAAAGTCTATAGTGTCAGAGATGAGAATAGCTGTTCCATGTTTTTTGTGGTACATTAGCCTGTAGGATAGTTTTCTATCCGTTCACTTTAAGCCGGTGTTTGTCTTGTTGGGTCAGATGGGATTTTTGCAAGCAGCATATGGTTCAGTTGTGTTTTCTGAACCCTCCTCTCACTCTGTGCTTTTAATGGGTGAATTTAATCCATTGACACTTATTGATATTATGGATTTAATGTATTATAGTGCCATTACTCAACAATTCTTTATTTTCTCTGATATGTAGTAAATATTATAGTTATCTTCTTGTTTATAAGAGGTTTTTAGAACCTCTTTCAGGGCAGGCTTGCTGATGGTTGCCTCCTTTAACTCTTGTCTGTCTAAGAAGGTTTTGATCCCTCCATCTAATTTGAATGAAAGTCTAGCAGGACATATCATCCTTGGTTGGAACCCTTTTTCATTCAGGGATTGATAGATATCTTGCCATTCTCTTCTGGCTTTTAGAGTTTGAGTGGAGAAGTCTGCTGATAAACTTATGGGTTTTCCCTTGTATGTGATTTTTTGTTTTTCTCTTGCAGCATTTAGGATCCTTTCTTTATCCTTACTTCTTTTCATTGTAACTGTGATGTGTCTTGGTGTCTTCAGGTCTGGGTTGATTCTGTTTGGGAGTCTCTGGGCCTCTTGAATCTTAATGTCCTTTCTGTTGTTTAGGTCTGGGAAGTTTGCTTCTATAATTTACTCTAGAATATTTACTTCTTCCTCTCTTTCTTCCTCAGGCAGGCCAATTATACGAATGTTACTTCTTTTGAGATCATCCCATATGTCTCTGTTGTTGTTTATATGTCTCCCAATCTCTTTTTGAGCTCTTTTACTTCTTGCTTAATTTTCTCTAGCTCATCCTCTGTCTGGCTAATTCTGTTTTCTGCCTCTGTTTTCAGCTTCTTTCTTCAGTTCAGTTATAGTATGAGCTTGTTCTGCTAATTGACCTTTTAGTTCAGCTATTTCAATTTTCAGTTCTCTAACTACCTCGAGGTAGCTAGTATTTTCCTTGAGAGTCTTATCTGTTGTTTCCCTAATTCTGCTAGCCCTTTCCTCCATAGTCGTCTTAATTTCTATGATTACTAGACTTACTTGCATACTTTTCCTATGTATGGTTACTTGACTGATTTGGAGTTTCTTCTGGTCTCCTGTCCTGATTCATTGTGGTAGCAGTTTTATTTGCTCTTGATTTTTTTTCTATTTATGTGTTTTTTTTAATTTTTCTGTTCTGTCATTCTTCAGTTGTTGTGTTTTGAGTACAAGCCATGCTACATTAAAGACCTTTATGACAAGTGCAGTCACCAGTCTCAGAAATTACAACAATAGTAACTGAGGAAAGGATTGATGCAGTTCAACCAATACCATTTAGCAAAAAAAAAAAAACAAAAAAAAAAACACCTTCAGTCCAAGAAAAAATAGCAACCAAACAAAAGAAAAAGAAAGAGACAGGAAAAAAGGTAAAGCAAGAATAGACAATTATGCAAATATACTGTCCACTATAAGTTCTAGGGATAGAAAAGGGAGGAAGGGAAGTAGAAAAGACACACACACATAAAGTCCATTCTGAGTCAGATTTCTTCCCCAAAATAATTCACAAGTGTGTATCAGTGAATTCAGAAAACAAAAGAAGGAGGAAGAAAAATAAAATTAGAAAAAGAAAGGAAGGAAGAAAGAAAGAAAAAAGAAAGAGCAGTGAGAGGAAATAGTTTGTTTTGTTTTGTTTTTTAATTAGCTAGGATGGAAAAAGGAGAGTGGAAAGAAGAGGTAGAGAGAAACAAGTTCCTCTCACAATAGATAGGACACCCAGTCACCTAGCAATGGACAACGTAACAATGGTTAATTTTGATCAACCTGAAGAAGGTGGATGGAAAAGGGACATGTGTATATAATAATACTAGTAACAAAATAAAATAGAGTAGAAAACCTATAACAGTCAGACTGCAGCTTGCACAGTTTGATTGGCTGTAGGCAGCCTGAGCAAAGACAGCCAATTGTAAGAGTATCAAAAAAAAAAAAAAAAAAAAAAAAAACCCTCCAGGTAGTCTTTCCCAGGCAGGGATAAGGCTCTGGTTGATCAGGTATTTTGTTAGTCAAATAGAGCTCCAGCCACTTAAAAAAGAAAGAAAAGTTAAAGGAAGAGGCTTGGAATGACACCATTAGTGAACCAGGAATTTTTGTAAAGAAAATAGCTCAGCGGGGAGCCTGCTAGGAGCAGCTGTGCTGCCCCTGTGGGCTGTTACTGGGGTAGGGGGGTGAGCTTAGAAATAATCAAAGGTAGAGGAAAACATTGGTAAAACACTTTCCCACCTACACCTCAAGGACATCTTTGATGAATCAAACCCAATTGCAAGGAAGACCAAAGCAGAAACAAACCAATGGGACTACATCAAATTGAAAAGCTTCTGCACATCCAAAGAAACTATTAAACAAACAGAGAGACCCCTCACAGAATGGGAGAAGATCTTCACATGCCAGACATCAGACAAGAAACTAATCACCAAAATATATAAAGAGCTCAGCAAACTTAGCCGCAAAAAAGCAAATGACCCCATCCAAAAATGGGCAGAGGAAATGAACAAAACATTCACCACAGAGGAGATCCAAAAGGCTAACAAACATATGAAAAACTGCTCTAGGTCACTGATTGTCAGAGAAATGCAAATTAAGACAACACTAAGATACCACCTCACTCCTGTAAGAATGGCATACATCAAAAAGGACAGCAGCAACAAATGCTGGAGAGGATGTGGGGACAGAGGAACCCTTTTACATTGCTGGTGGGAATGTAAATTGGTACAGCCTCTGTGGAGAGCAGTCTGGAAAACTCTCAGAAGGCTAGACATGGACCTTCCATATGACCCAATAATTCCTCTCCTGGGGTTATACCCCAAGGACTCCATAACACCCAACCAAAAAGAGGTGTGTACTCCTATGTTCATAGCAGCACAATTCATAATAGCTAAAACCTGGAAGCAACCCAGGTGCCCAACAACAGATGAGTGGCTGAGAAAGCTGTGGTATATATACACAATGGAATACTATGCAGCTATCAAGAACAATGAACCCACCTTCTCTGACCCACCTTGGACAGAGCTAGAAGGAATTATGTTAAGTGAACTAAGTCAGAAAGATAAAGATGAGTATGGGATGATCCCACTCATCAACAGAAGCTGACTTAGAAGATCTGAAAGGGAAACTAAAAGCAGGACCTGATCAAATTGTAAGTAGGGCACCAAAGTAAAAACCCAGTGGTGAGGGGTAGACATGTAGCTTGCTGGGCCAGTGGGGGGTGGGAGTGGGCGGGAGGGATGGGTCACAGTCCTTTGGTGGTGGGAATGGTGTTTATGTACACTCCTAGCAAAATGTCGACATATAAATCAGTAGTTAATTAATATGAGAGGGGGAAATCAATTGTATGTCTCAAAGTTTCTCAAAACACAAACTGAATCTTTTTAATATATAGGCTATGTATTTGATATACGGACTCTCTCAAAAGCCTAGACCAAGTAGATTAGAAGCTTCCAATAGCACAGCTATATACAAGATACTGGGTACTGTACAGCAAACCATAACAAAGGGACTTTTCAAAGTTAACCCAATTAACAAATAATGTGATGATAATATTAACTATTGATTGTCTTTTTGAACCCTAAGACAGCAGGAACCTCACATCTTCACTATAGAGCCCCTACTTCCCCCAGTCCTGGAACCCTTGGATAGGGCCCACTTTCCCGTATACATCTCCCAATCCAA
Organism: Erinaceus europaeus; assembly: GCF_950295315.1. Classification (NCBI taxonomy): domain Eukaryota; kingdom Metazoa; phylum Chordata; class Mammalia; order Eulipotyphla; family Erinaceidae; genus Erinaceus; species Erinaceus europaeus. The sequence goes on from NC_080166.1 coordinate 35,245,062, forward strand.
ACCAAATAATATTGCATCCGCCGATCACAACCTAACCATAGCAACGATTGCCATCTCAACATGCTTCACCTCAGACTATATCCAGAGACTTCACGTGTGGAATGACAACCCTTCAGCTTCATTACTCGGGTGAGACCTTTCCTTTAATAGTACACTCTAATTTCATCTCAGGTAGTTCACTTTCTAACAAAGTCCCATAACCTAGATATACACCAGTTTCTGTGAGAGAGAGCTTATGTGCACACGTATCCATAAACTACTGCAAAATATATACCTGAAAGCAGGATTACACTAGAGTTTGCAGTGAGTACCTCCCTAACACTTCCTCTCCACTATTCCAAGCTTGGGATCCATGATTGCTCAACAAATTGTTTGGCTTCATATGTTAACTCTCTTTTCAATCACCAGGTTCCAGATGCCACCAGGATGCTGGCTAGGCTTCCCTGGATTGAAGACCCCACCAATGTGTCCTGGAGCTCAGCTTCCCCAGAGACACACCCTACTAGGGAAAGAGAGAGGCAGACTGGGGGTATGGACCGACCAGTCAACGCCCATGTTCAGCGGGGAAGCAACTACAGAAGCCAGACCTTCTACCTTCTGCAACCCTCAATGACCCTGGGTCCATGCTCCCAGAGGGATAGAGAATGGGAAAGCTACCATGGGAGGGAGTGGGTTATGGGGATTGGGTGGTGGGAATTGTGTGGAGTTGTACCCCTCCTACCTTATGCTTTTGTTCACTAATCCTTTCTTAAATAAAAAATTAAAAAAAAAAAAAAGAAATAATCAAAGGATTTTCCTTTGTCACCCTGACCTCCATTTGTCAGCCCGAGAGAATTATGGGACTGTATTTTGGTGTCACTCTGACTGTCCGTGTTCCCCCTCCTACAGACATCCCAGTATTCTAACCTACCCAGCGGATCCCAGGTTGCAAACTGCTGCCTCTTGAAGCTCACAGCAGCTGAGGCTCCAAAGTTGCCATCTTGGCTCTGCCCCCTCATTCCGTTTTTTTTTTTAAATAATTTTTAAACTTTTTTTTATTTGTAAAAAGGAAACATTCACTAAACCATAGGATAAGAGGGGTACAACTTCACACAATTCCCACCACCAGAACTCTGTATCCCATCCCCTCCCATGATAGTTTTCCTATTCTTTAACCCTCTGGGAGTTTGGACCTTGTGGGATGCAGAAGGTTGAAAGTCTGGCTTCTGTAATTGCTTCCTTGCTGAACATGGGCATTGACAAGTTGATCCATACTCCCAGCCTGTCTCCCTCTTTCCCTAGTGGGGAAGGGCTCTCGGGAAGCTGAGCTCCAGGACATATTGGTGGGGCTGTCTGTCCAGGGAAGTCTGGTCGGCATCCTGTTAGCATCTGGAACCTGGTGGCCGAAAAGAGAGTTAGCATACAAAGCCAAACAAATTGCTGAACAATCATGGAATAATGCAGGTGAAGAATAGGGGGGGGGGTCTCTGTTTTGTAGATAGTTAGTAGGCATATTTTAGTTATATCCCAAAGGGCCTGTGGCTATACTAGTGTTTTTTTTTTTTTTTTTTTGCAGCTCCAACAACTAAGGATTCACTGAACCTATTACTGATGATCAAATCTATGCAAGTAGCTAACTAGCTATTTAATTATTACCAATTATTTAGCTAGTTGTTAATCAAGGACTGATAATATATTGTGAATATATCCTTTTCAAAATACCATGCCAGATAGCTCACCTGGAAAGCTGCCTGCTTTACAATGCATATGACACAGGTTAAAGCCCAGCTCCTCCCATGAACCCTAATGTGTATTAGTCACTTACAACCAACTGAAGAGTTAAATAGGATTTAAAAGTAGGAATGAACTCCTCCCACATGACTATTTGACCTGGGACAACAGTCTTTTTCTGCTTCAGACTTAAACTGAATAATTGGCTCTTCCTGAACTCAGAACTAGTGGCTATCAGGCTGAGGAGACAGTTCACTGCTTTGCCTTGTGCACATCCTAGGTTTGAGCCCAGCCTCCACCGCATTGAAGAAAGATTTGTATTTTTCAAACAGGAATTCACACCATTAGATCTCTTGGGTATCCAATTTGATGACCATAAATCTTGAGATTTCTTAGACTCTAGAGTCCCATGAGTTAGTTCCTTATAAAATCTCTCTTTTCATATATGCTTATGCCCAGATAAATCTTTTCCCCAACACAGAAGATACATATGCATATGAAAATTATTCATGTATTTCTCTGCAAGATATGAACCAAAAATATTTATAATTCACAGTAATTTTATCTCTAGGAACCAACTACTCAGGGACGACATGGATGTGTGGAGAAAAAATAAGTTAATAATCTAATTCAGTTAGAAAACCAACAATTGCTCACAATCACTCAAATTTCATATTTTAAGAATGCCCTCTTATTTAATATTATTATTTATTATAGAAATTTTGAGTAGATAATGCCCAAAGGTGAAATATCATTCTTTGGAGTCGGGGGGTAGTGCAGCAGATTAAGTGCAGGTGGCGCAAAGCTCAAGGACCAATGTTAAGGATCTTGGTTCGAGCCTCCAGCTCCCCACCTGCAGGATGGTTGCTTCACAGGCGGTTGATTCACAGGTGGTGAAGCAGGTCTGCAGGTGTCTATCTTTCTCTCCCCCTGTCTGTCTTCCCCTCCTCCCTCCATTTCTCTCTGTCCTATCTAATAATGATGGCATCAATAACAACAATAATAACTACAACAACAATGAAAAAAAACAAGGGCAACAAAAGGGAAAAGAAAGGAAGGAAGGAAGAAAGAGAAAGAAAGAAAGAAAGAAAGAAAGAAAGAAAGAAAGAAAGAAAGAAAGAAAGAAACTTAAAGGAGAGATCATTCCCTCAGACAAATGTTTCTAACCTTGAGAGATACTGCCTCCATGAAACATTTGACAACATCTGGAAACATTTTGTTGTTGTTTGCTTTTTTTCTTACATGCAAAAGAAGGCTGTTACTTACATCTAGTGGAGAGAGGACAGAGATGCAACAAAGCACTGGGTGACAACCTCACCAATGTGTCCCAGAGCCTCACCTCTGCATAGGTCTACCCCAAAAGGGAAAAATAGAAGCAAGTTGGGAGGTATGGATCAACCTACAGACTCTATAGTGGAAATGTGAGGTTCCTGCTGTCTTAGTGTTCAAGAAGACAATGGATAGTTATTGTTATAATCACATTATTTAGTAATTGGGTTAACTTGGAAAAGTCCCTCTGTTAGGGTTTGGGGAATAATACCCAGCATCTTGTATATAGCTGTGCTACCAGTTGCTTCTGTTCTCCCTGGTCTAGGCTTTTGAGAGAGTCAACATATCAAAGACTCAGCCTATGTATTAAAAAGACTCAGTCTGTGTTTTAAGAAGTTCTAGACATATGATCAATTTTCCGCTCATATTAATTAGTGGTTTATATGACTACACTTTAATAGGAGTGTACATAAACACCATTCCCACCACCAAAAGGCTGTGTCCCATACCATCCCCCCACCCTCGCCCCCCTGTGCCGGGATGCCCAATGGCCACCCTCCCCTTCACCACAGGGTTTTTACTTTGGTGCCATGCTCTCGATTTAATCAGATCCTGCTTTTAGTTTCCCTTTCTGTTCTTCTTTCACAACTTCTGTTGATGAGTGGGGACATCCCATACTCACCTTTATCTTTCTGACTTAGCTGACTTAGCAGAATTCCTTCTAGCTCTGTCCAAGATGGGTCAGATAAGGTGGGTTCATTGTTCATTGTTCTTAATATCTGCATAGTATTCCATTGTGTATATGTACCACAGCTTTATCAGCCACTCATCTGTTGTTGGGCACCTGGGTTGCTTCCAGGTTTTAGCTATTCTGCTATGAACATAGATGTACACATATCTTTTTGGTTAGGCATTATGGAATCCTTGGGGTATATCCCCAGGAGAGGAATTACTGGATCATATGGAAGCTCTATGTCTAACCTTGTGAGAGTTCTCCAGACTGCTCTCCCGAGAGGCTGGACCAATTTACATTCCCACCAGCAGTGCAGAAGGGTTCCTCTTCCCCCACAGCCTCTCTAACATTTGTTGCTGCTGTCCTTTTGATGTATGCCATTCTCACAGGAGTGAGGTGGTATCTCAATGCTGTCTCTATTTGCATTTCTCTGACAATCAGCGACCTGGAGCAGTTTTTCATATGTTTGTTAGCCTTTTGGATCTCCTCTGAAGTGAATGTCTTGTTCATATCCTCTGCCCAATTTTGGATGGGGTCATTTGCTTTTTTGGTGCTAAGTCTGATAAGCTCTTTGTGTATTTTGGTAATTAGTCTCTTGTCTGATGTATGGCATGTGAAGATCTACTCCCATTCTGTGAGGGGGTCTCTTTGTTTGTGTGATAGTTTCTTTGGCTGTGCAGAAGCTTTTCAATTTGATGTAGTCCCATTGGTTTGTTTCTGCTTTAGTCTTCCTTGCAATTGGTTTTGTTTCATCAAAGATGCCCTTGAGGTTTAGGGGGGAAAGTGTTTTACCAATGTTTTCCTCTAAGTATTTGATAGTTTCTGATCTGACATCCAGGTACTTGATCCATTTGGAGTTGATTTTTGTTTCTGGTGAGATAAAGTGGTTCAATTTCATTCTTCTGCATGTTTCAACCCAGTTTTCCCAGCACCATTTATTGAAGAGAACCTCCTTCTTCCATTTAATACTTTGGGCCCCCTTATCAAAGATTAGATGTCCATAGGTGTGGGGGTTTAGATCTGGGCTTTCAATTCTGTTCCACTAGTCTGTGTGCCAGTTTTTGTTCCAGTACCAAGCTGTTTTGATGATGATGGCCTTATAATATAGTTTGAGATCTGGAAGTGTGATGCCTCCATTTCTGTTTATTTTCCTTAAGATGGTTTTGGCAATTCTAGATGTATTCTGGTTCCAGACTGTGTCCAGAGACTTCAGGTGTGGAATGACAACCCTTCAGCTTTATCACTAAGGTGAGACCTACCCTACTAGGGAAAGAGAGAGGCAGACTGGGAGTATGGACCGACCAGTCAACGTCCATGTTCAGCGGGGAAGCAATTACAGAAGCCAGACCTTCCACCTTCTACAACCCACAACGTCCCTGTTTCCATACTCCCAGTGGGATAGAGAATGGGAAAACTATCAGGGGAGGCGATGAGATATGGAGATTGGGTGATGGGAACTGTGTAGAACTGTACCACTCTTATCCTATGGTTTAGTTAATGTCTCCTTTCTTAAATAAAAATTAAAATTAAAATTAAAAAAAGAATTCCATCCTCAAGACCTAAAATCCTCCCAAATGTCTCACTTTCTAATACAGTTTCTAAGATTTGAACTTTTGCATCTGAGGAGACAGTACTATCTATCCATAGCAGTCAGTCTCCAGAGGCAGAGAAGGAAATAGATCTGGAAAAAAATATATCATAAAGTCTATGACACAGTCCATTCAGCACATGCCCTCAGTGGATTCTTTTCTCAGTTCAAGTGAAAACTTTGTGTCTTCAACAAAAAGCATTATTTTCATTCTGTTTGGTAATTACTTCTTTATACTCTTACCTGAAAACTTAATGCTAGCTAGCATAGGTATTCATGTGTAAAGCACAGTTAAGTAACACATAGCACTCTACTTCCTTTTTAAAGATAATTTTATTGAGGAAATGTTTATTTACAAGACTGTTGTTGTCATTGCTATTGTTGTACAGTTTCTTATTTCCACACGATAGGTGTCAACATGCCACTCCCTTAATCAACCTGCACTCTTGCTCCCCCAGAGGACACAGCTTCCCTATCCTACTTCTCAATAGAATTTGATTTTGTTTTAGTGATGGTTCCCTTTGTTATGGAAAAGATTTTTCAGTTTGATATAATCCCATATAATCCCATATAATCCCATTGCTTTGTTTTCATTTGCTTTTCTTGCTGGACTCAAGTAAAAGAGTTTCTTTTTCAGGATTAAGTCTTCAGCTTTATTTCCAAATAAAACCTTATGAGTATTTTGCTGATATTCTTTTATTTTTTTCATTATTGAGGGATTAATGGTTTAAAACCAACAGTAAGATACAGTAGTATGTGCATTTCTGTTTTCGACATAACAATTCACCCCCCCCCCTCGGTTTTCCTCTGACATCATGTTCCAGGACCTGAACCTTCTGCTGATGTTTTTTTCTATGTATTTTATGGCTTTAGGAGGGGTATAACACCCAAGTCTACCTACTTTTAATTAACTTTAGTGCATGTTAAGATGTGGTAATCTTGTTTCATCCTTCTGTGTGCCTCCACCCAATTTCGCACATCAATTTATTGAAAAGACTCTGTTCTTCATTTAATTCAACACTTTGCTGGTCTTGTTTTGTTAGACTGCCACAGTTTTACACTAAATGTGACTATGTGTCATGAGAGTGTTATTAAAATAGGCAGTGAACTAATTTCCCAGTAGATTAACATGATTAGGCAGCCTGTTTAATATACACTAATATGAAGGGTGATGTGGAGTAATAAGGTTAGATCCCAAATAAAGCACAGGCTATCTCTTCACACCACTCTCTATGGTAGAGCCAGAGTGATGTTCCTAAAATAAGTCTGATGGATCATATCCTTCATGTGAATCTACATTGCTCCTCAATAAAACAAAAATCTACACTCTTTATATGCTGGTCATCATCTTCAAACTTTTCCTGCCTACCTGACACTTTTAAGCACCATTTTCAGCACCACTTCATTGTTCTATGGTCCCTTATAGCACTCCATTTCAGTTTAATTTTCTTTTTCCTTTTTTTTTTTTTAAATTTTTCTTAAGCTTTATTTATTTATTGGATAGAGACAGACAGAAATTGAGAGGGAAGGTGGAGATAGAGAGGGAGGGAGAGAGACAGAGAGACATCTGCAACACTGCTTTACCACTCACAATGTTTTCCCTCTGCAGGTGGGGACTGGGGGCTCGAACCTGGGTCCTTGTACATTGTACAAGGTATGCTCAACCAGGTATGCCACCACCCAGCCCCCTTCATTTTGTTATTTTTTCATGTTCTGAGATCTTTCTCTTGCATAATTTTTATTCAGCTATGAAAAATTAGAAGTATGGTCCCAGCTACACTATACATAAAATGAGAAAACAGGTAAGACATGTTCTGTTTTTCATTATTATTATTAACAAACCATTGTTTAGTAACCTATTTGTTCTTGAACTCTTTCTGGAGCAATTTACCAGCAAAAAGATGGGAAATACATACTAATTCACTAAATCCTCCGTAAAGTACAGTGACTCATTCCATGACAGACAAGCCATGGTTCTGTCTCATTTACCTTCGTGAATAATACACAGGCAAACACTTACATTTTGAAATGAAAGTTTTAGTCAAGAAGCAGTACAGACACTGAAGTCAAGATAACAAGACTGTCTTCATATACTTTCATACAACAATCTTGCCAGGAAATAGCCCAATGTTAGTACTACAATTTGGAAGAGTAGAAGTAAGAGACACTTTGGCTGCAAATAGAGCTACAGTCCACTCTGTCTTGCTTTTTCTTTTCTTTTTACTAATTGCATAAATTTGAACAAATCAGAAAGTCTCTCTAAATATCACTTTCTTGAGTGATAAAATACTGTGCAGAATAATTATGATTGAATTGTATGTTTTATAGTAGTGGTTGATATTGAGATGAGATTTCCTCCTGAGACAGAAATGAGTGAGAGGCCCCTGGACCAGAGTGTGAGATGTAAATCCTCATCCTACAGAGTTCTAACTGGGAAAAGAGAGAGTGTTATTCCCTGACCTCCATGTTGAATGTAGCTTTATTTGGAAATAGGTTATTTGCAGATATAATAAAAGTAAAATGATAGAATTGATGGTAACATTAGGTTTTATTTTTTTAACACTTCTACTTTAAAATGTAATTTTAAAAAGGAGGTGGAACAAATTACAGAGCATGAAAGGACTCAGGAAAATGCAGGCTAGTGATGGAGAGTATTGGAGTATTGCAAAATTCATCAAATTTCTCTTTCTCTCTTTCTCTTTCTTTTGCTTTTATATGTTTGCATTTCCTATAATTTTATTGGGAGAGATAATGGTTTACAACAATTACTGATACAAAAGTTCAGTCTCTTCTCTTCACAGGACAAATATCTGCAAAATACTCTCACTCCCAACTTAGGTCACCCTCTACCATCATGCACCAGGATCCCAAGGCCCCCCACCACCAAGACCAAGCCTCTTTCTGCCCTCCCTCCCCAGAGTCCTTTGCTTTGATCCAATACATCAAAGCCAGTCCAAGTTTGACTGTGTTTTTTATTTCTGCTACCTCCATTATTCCCCTCTCCTGCCCCTACAAAGGCAAAGCATATGATTAACACAAGAAGCATCATGGACCTCATCACAAGGACAGACTAGAAAAGACTATGTAAGAAAGTTCCATCTCAGAACCCATCCTGGAAGGAGAGAAGTATCTGGCAAGGTAAGAGGAGAAACAGTTCACTAGGGTAGAACACTGCTTTGCCATGTAGTCATATGCACAACCCAGGTTCAAACTCTTCCCCCACACCATTGAAAGAAGATTTCACTCTGTCTGTCTCTACCTGTAAAAAAAAAAAAGAGAGAGAAGGGGAGGGAAATAGACTCAGTGCTGTGGGTTTGCAATGAGAAAAGGGAAGTCAAACAATTCTGAAATGAGCTCTTAACAGCCATGAAGAATCTTCTATATTTGATTAATTAATTTTTATTGTTGTTGTTATTTTTTAAATTTCTTTGTTAGGGAATTAATGCTTTGCATTCAACAGTAAATACAATAGTTTGTACATGCATAACATTTCTCAGTTTTCCATATAACAATACAACCCCCTAACTGTTGTTGTTATTGATGTCATTGTTGTTGGATAGGACAGAGAGAAATTGAGAGAGGAGGGGAAGACAGAGAGGGGGAGAGAAAGATAGAAACCTGCAGACCTGCTTCACCGCTTGTGGAGCGACCCCCCTGCAGATGGGGAGCCTAGGGCTCAAACAGGGATCCTCATGCTGGTCCTTGTGCTTCCAGCATGTGCACTTAAACTGTTGTGCTATTGCTCAACCCCCATGATACCTTTTAGACTATGAAATGACATCATGGAATGGTAACTAATGAACATGTCCCAGGAAAACCACAATGTTCTTCATATGTGATAGAAGGACAAGTTGGAGAGATGTGGAAGATGATTTAAAACACTGTTGCTACAGTCCACACTTCTTTGTGGTCATTAGGTTTAAGTTAGTCATTATAGCAACAGGACCAGCTTTACGCACAGGCCCTGTGGTCTCTGCAGTCACATGGAGTCCTAACCTTGGTGCATGATCTGCTATTCTATAGAGATTCCTTGATAATACTTGGAAAAGGGGCCCTAAAATTTCATTTTTTTCTGGATTCTGCCAGTCATGTAGTTAACCCTGCATAGCTTCCTGCTTCTGGTACCTATTTTAGGTTACCCAGTGTTTGTAAAGATCTGGCTAAAAGTTATTATTAAGCTAGTGGGATCACCCACAACTTTCTTCTTATCCCTATTGTATACAGGTAAATGTTTAAAAACTAGCCTTGTCGAAAGGAAATTATTCTCTTATTCACAGGACCTGCCAGTTTTCTGAGGTATATAGTCCCAATATAGCCAGTTTCAACCTACTGTTCCTTAAACTCTAAGTTAGCAAGAGTCTAGAATATATCGCCATTCAGATAGTTATACACAATGAACTTGAGAAGATAGCTAATAGATAAATGCAATAAAGTGATAAAGAATACTTTCTGATCGTTAATGCCCTCAAAATTATGATTATTTTTCTTGTGGAGCATGAGTCTTCTTCATGCATGATTTCACTCCTCCCAAGCAGTGAAAGAAAAAATAAAAACCTAGAGGCACCACAACACTGGAACTTCCACTGGTGCCATGTATACTCAAGATATTCTGGGATTTGAACCTGGGCTACACACATGGCAAAGTATGCACTCTACTAGTGAGTTTTCTTGCCCTAAAATTATTATTTATTAATTACAATCTCTGAAGTATATAAACTTGTAATTGAATGTATGTATATATGACAAAACATATAATTACTTCAGGATAAATATTATATTTTTTATTTTGAAATTAATTTAAAGTAGAGTTGCAAAATAGTATAGAGATCCCAGATACCCTACACCTAGTCTTCTCTAATGTTACTTTTAAAAGATTTTATTATTTATTAGATATATAGAGAGATTGATAGGGAAAGATAAAGATAACTGTAGCATTGCTTCATTGCTTGTGAATTTCCCCTGAAGTTGGGAATGAGGATTAAACTTTGGTCCTTGTGCATTGCTACATGTGCACTCAACCAGGTAAGCTACCACCTGACCACTCCATTAATGTTATCCTCCAGTATAATCATAGTGTATTTGTAAAAAATAAGAAATTGGGGGCCCAGAGGTAGCACAGAGACTTAAGCACAAAATGCAAAGACCAGGGTAAGGATCCATTTGAGCCCCTGGCTCCACACTTGTAGTGGGGGTTGCTCCACAAGTGGTGAAGAAGGCCTGTTGGTGTCTTTCTCTCCCCCTCTGTCTTTCCATTCTCTCTCGATTTCTCTCTGTCCTATCCAATAGCAACAGCTATAACAACAATAATAGAAACAACAAGGGAACAAGGGCAACAAAATGGTGAAAAAAATGGTCTCCAGGAGCAGTGGATTCGTAGGGCAGGCACCGAGTTCCAGTGATAACCCTGGAGGCAAAAAAGGAAGAAATTAGCATGCGTGCAATATTATAAACCAGTCTCAGGATTTCATCAATGTCTTCACTAATGCACTTCTCCTACTCCAGGATACCATCTTGCACTTGATAGAATTTAATTGTTTATTTTATCTTCGCCAGGGCTTCACCTTTTCAGGTTGACTTTTTGAGAGAGAGACACACACACAGACAGAGGCAGAGAGGCATAGGGAGAGGCACTTGGGTTTCCTCAAAAAAAAAAAAAGAAATTTTAGGGCCCCTTTTTCAAGTATTATCAAGGAATCTCTATAGAATAGCAGATCATGCACCAAGGTTAGGACTCCATGTGACTGCAGAGATCACAGGGCCTGTGCATAAAGCTGGTCCTGCTGCTATAATGACTAACTTAAACCTAATGACCACAAAGAAGTGTGGACTGTAGCAACAGTGTTTTAAATCATCATACAGTGGGCTGGAATCTGGATTGTGTGCATAGTAAAGCAAGGGCACTATCCAGGTGAGCTGTTTTACTTATCTTGTAATAATTTTTTATCATGCTTTTGTTTAACAATGGGCATTTTGTAGTTGTTTATGTTGTGATCAGCAGCTGCTTCTTACAGTCATTACTGTGCTGTTTATTTGGAGAACAAAGTTACTAAGAACACTGTGCAGGCCACAGCAAGTGGCTGCTTCAGCTTTGCCATATGTGGAATGTTAAGCTTAAATGGTCAGCCCAAGTGCAGGATGTCAAAATGCAAGGGCAGCAAAGACACAAGTGGATTATAGAACACAGCTGTATGGTAGAACAGTATTAGCTCTAGTAAAAGTCTGAGCATCCAGAATGAGATCCCTACCTCATTTCCATGCCTTTCTGTGTGATTCTGGAACAATATTTAAAGGCAACATGGAAAAAAGGAAAGAAAAAAAAACTTAAAGGAAATAGGATGCAATCAATAGCAAATACATAAATAAATAAATTAATAAAATAAAAATAAAGACAACATAGGATAATGGAGTGATTAACCTTTTTTGACTTTTGTGATTTGTGCAGAGGCGTCACCAGACTTGTGGTCTTAAGTAGTCTCTTCGGTGGTAAGATTTTTAAATACTGATAAGTGCATCTGACAAGCAAAAGAAGATATGGCATTTTATTATAAAAAATATGCCACCTGGGGAGACTAAAATCAAAATAAAACTAGATTAAATCATTGCAAACTCAAAAGTAGAGGTTAAGATAACACCAAGAAAAATAAACCTGTATGATGCCTCAGCCTCTGAGAAGTAGGTATTTTTAGGAGATCCAGGAGAAAGTAGAGTGGCTTGAAAATATATTTTTTCTTTTTTTTTTTTTACTATTAGAGTAGTATAAGAGTGAAAACAAAATAAAAGACAACATGCTGATTACTCTAGAGGAAGAGAGATTTCCTTATGAAAAGGTTTACTATGCTAAAGAAAAGCAAAGAAAAAAATCACATTTTTAAGGGAAGGATTAAAAGGTATAAAATGGAGTAAATTCAAAAGTTAGTAGAGAAATAGGGCATTCTTCAAAAAGTTAGTGGAAATGATGAATGTGTTAGATGTTATGAGATAAAAACAGTAAGTAAGATTCACTGAAATCAAATCTAACAGAGGATAGGAAGCAACACAATATTCTAGACAGGCTGTGTTAGTTACCTACTAAAGGCAAACACTGCCATTCAAAGTGCCTGTAGAATACCTGGACAGATTTGAAAGGGAGACCAAGAACACTAGTGAAAATACCCTTTAAACTACTGGGTGAGTTTTAGGCTGACACAGCTATCATGCCTGCTCTCTGTGTAAATAGCATCTTCTATATTTCCACAGGCATTATCTTCTGTGATATTGTCCATAGAGCATTGCATATGACATGAATGTGTATCAGGACTGCATTGTTGTGATATCACATATTTTTCTATTTTTAATAACTTCTGGGGATTTAATGCTATGAGATGATTTTTTTTTTTCTGATATAGAGAGGAGGTAGGGTAGGGTGAGGAGGTTAGAGCACCAAAGCCTCCTTCAATGTGTCAGTGGCTGAGCTTGAACCTGGGTCTTGCCTATGACATACTAGGTGCATTATCCAAGCAAGCTATGTTGCCAGCATTGAAATTCATAATTTTAACCAACTTTTTCTGATACCAGACACTTTTTAGAGTTAATTGCTAAGAGATAAGAAGGAAAAAAAGTTGTTTATCTAAAAATCATAGATTGGGTAGCTATAAAACATTTGGACAAAAAATAAATCAAGCTATATATGGAAAGCATTACGTCACACCAAATATGATTTATGGGTAAATTTCCTAAGTATAGTGTTAGTCCAAATAGCATTCTAAAAATCAACTAGTCCTATTAGGTGTTTTCACTCCACCCAAAAATCTCTTCCCCACACATCACTCTAACTTTTCAAGTGAAATAGCCCCCACATTCCTTTATAATATGTAATTGAAAAATACTGCTAATGCAACGAGTATCACCGCAGCATGCTTCACTTCAGACTGTGTCCAGAGACTTCAGGCATGAAATGTCAACCCTTCACTCTCATTACTCAGGTGAGATCTTTTCTTTCATAGTATTCTCTAATTCCATTCCAGGAGTTTCACTTCCTAACAAAGTCCCAAAACCTAGATATAGACGAGGTTCCATAAGATAGGGCATATGTTCACATGTATCCATAAATTAGGGCAAAATATATACCTGAAAGCAAAAATACACAATTGTCTGTAGTGAGTCAGTATAAAGCTCATATTGAAATAGTGTCTAATTAGATGTAGATTCCTTCCTCACCTATTTCCTATTATTATTCCTTCCTCACCTACTTCACTCACTCCAAAGCTAATCAAAGCAAGGACTGCAAAAGGTGAATAAGAGCAAGAGACTGGCATACTTTAATGATGAATCTTTAGTCACTATCAGGCCACACCATCAGCTGGGGCCCTATTCGGAGAGTCCTGAGATTACCAAAGAGACATGATGGGCCTGTACCTCAAATAAATCCCTCTCTCCATTGTTGCAGGCCATCTCTATCAGGAACAACAAAATAGACCCCTTTGTGAACCCCCATAGGACCTTGCCCTCAAGTTGGATCAACAATGGTAGAGAATGTTCCATCCTCCAAAGGGAGGATGGACAACATACTCCCTATGCTACACCTGAGGAAGATGGGTCCTGATTCTGGGGCAGCTTGGAATGTATAACCACGTATAACCACAGAGTGTGAGCTCAGATATACAGGAATGCAGAGGACACATGGGCTCCTAAGATGAATATGGGCCTCAGATCACATCAAATCAATGGGGTCTACAATCAACAATATTTATACACCTTTCCCATATTTGGGAGCTACTCTCTTCCCTGATCAAGCTTTCTGGTCCTTCTTCCAGCCATGACATCATCTCCCCACCTTCATATCCATAGGATCCACCTTCATATCAGATTTCAGGCTCAGGGAAAAACAAACCGAAACTAGTATAGCCACAGGCCCTTTGAAATATAACTAAAATATGCCTACTAGCTATCTACAAAATGGAGATACCCCCCCCCCCCAACTCTTCATCTGTACTATTCCAGCCCTTTAGGTCCATGATTGGTCAACAATTTGTTTGGCTTTGTATGTTAACTCTATTTTCAACCACCAGGTTCCAGATGCTAGCAGGATGCTGACCAGACTTCCCTGGACAGACAACCCCACCAATGTGTCCTGGAGCTCTGCTTCCCCAGAGCCTTTCCCCAATAGGGAAAGAGAGAGACAGGCTGGAAGTATGGATTGACCTGTCAACACCCATGTTCAGCAGGGAAGCAATTACAGAAGCCAGACCTTCAACCTTCTGCATCCCACAATGACCTTGTGTCCATACTCCCAGAGGGTTAAAGAATAGGAAAGCTATCAGGGGAGGGGGTGGAATATAGAGTTCTGGTGGTGGGAACTGTATGGAGTTGTACCCCTCTTATCCTATGGTTTAATCAATGTTTCCTTTTTATAAATAAAAATGTAAAAAAGAAAAATACTGCTAAATTAATTGTTAACCCATTTTGCATAGTATTCACATCTATTCTGTTCAATATCTCTTTCTAAAGGTGCCTATAGGTACTTGGAATATAGCTCAGTTGTAGAGCAACTGGGTTCAATTTCCAACACAATCCCTCAAAGAATAAGTCAAAACAACAATAATGAATGTGTCTAAGGTCCATTAATAAGAAAATCAGCTGACCTTCAGACCCTGAAGCTCAGACCAGATAACCAGACCCTCCTGTACCTGACCTAAAAAACAGTACCTATTGGACCTTGGTAACTAGACAACCATTCTGATTCTCTTCTGGGGACCTGAACCAGGACATATGGAATAAACTGGTCAGCTAGTAATAGGAACAACAAGAAACAAGAGAAACTGAGTTATGTTAATAGTGGAGCAGCACTAAAGTTCAAAGTTACAACTTCTTATGGATACAGAATACTTTGATCTGATTAACTATCACACATTTATCACTGAAGTCTTCCAAAAATTCAATTTTTCCTACAATTCATAGCTATACAGATGCTACACCTACTTCCCTTTCTACTTTAGATAATTTTCACACTTGTCAAAATTTTTGCACTATGGCCAAAAGAGTGTCTCCATGCACCCTCCTGTTAGTCATATTCACACTTACCTGGGAAATGTCAGCTGGATGCTTTTCTAAGATGTAGTCATGTCAAAGGAGAACTTCCCAGATACCTTTCCATTGTTTTACATTTCACGTGAGCTTAATGTGCAGCTTGGCGATACGAGAATCCGGCATGAAGCCCAGCCAGTCTATCTTGGCTTTACTCTGGATCGCACTCTGTCATTTCACGAACATCTCCTAAAAACTGCAGCAAAGGTGGGCGTGAGGAATAACATCATTGCAAGACTGGCCAGCTCCTCATGGGGCGCGAGCGCTTCCACACTATGATCATCATCTCTGGCATTATGCTATTCCACTGCAGAATACTGTGCCCCAGTATGGTTCCATAGCCCCCATGTCCACTTGGTCGATTCCAAATTATATTCCTCCATGAGGATAATTTCTGGAACCATCCGTTCCACCCCGGTTCCACGGCTGCCAGTTCTTAGCAACATCGCCCCGCCAGATATTCGTCGGGATGTGGCATCATCTAAGTTCATTTCCCACGTCTACGTTCGACCTGACCTGCCAATATACGTGGATATCTTCGCCCACCCTGTCCAACGCTTGACGTCTCGTCACCCAATCTGGTCCCCCACGCCTACACTGAACTTCTCTGTTCCAGACTCTTGGAAACAGAGTTGGCAGTCAGCTGAGGTAAAGAACAAACACCTCATCACAGACCCCTGCAAGCGTCAACCTGGCTTTGACCTAGCACATTATGATTGGGCCCTCCTCAATCGCTATCGAACAGGCCATGGCCGGTGCGCCGCTATGTTCCATCGCTGGGGAGCCAGAGACGACCCGAACTGCCCCTGCAGCTACAGACAGACTATGACCCACACAGTCAACGACTGCCACCTCTCCAGATTCAAAGGAGGTCTCGAAACTTTACATCAGCTCAACCTGATGCTGTTGACTGGCTACGGAAGAAGGGCAAACGCTAGAAGAAGAATTTCACAATTCTTCTACTTACTTTTTTTAATGGTCTTAAATAATTAAACAAGAGGGGACTGAGGACTGGAAGATAGTTTGATGGGAGAGTTTGTGCCCTTTGTATTGTATATACCACAGACAGTACCACCAAGAATGGTGGAGTGGTGTCATTACCTCTCTCCTCTCTCAAAAGAATAAAAAAAAGGAAAACTGGGCAGGTAGGCCTCTCCCTGGCATCACCTGAACTAGCTGAGTGGATTGTCTACTACTGCTTTAAAAGACAGAGAGAGGAGGCAGGTGAGGGCACACCTGGTGGAGCACACATCACCAGGGACAAGGACCTAGGTTCAAGCTCCCAGCCCCCACCCACAAGAGGGAAAGTTCATGAGTGGTGAAGCAGTGCTGCAGGTGTCTCTCTCTCTCTCTCTCTCTCTCTCTACCTCTTCTTCCCTCTTGATTCCTCTGTTTATATCCAATAAATAAATAAAATATTTAAAAATAAATAAAAATAAGATATTACAGATAATCTTGAATATTCCATAATATTTTAAAATATGGATTTTGTGAAACATATTACTTATAACACTTATTCTACACAGGTCATTAATAACTTGATACACTTAAGACAAAGCTGTTTGGAGTCACAGTCCTAAAATGTATGTAGGCTACCAGTGGGCATAAATTGCAGCACCAAGTTCCCATCAGCAGTTTATTCTTACTATTGTTGGTAAATGCATAAAAGTTGCATTATAACATGTGGGCATCAACACTTCATCTGCACTATTCCAGTCTTTAGGTCCATCATTGTTCAACAATTTGTTTGGCTTTGTATATTAACTCTCTTTTCAGCCACCAGGTTCCAGATGCAGACTTCCCTGGACAGATGACCCCATCAATGTGTACTGGAGCTCCACTTCCTCAGAGCCCCACCCTACTAGGGAAAGAGAGAGACAGGCTGGGAGTACGGATCGACCAGTCAATGCCCATGTTCAGCAGGGAAGCAATTACAGAAGCCAGACCTTCCACCCTCTGCAACCCACAATGACCCTGGATCCATACTCCCAGAGAGATAGAGAATGGGAAGGCTATCAGGGGAGGGGATGGGATATGGAGATCGGGTTATGGGAATTGTGCGGAATTGTACCCCTCTTATTCTATGGTTTTGTTAATGTCTCCTTTCTTAAATAAATAAAAAAATAACATGTGGGCATATGTTGTAACTAAAATAAAAGGACTTTGTCTCAGTGGCATGTAAGGAACTGACAGTGGGTTGGCTGGGTGTAGTCCACTCTGGGTTCCCTGCCCCCCTGACCATAAGGGACAAGGGTCAGAGCGGCTCTCCAGGGAGTCCCAGGGTAACCCTGCGTGTTGGGGTCAATGTGTGCAGAGAGAATCTCAAACTCATTCAACTCCAGGGGCCACCTCGGAAAGGTGGGCAACCCATTTATTGAAAAGGAAGGTGGGCATATATACCCCTAACTCAGGGGGATGGTGAGGTAACCATTAACTCGAACATAGAGCAACACAATGCATAGTAACATTTTGACTAACAGACTGTTTGATCATATGCTTTACAATATACATTTTTTCCAGAGGTAAATTGCAGGCACTTTGGAGCAGCTGGGAAAAGGAAAAGGGGGGCAGCTAAGCAATCGGGATGTTTGCTGGCAGTTTTAAGGTTAACACAGTAATCCATGGTTTTTAACTAAAGAAGGAAGGGGGTGGCATGCGTAGAAAGGCACCCATGTCCGGGGGTCCAGCCATCATAAATTCCAGAGACCGGGGGAACATGCCCTTGTCTCAACCTGAAGGGAAAGTTGGGGGTCAACCCACTTGGACCTCATGGAAACAATGGCCTGGACTTACCAGGACAGCGGGCCCATTCTCCAACAGCTGGGAACAGGTTTAAACAATTCAAGCTTTACTAGTGATTTATTTACTTATTGGTGATACAGGGTTGCAGGACAAATATCGGGGTACTGCAAAATAAGCAATTATCAGCTAGGGTTGAGAGCACGCTAGTCCCATAAAGTCCGTGAATCAGTTACCAAAAGTTCAGCCCCAGTGTTCATTGTTCCAGTCAGCAGCAGTCTGGTGGATGCTCAGAAGCCTTAGCTGGGGTCACCATGTCCCACAGAAAGTGGGGAAGTCAAGGGTAAGAGTCAGTTAGGTTAAAATTCCCATGTGTCCAACCCCAGAAAAAAAGCTATCCTCTGCCATCTCTCCTTTCCAAATGAGAGTGCCAGTGGCTCCCCTGCACTGTGCCCTGTTCCAGTGTCCAGTCACAGCACAAGTTTAGGTAAAGAAGGCTGGACTTCTAGCCACTTGGGACTTCAGTTTCATTACTCCTGTGCATCAGGCTGACACCAGATAGATCTAGCCAATCACACTTCAGTGTCATGCTATATATATGACACAGCAGGCATATGGACTTAAGCTAAGTTAGAAGCACCCATCTTGGGGCTGGGTGGTGGCACACCTGGTTGAATGCATCTTAACAATGTGCAAGGGTCCAGGTTCAAGTCCCCAGGCCCCACCTGCAGGGGGAAAGCAGTGCTGCAGGTGTCTCTCTGTCTTCCTCTCTATCCCCCCTTTCCTCTTGATTTCTAGCTGTCTCTATCCAATAAATAAATAAATATAATAATAAAAAAGAAGCTCCCATCTTTGCTTTACTTTAACATGCATATGATGAAATAATTTATTTCTAACATTAGAGGGACGAGCACCAGTGGGATGTCTCCAGGAGGGGTTCCCACAACAGCAACTGATTTTTCATTCTGGCACCACAATCTGGGAGTAAAGCCTTCTGCTTTTGTGTTTTTCCCTTGTTAGATTAGGCCTGGTTTTTAAGAATAAAGAGTTAATAGAAACTTCTAGAGAGGGCGCAGCCAAAATGACAACTTGGAAGCAGCTGCTGGTGTGAGCTCCCACAACTGCTGGAAAGGGTAGGATACCTGGCCTTTAAACAAATTAAAAAAAGATACAAGTTATCAAGATATTTGGGACACAGCTAAAGTACTGAGAGGGAAACTCATAGCCATAAAATCACATATTAAACAACACGAAAAAGCTCAAATAAACTACCTTACTGCACACCTTAAAGACTTACAGTAAGAGGAACAAAGGGACCCTAAAGCAACAAGGACAGAAATCACTAAAATTAGAGCAGAAATAAACAACATCAAAAATAAGAGAACCATACAAAAGATCAATGAAGCCAAATGTTGGTTCTTTGAAATATTAAACAAGATTGACTAACCTCTAGCCAGACTCACTAAAAGAAAAAGGGAGAAGACTCAAATAAATAGAATCATAGCAATAGAGGAGACATCACAACTGACACCACAGAAATCCAGAAAATCATACGATACTTCTATAAAGAAATATATGCCACCAAGCTAGAAAATGTGGAAGAAATGGAAGAATTCCTAGAAACATATGCCCTTCCAAAACTGAACCAAGAGGAACTACAAAACCTAAATACACCAATCAAAAAGAAATTGAAACAGTTATTAAGAATCTCCCCAACAACAAAAGTCCTGGACCAGAAGGCTTCACAAGCAAATTCTACAAAACCTTCAGGAAACAGTTAATACCCATACTTCTAAAGCTTCTCCATAAGATTGAAGAAACAGGAACACTCCCTTCTACCTTCTATGAGGCCAACATCACCCTGATACCAAAATCAGATAGGGACAGAGCAAAAAAGGAAAACTTTGGACCAGTATCTCTGATGAACACAGATGCCAAAATATTAAACAAGTTCTTGGCCAACTGGATACAGCAGTGTATCAAAAAGACTGTTCATCACGACCAAGTGGGATTTATCCCAGGGATGCAAGGCTGGTTCAACATACAAAAGTCAATCAACGTCATTCACCACATCAATAGAAGCAAAGCCAAAACCACATGATTATCTCAATAGATGCAGAGAAAGCCTTTGACAAAATCCAACACCCATTCATGCTCAAAACAATACAAAAAATGGGAATAGACGGGAAATTCCTCAAGATAGTGGAATCCATATATAGCAAACCTACAGCCAACATCATACTCAATGGGCAGAAGGTGAAGGCATTCCCCCTCAGATCGGAGACTAGACAGGGCTGTCCACTATCACCATTACTCTTCAACATAGTATTGGAACTTCTTGCCATAGCAATAAGGCAAGAGAAAGAAATCAAAGGAATAAAGATTGAAGAAGATTAATAAAGATTAAAGAGAAGAAGTCAAGCTCTCACTGTTTGCAGATGATATGATAGTATACATAGAAAAACCTAAAGAATCCAGTAGAAAACTACTGGAAGTTATTAGGCAATATAGCAAGATGTCAGGCTACAAAATTAATGTACAAAAATCAGTGGCATTTCTTTATCCAAACACTACATCTGAAGAAGACATCCAGAAATCACTCCCATTCACTGTTGCAACAAAATCAATAAAAACCTAGGAATAAAGCTGACCAAAGAAGTAAAACACTTGTATATTGAAAACTGTGAGTCACTATTCAAGGAAATAGAAACTGATACCAAGAAATGGAACGCCATCCCATGCTCATGGATTGGAAGAATAAATATCAAAATGAATAATCTCCCCAGATGCATATACAAATTTAATGTGATACCCATCAAAGTTCCACCAAGCTTTCTGAAGAGAATAGAACAAAAACTACAATCATTTATCTGGAACCAGAAAACACCCAGAATTGCCAAAACCATCTTAAGGAAAATAAACAGAAATGGAGGCATCACACTCCCAGATCTCAAACTATATTATAAGGCCATCATCATCAAAACAGCTTGGTACTGGAACAAAAACTGGCACACAGACCAGTGGAACAGAATTGAAAGCCTAGAACTAAACTCCCACACATATGGACATCTAACCTTTGATAAGGGGGCCCAAAGTATTTAATGGAAGAAGGAGGCTCTCTTTTGTAAATAGCGCTGGAAAAACTAGGTTGAAACATGCAGAAGAATGAAACTGAACTACCTTATCTCACCAGAAACAAAAATCAACTCCAAATGGGTCAAAGGCCTGGATGTTAGGCCAGAAACTATCAAATACTTAGAGGAAAACATTGGTGGAACACTTTCCCCCCTAACCCTCAAGGGCATCTTTGATGAAACAAAACCAATTGCAAGGAAGACTAAAGCAGAAACAAACCAGTAGTACTACATCAAATTGAAAAGCTTCTGCACAGGGAAAGAAATTATCACACAAACAAAGAGACCCTCTCACAGAATGGGAGAAGATCTTCACATGCCATGCATCAGACAAGAGACTAATCACCAAAATATACAAAGAGCTCAGCAAACTTAGCACCAAAAAAGCAAATGACCCTATCCAAAAATGGGCAGAGGATATAAACAAAACATGCACTTCAGAGGACATCCAAAAGACTAACAAACATATGAAAAACTGCTCCATGTCACTGATTGTCAGAGAAATGCAAATAAAGACAACATTAAGATGCCACCTCACTCCTGTGAGAATGGCATACATCAAAAAGGACAGCAGCAACAAATGCTGGAGAGGCTGTGGGGACAGAGGAACCCTTCTGCACTGCTGGTGGGAATGTAAATTGGTCCAGCCTCTCTGATGAGCAGTCTGGAGAACCCTCACAAGGCTAGACATTGACCTTCCATGTGACCCAGTAATTCCTCTCTTGGAGATATACCCCATGGACTCCATAACACACACCAAAAAGATATTTTTACACCTATGTTCATAGCAGCACAATTCCTAATAGCTAAAACCTGGAAGCATCCCAGGTGCCCAACAACAGATGAGTGGCTGATTACGCTGTGGTATATATACACAATGGAATACTATGCAGCTATTAAGAACAATGAACCCACCTTCTCTGACCCAACTTGGATGGGGGTAGAAGGAATTATGTTAAGTGAGGTAAGTCAGACAGACAATGATGAATATGGGATGATCCCACTCATCAACAGAAGTTGAGAAAGAAGAACAGAAAGGGAAACTAAAAGCAGAAGTTGACTGAATTTGTAGTAGGGCACCAAAGTAAAAACCTTGTGGTGAGGGAGAGAGTGGATATTCGGCTTCCCTGGGTGGCAGGGGGCGGGATGGGTGGGTGGAATAGGACATAGTCTTTTGGTGGTGGGAATGGTGTTTATGTACACTCCTATTAAACTGTAGTCATATAGATCACTAATTAATATGAGTTGGGAAAACTGATTGTATGTTTCGAACTTTTTTTTTTTTTTTTTTTTTTCAGGGCGACTCACAACAACCTTTATTCACTCTTGTACAATACCCAGGCCCCCGTCTAACGCGGCGTGCCGCAGGGCACGGCCAGGCCGACGTCCCACCATCTGCACACACTCCCGGGGCAGCTGCTAGTGATGGCCATGGCCTGTAGTCTGCTTAGAGGCTTTCAAAGCTTTACTTTTCTTATCTGCACTCCTGATCTTATAAACAATGAAGCCCATCAAGCCCATTCCTACCCAGATCTCCTGGTAAACCTGGGTGTAGTAGGGCCGCAGGGGGGTCCAAACATTTTTCATAAAGCTTTGCAGCATCTCGACGCCGGACCCGGGCTCAGGCCGCCGTTGCCACACAGCCGACGACTCGGCAAGGTCACCTGTTTCGAACTTTTTAAAGCACAGACTGAGTCTTTTTAATACATAGGCTGAGTCTTTGATATGTTGACTCTCTCAAAAGCTTAGACCAGGTAGAACAGAAGCAACTGGTGGAACAGCTATTTACAAGATGCTGGGTATTACACAGCAAACCCTAACAAAGGGACCTTTCAAAGTTAACCCAATTACCAAATAATGTGATGATAACAATAACTATCCAGTGTCTTCTTGAACCTCAAATCAGCAGTAACCTCACATTTCCACTATAGAGCCTATATTTTCCCCAGTCCTAGAACCTTAGGGTGGGGCGCACTTTCCTGCATGCTTCTCTCAATTCATATCAAATAATATTGCATCCACCGATTTCAACCTATTCAACGCAACAAGTGCCACCCCAGCACGCTTCACTTCAGACTGTGTCCAGAGACTTCAGGTGTGGAATGACAACCCTTATGCTTCATTACTCGGGTGAGACCTTTCCTTTCATAGTATTCTCTAATTCCATTCCAGGTGGTTCACTTCCTAATAAAGTCCCAAAACCTAGATATAGACCAGGTCCCCTAAGATAGAGCATGTTCACACGTATCCATAAACTAGGGTGAAATATATACCTGAAAGCAGAAGTACACACTAGTCTGAAGTGAGTACCCCCCAACACTTCATCTGCACTATTCCAGCCTTTAGGTCCATGACTGTTGAACAATTTGTTTGGTTTTGTATGTTAACTCTCTTTTCAGCCACCAGGTTCCAGATGCCACCATGATGCCGACCAGACTTCCCTGGACGGAGGACCCCACCAATGTCTTCTGGAGCTCTGCTTCCCCAGAGACCCACCCGACTAGGGAAAGAGAGAGGCAGACTGAGTATGGAATGACCGGCCAACACCCATGTTCAGCAGGGAAGCAATTAGAGAAGCCAGACCTTCCACCTTCTGCAACCCACATGACCTTGGGTCCATACTCCCAGAGGGATAGAGAATGGGAAAGCTATCAGGGGAGGGGATGGGATATAGAGATCTGGTGATGGGAATTGTGTGGAGCTGTACCCCTCCTATCCTACAGTTTTGTTAGTGTCTCCTTTTTAAAATAAATTAATTAATTAAAAAAAGAAACTTCTATCTGTAATCTGTAATTGCTAGCTTTTGTTACTTTTAGCAAATACTGTAATCTGGATCTCTGACTCTCATTGTCTTGATCTAAAATTAGGTACAATTCAGACATACATATCTAATGAATGTAATTAGTATTGCATTAGCAAGATTAGATGCTGTTGAACAGCTGTGTGCTAGGTTTCATATACTACAAGCTGTCAAAAACATACGAGTTGTCCTTTTGTAAAGTTTTTGGTCTAAGAGACTTTACATATTTGTTTATGAAGAGTCAGAGGTCTTCACTGGTCCTGAGTTGCTTTTTCATTCAGATAGTGACAGACAGAGAAGGAGAGGCACCACAGCACCAGAGGTGCCTGCAGTGCCTCAGCACTGTCATCTGGTGCTGGGACTTGACCTAGGCCTTACATATGAGAAGGCAGGTAATCTGAACTATCCCTCTGGCCCACAACTATTGTTGTTGTTGTTACTATTATTAACTTTTTTTACCATGAAATTGAACTGATAGGATCTAATAAAGAAGTGAAATTAAACAACTCTTAGATATAACGGGGAGACTTGGCCACCAGTAAAGGTGGACAAGAAGTGGATCCCCACAGGAAACAGTTCTTGAGACCAGACTAGTTGCTAAACAGATAAAAAGACATGGATACAGCAGAGGTGAGCATAGAATAAAAATTGTAGGGATATTACATAAGGTCATGTGGTAGAGCAAAGGCCTTATCAATGGTGAGACTGAGATTAGGTTTGAGCACCAAAGGGAACACTATGGATTCCCACAAGGAGACTCGATGGAGAGTTAAGTTGTGCTTCTGTGTCTCTCTTTCTCTTAGATTACAGAATGAAAGAACTGGGTCAACATTATGATCAACATCATCAAAATGCATATTTTACCCAAATCCATATACAAATTTAATGTAATACTCACCAAGGTCCTACCAATTATCTTTAAGAAAATAGGACAAAATTACATGCATTTATCTGGAACCAGAAAATACCTAGAACCATCCAAACAATCTTGAGAAAAAGAAACAGAACTTGAGGCTTCACACTTCTAGATCTCAAACTATTATAAGGCCACTGTAATCAAAACTGTCTGGTACCGGAACAAAAATAGACATACAAGCCAGTGGAACAGCATTTCGTGTGCAGGAAGAAAAAAAAAAATATATATATATATATATATATATTCATCTAATTTTTGACAAGGAGGCTCAAACTATAAATGGAGAAAGGAGAGCCTCTTCAATAAATGGTTTCAGGAAAACTGGATTGAAACACGCAGAAGAGTGAAATTGAACCACCACATACCACCAGAAACAGAAGTAAACTCCAAATGGATCAAGGAATCTTTTTCATCTAAATTTCATAAGCATCTTTAATGATACAGCTCCAAATGCAAGGAAGACTAAGACAAAAACAAACCAGTGGGACTACATCAAACTGAAAAAAGCTTCTACACAGCCAAATAAACCATCATGCAAACAAAGAGACCCCTCACAGAATGGGAGAAGATCTTCACATCAGACGAGACTAATAACCAAAATATACAAAGAGTTCAGCAAACTTAGCAACAAAAAAGCAAATGACCCCATCCAAAAATGGACAGAGGATATGAACAGAATATTCACTACAGAAGAAATACAAAAGGCCAAAAAGACATATAAAAAATTGCACCAAGTCATTGATTGTCAAAGAAATTCAAATAAAAACAACAATGAGATACCACCTCACCCCTGTGAGAATGTCATACATCAGAAATGACAGCAGCAACAAATGCTGGAGAGGTTGTGGGGACAAAGGAACCCTCCTGCACTGCTGGTGGGAATGTAAATTGGTTCAACCCCTGTGGAGAGCAGACTGGAGAACCCTCAGAAGGCTAGAGATAGACCTTCCTTATGACCCAGCAATTCCTCTCCTAGGGATATATCCTAAAGAGTTAAATATACACTCATCCAAAAGGATATGTGTATACATATGTTCATAGCAACAAAATTTGTAATAGCTAAAACCTGGAAGCAAACCAGGTATCCAACAACAGATGAGTGCCTGAGAAAATTGTGGTATATATAAAGAATGGAATACTATGTAGCTATTAAGAATAATGAACCCACCTTATCTGACCCATCTTGGATGGAGCCTAAAGGAATTATGTTAAGTGAGATAAACCAGAAAGAGAAAGATGAGTATGAGATGATCCCACTCATCAACAGAAGTTGAGAAATAAGAACAGAAAGGGAAACCCAAAGCAGAACTTGGACTGGATTTGAAGTATTGCTGAAAGGAAAAGACTGGGGGGGGGGGTAGATTTTAAGCTCAATTGTAGGAGGGTGGGGATAGGGACATAGATCTATGGTGGTGGGAGCTGTTAATCTATAATCTTATGAAATAATCAAATAAATAAATAAAAGAATTGGGTGAGAAAAGATACTCAGAGGTATCATTTTTCTTCACACTATAGAAGGGGTAAGGAGGTGGAGGAAAGAAAGAAGACCAAAAAGAAACTGTAGAAAATGTGAAAGAACAAAAAGGTCTCTTTGGTTAGAATGCAGTGAATGGTGGGGGGCAGATGAGAAACTTGAGGCCTAAAGGCCACTTAAAAGAGTATTAATTAGGAACAGAATTATGCAGATGCCAGGTGAAAACTGAAAGCAAAAAGTCTAATTAGGAGGTTGTTTTTTTCCTTTTTCAATTTTTTTTAGTATATTTATTGATTTATTGGACAGCCAGAAATTGAGAGGGAAGGGGGTGACAGAGAGACAGACAACTGAAGCACTTCACAATTTGCAAAGCTTTCCCCCTGCTGGTGGGGACTGGGAGCTCTAATCAGGTCCACCACCACCTGGCCCAGTTTTTCTTTCTTTCTTTTTAATTATTATTATATTTAAGCTAGAGAAAGGGAGAGCGAATGAGACCACAGCACTCAATGTTCCTTCAATGTGGTGGAGGCTAGGCTTGAACCTGGCACATGGCAAATCAGGTCACTACCCAAGTGAGCTATTTGACCAGTTTAGGAGGGCGTTTTTCATAAACTGGTGGTGCTGAAGGTAGCCAGTTTTTTTGTTTTTGTTTTTAACTGTTTCAAGTGCTGTGCTCTACAGACAGACCATCTCTCAGGCATCAAGAATTCTTTAAAATTGCCTACGAGAATAAAATGAAAGTTAGCTTATTCTGTTCCAGAGACTAAATGCAACCTGTGGAATCGATGTGGTTATGCCCTCCAGTAAAAGTTGCATTGCATTTTCATAGATCATATGACATGATTACAACCTGCTGCGTTATAACTTAGAAGGGATAGTATTAAAGATTGAACAATTAACGAGTCATTTCTGAATCACAAAGATTTGGGTGTGGGAGACCAGGATAATCTCAAAGAGGGGTCGATTCCCTGCTACATACAAGCAGATCTCCAGAACTCAGTTGTCACAGGCGTCAGGTCAGGTGTTGCCAAAGAGACAGGAGGCTCTGGACTGGAAAATGGACTGTTCCAGGTCGCCTGGCCTCTCAGCCATCCAGCTCCCGGGCTTCTAATGAGCTACGGGAACCGGCAAGGGCCACGGCTATAGGCAGAAAACGCTGGAAGATGGCGCTCGCGTATTGCGAAGCTCCCAGCTCTTCTCTGGGTCTCTCTAAGAAGGTTACTATATGCAGAGAGGGCTCCGTCACCCAACACACTTTACCATTCGCTCAACGTGGGAAGGTCCGCCTCCTCTCGTCGTCAATTGGCCAGAAACAGGTGGGAGGTGGGGCTTAGGTGCCGGGGGATTGCATCAGCTGGTCTTTGCGGGCCACGTGGCGCACGCGCAGTTCTCCCGGGGGTACAAGCCCACCTGTGTCCACCTTCCGCGGTGCCTTGATCTGATTGTGACTTCGCGGTTGCTTCCTTTCCTCTTCTCGCAGATGTCCGAAGAGAAGGCGAGCAGCCCTTCGGAGAAGATGGGAGGCGAGGAGAAGTCGGTGAGCGGGGCCGACAGGCCGTGGTGGGGATCTGTGGCCGCCTTAGCCGACCCGGCGCGACTGTGAAGGAAGAAGCGGCGCGGGTCGAGCGGTTGGGGCCAGAGGCGGGTGATGGGACCTTGACTAAGGGGCGGCCCGGGTGGGCCAGGGTTGTCTACTCGCAAAGCGGAGCGGGCCTTGCAGATTCGGAAGTCTCGTCTTTTTGCTGGTGAAGGAACTGAAACCTGGCGTGGCTGCTCAGTGCTGCAGATTTAATGAGTCGTCGAATCACTTAGAATCTAGGGCGCGGAACTACGCGAGTTAATTCCCTACCTCTTTGGGCGAGCAGCACAGTGCTTAGACCCCAGAGAGGGGAAGATTCCCAGGGTTCAGGAAAGGAAAGCCCAGTTCCCCCACGATCTGACCCAACTTCTCCAAATTAGGATGCTTTATAATAAAATGGTGGAGGCAGGGTGACTGTCGCTGACCAGCCCCAGAGAAATGTCACCCTTCCCTGCTCTGCTGCTACTGGGGGAACGCCAGGGCAGCCTCGCTTGCTGATCATTTCACCTTTGAACTTTCTTTTTAGTTGTCACTCTGCTTAGGAATATCTGCCAGTCATTTTCATACGACCTGGTCATGTTGATTTTCCATTCTGCTTGGGTCTGTACAGATAGGAAGGTGACTAGCTCCCAGGGTCAGATCGTGAGTACTACATGGCCTGGTGTGTGAGGGACAGGAAAGCAACCATAGAGGGCCATGATCAACTCTGGCCTTGTAGAGGGAGCTCCTAACTCAGCTCTGGCAAGCTTGAACTAAATCTGGATGAATGAGCCAGGCAGGGCAAGGCTACCCGGGTAAAGGTAGGGAAGGTAATGAAAGACACACCCAGAGAGTCTGTGGCGTTGTTTGCCAGAGATATGGCTTATAGAGGGAGCTATAGGGACCAGGGGGATTTACTACATCCAGGAATAGCTGAAATTATCTTATATACTTGTTAGATGTAGATAGTAGTTTCAAAGATCATTCTGTCATTGGGGTAAAAGGTGCACCTGAAAGAGCTGTGGTCTGTATTGTAATAGAACAAGTGAGAAACAGTGAGGTCTTCATCTAAAGTACATCAGCTTTAACTTTGATGGGATAAGCTACTTAAAAGCCATCATCATGGGTAAAATAAGGCTGTACTCAAGCTGGGAGACTGGGTATTAACAGTGAACTCTGTGGCCCAGGAGGTGGTACAGAGAGGTCCCCAGTTTGATCCCTGGCATTGTGTGTGCCAGAGCCTGCCACCCCCATAAATAAATGAAATAATAGTAAATCTTAAAAAAAAAAAGTGAACTAGGTTCTGCCATTATCTCCATTATGTAGATAAGAAAACTGGTGTAGGAGCAGTAACACATTGAGCCTCAATGCTCCGTCTTAGATACTCTCAACTCCAGTATAGTCCTGCCTTCTGTCTGCTTAGTGGGAACAAGCCAGAGTCTCCACCAAACTACTGAAAAGTGGATTCTTGTAATATACTTGCTCCCAGCTGTTTGTTTCTGCAGTTGAATTTACTTAAAACTACTCTAGTTACTTTTATTTGAACTCTTAAATATCTCCAAGGAGGTGGTTTGATAACTTCTCTTGACAAGCCAGAGCTATAATCAACTCTGGGATTGAAATTTTACATTGCTTTCACATAACATAAACTCATGAATGTTATTCTGTTTTCTTTTGGAATAGAGAATAATTGCTCATCGTCATTTGTTACAGTAAAGATGGAGTAAGTAGACTGCAGGGTTCTGAAGAGATCTGTTATGTCCTAACTCTAGTTACTAGCTTTGAGTCTGTACTTTTATAAAATGAAGTGATATTTAGAATATAGAATTGTTTAAATTATGTGTTAATCCCCTTTGTCACTACTCCCAGAAGTATTTTATCAGACAGATAGAATGAAGAAAGAGCTGCTGTAAATGAAATACTATGGGGGTTGGCTGTGGAACACACAGATGAGTGCACATTGCTGTATAACTGAACCATAAGGGCTATTAAATTCATAGTCTCACAGCTGGGGCCCTATTCGGGGAGTCCTGAGATTTCCAAACAGGCCTAGACCTAATAAATCCCTCTCTCCATTGTTATCAGTCATTCCTAGCAGGAACAATACAATAGACCCCATTGTGGGCTCCCATAGGACCTTCCCCTCAACTTGGATCAACAATGGCAGAGAATGCCGTCTTCCGAAGGGAGGATGGACAATATACTCTATGCTACACCTGAAGAAGATGGGTCCTGATATTGGGGCAGCTTTGAATGTTCCTATTTATGACCACAGAATGTGAGCTCAGATCTACAGGGATGCAGAGGGCACCATAGGCTCCTAAGCTGAATATGGGCCTCAGATCATATCAAATCAATGGGGTTTACAATTAACAATATTTATGCAGCTTTCCCATATTAGGGAGCTACTCTTCCCTGATCGAACTTTCTGGTCCTTCTGCCAGCCATGACATCACATCCCCAGACAATAACTTGGACCCACTTGCATATCAGATTTCAGGCTCAGGCAGAAAAAAAAAAAAAAACTAGTATAGCCACAGGCCCTTTGGAATATAACTAAAATATGCCTACTAGCTATCTACAAAATGGAGGACCCCTCCAACTCTTCACCTGTACTATTCCAGCCTTTAGGTCCATGATTGGCCAACAATTTGCTTGGCTTTGTATGTTAACTCTGTTTTCAACCACCAGGTTCCAGATGCTAGCAGGATGCCGACTAGACTTCCCTGGACAGACAACCCCACCAATGTGTCCTGGAGCTCCGATTCCCCAGAGCCCTTCCCCACTAGGGAAAGAGAGAGAGAGACAGGCTGGGAGTATGGATTGACCTGTCAATATCCATGTTCAGCAGGGAAGCAATTACGGAAGCCATACCTTCCACCTTCTGTACCCCATAATGACCTTGTGTCCATACTCCCAGAGGGATAAAGAAGAGGAAAGCTATCAGTGGAGGGGATGGGATACAGAGTTCTGGTGGTGGGAAATGTATGAAGTTGTACCCCTCTTATCCTATGGTTTAGTCAGCATTTCCTTTTTATAAATAAATTAAAAAATAAATAAACAAATTCAGAGTCTCAGTGTTGGACATCTTGGATCAATGTAAAATTAGTAGTTTTGTATTTTTTTAGTTTCTTTAAGTTCAATAGTCCAGGCAAGTCTATGTCAACTATTGAGTATATATACAAATATCCAGTGAAAAAGAAATAAATTACTGAAACATGCTACATGACTTTTTTCCCTATTTATTTAATATTGAGAGAGAGAAATTAAGAGGGAAGAAGAAGATAGAAAGGGAAAAAGAGAGACACATGCAACACTACCAATACTTGCAAGACTTTCTCCCTTCAGTTGGGGACTGGGGGCATGAAACTGGCTCCTAGAGCATTGCAATATATACACTCAACCAGTTGTGCCACCACCTGGCCCCTTACATGGAAGTTTTACTGTATTTTACCAGAGTACTGCTCAGCATTGGTTTATGGTACAGGGGACTTGAACCTGGAACTTTGGATCCTCAGGCATGAGAGTCTCTTGAATAACCATTATGCTATCTACCCCCACCCTAGAATACTTTTCTCTGCTCCTTTTTTTGTCTTCCATAAGTTATGTCAACTGAACCCCTCACTGTTCAGTTCTGGTTTGTGGGACTTGAACCTGGGACTTTGGAGCCTCAAGCATGAGAGTCTGTTTGCATAACCGTGCTATCTACCCTCCACCCTACACGGATGATCTTGAAGGTGTAAAACACCAGCCTCAGAAGTATATATATTGTGGCCTGGAAGTTGGCAAAGAAGATAAAGCATTGGACTATCAAGCATGAGATCCTGAGTACATCCCAGAGGCCCACATACTATATTATTTATGTGAAGTGCCTAGAATAGGCAAACCTCTTGGATCTGGGGTAGTGGAGGGAGGAAGTGACTACAAATGGGTGTAGAATTTCTTTTTGGGGCTGATAACAAATGTTCAAAGAATGATAGTTGCACAGTGTAGATAAAAAATAAACTTTGATTCAGCTATAAAAAATGGTGATTTCACCGTTTTCAGCAGATCTTGGATGGACCTTGAAAAATTTATGTTAAGTGAAATAAGTCAGAAACAGAAGGATGAATATGGGATGATCTCACTCTCAGGCAGAAGTTGAAAAACAAGATCAGAAAACACAAGTAGAGCCTGAACTAGAATTGGTGTATTGCACCAAAGTAAAAGACTCTAGGGTGGTTAGGTGGGAAGAATACAGATCCAAGAAGGATGACAGAGGACCTAGTGGGGGTTGTATTGTTATACGGAAAACTGGGAAATGTTATGCATGTACAAACTATTGTATTTGCTGTTGAATGTAAAACATTAATTCCCCAATAAGGAAAAAAAAAAGAATTGTATTACCACGCAAAAAAAATAAATAAATAACCTTTGTTTTTTTAGGTTGGTGCTGGTGAGGAGAAAAGAAAAGAAGGAGGCAAGAAGAAGAACAAAGAAGCATCTGGGGATGGAGGAAGAGCAGAGGTGAGTGAGAGTCTTGTTATTGTAGATTGACAAGTGATGGGGAACCATCTCACACTTAGCTTGTGTGAAAGATGAACAGAAGTTGGAGAGAAAGGACTGTTAAAGGCACATCTTGGATTCATTGTGGGAGTGGTATAAATAAAGCAGAAACTGTAGTAAAACAAATCAATATGAACTTTTGCCTATGAAAGTTTTATTTATACTACATTATTATCTGTTATTGTGTCATTTAAAAAATGTGGTTCCATTGTGAAATAGACATGAAATGAGCACCTTTTGTTAGGGAAATGATACTGATAGACTTGCTCGATACAGTGTTGCCACAGACCTTCAGTTTCTAAAAGCAACAAAAATCTTGGAAGTACAATAAAGTGAGATATGTTTATACTGAGTTTCAGTCTAGTTATTTCATTCAATAAGATGTTTAGTGTAGTAGCTCATTCTTTATACTTGTGCTTATACTGAACATAGTAGAAAGCCCTAAGAGTTCATTTCTTTGATGTTATTCATGCTGCTTTTTCTTTTTTTTTTTAAATATTTATTTATTTATTTATTCCCTTTTGTTGCCCTTGTTGTTTTTTTATTGTTGTAGTTATTATTGTTGTTGTTATTATTGTTGTTGTCGTTGTTGGATGCTGCTTTTTCTTTCAGACCTGCCACTAGGGTTCAGTTTTTAGCCAGGACAGACTTTGAGGCTTTTCAGGGGTAGAGAAAATGCTTTCAAGTTTTCCGATCTCATGTTAAACAGTGAAGTGGGTTTGCATGTCTCTTTTTCTCTCTTCCTATCTGCTACTTCCTTCTCCCCTCTCAATTTCAGTCTATCTAATAGGGAAAAAAAAAGAGAGTAAGAGAAAAGAAAGGGAGAAAGGAAATTGCTGCCGAGAGTGGCAAAAGCAATAACCTGGTGGCAATAAAAAAATTAAAAAAAAAAATCAGTGAAACATTATCTTGCTAAACTTTATCTTTCATTTTTTCAAATATTTATTTTATTTATATTTTGACCATTACACTATAATGGGGGAGGAGGATGACTTACTGGCTTATTTTTATTTTAAAGAATCTCATTTATATGTGAGAAGGAATTTCACATGAGGCAGAAAGAAGGAAGTGTAATGCTACCCCCACTATTCCAGGACATATGGTGCCACAGACCAAACCAGGAACCTCAGGCAGGAGAATCCAGTGTTCTACCTGTTATTTCTACTGATTTGTATTTTATTTATTTGTTTTTACCCAAACACTGCTAAACTCTGGCTCCTGGTGGTGGTAGCAGACCTAGGGTCTTTTTTGTGCCTCAGGCATGAGTGTCTTTTTTCATAACTACTATGCTGTCTTCCTAGTCCTAATGATTTTTATTTTTTTAATTCTATTAGTCAGTGAAACATAGATCATCACCTTTTTTTTGGCCTCTAGGGTTATTGCTGGGGCTCTGTGCCTGCCTACACTATGAATCCACTGCTCCTGGAGGCCATTTTTTCCCCAATTTTTTGTTGCCCTTGTTGTTGTTGTTGTTATTGTTGCCATTGATGTTGCTGGATAGGACAGAGAAAAATCTGGGGGGGGGGAGAGAAAGATAGACACCTGCAAACCTACTTGACCAAATGCCCCCCCCCCAGGTGGGTAGCTGGGGGCTCAGACCAGGATCCTTATGCCAGGCCTTGCACTTTGTATCATGTGCGTCCAACCCGCTTCACTACCACCCGACCCCCTCTTCTTTTTCTTTTTTTCTTTTTTTTTTTCCCTCCAGGGTTATTGCTGGGCTCGGTGCCTGCACCATGAATCCACCGCTCCTGGAGGCCATTTTTTCCCCCTTTTTGTTGCCCTTGTTGTAGCCTCGTTATTATTATTGCCATTGTTGATGTTGTTCATTGTTGGATAGGACAGAGAGAAATGGAGAGAGGAGGGGAAGAGAGAGGGGGGAGAGAAAGATAGACACCTGCAGACCTGCTTCACCGCCTGTGAAGCGACTTCCCTACAGGTGAGGAACTTCTTTTTCATACTTTCAATACACTAGTGCAAGGTCTGCCCCAGCTTGAAAATTAGCCTAGAAATTAAAAACTGTGCAATTAGCAGACTTCTGAAAAGAGAAATTTTATGTATTCATCTAGCATTTTTATATGGTGACAAGAGTCATAACCTAGGGCTTCAATCATGTAGTCAGTCCATTACTGAACCATGTTTCTGGACCAATTTTCACTTCATATTTTTATTAATGAGAACACAGGAGAGAACGCTGCACTGTTCTACCATCCATGGGGCTCCACTTTTCCCTCTGTCCTTATTATTTTTGTTAAGTGCCAGGAGTCAAACCCTTGGCCTCACTTGTAGAAGTCGTGCACTTTACCAGTGAGCAACCTTTGTGCTCACAAAATTGAACAAGATTGAAATAAAATGGAAGACTCAGGGGCCAGGCAGTAGTACACCCAGTTAAATGTACATGTTACAATTTACAAAGACCTGGGTTCAAGCCCCCAGTCCCCACCTGTAGGGGGAAAGCTTTGAAAATTCTGAAGCAGTGTCGCAGGTCTCTCCCTCCCCCTCCCTTTACTTTTCTCCCTCTTTCTCCCTACTTCCTTCCCTCCTTCCTCTTTCCTCTCCCTCATTCTCTCCCTTTCAACCTTCTTTTCTCGCTATCCCCCCCTAATTATTTCTGTCTCTGTCCAATAGATAATAAAAATAAAATTAAATTTAAAAAATGGAAAAGTCAGCTAGCTGATTTTATTTCCATATTGTTTCTGGCAGTACTTATAAGATCATTTAGTTACAGAAGCTATTATAAGAGGCCCTTTGGATATCTTTTTTGGTGAAAAATTTGTTATGGTGGAAGAGGACCCAAGTTGGGGATGAGAATGTGTCACAAGTTGGGGATGAGAATGTGTAGATACCTATTACAGGGAGATAAAAAATCGTGCCTGGGAGTCGGGCTGTAGCGCAGCGGGTTAAGCGCAGGTGGCGCTAAGCACAAGGACCAGCGGAAGGATCCTGGTTCGAGCCCCCGGCTCCCCACCTGCAGGGGAGTCACTTCACAGGTGGTGAAGCAGGTCTGCAGGTGTCTGTCTTTCTCTCCCCCTCTCTGTCTTCCTCTCCTCTCTCCATTTCTCTCTGTCCTATCCAACAACAATGACATCAATAATAACTACAACAACAAAACAAGGGCAACAAAATAAATAAATAATTAAAAAAAAAATCGTGCCCATGTGTTAGCAATTGTACTGTAATTCATTAGCCCCTCCCAATAAAGAAAAAACATCTAAATAAATTAATAAATGAAAAAAAATGTAAGGAAAGTGGTTCATTTCTTTCACTGTCATAAAGAACAAAATTAAGGGAATGCCTGGTAAATTGGGTGACTTGTCTACCATGTTGAATTAGTGAATTACTTTTATTATTACTTTTTCCTAAAAAGCAAAGCAACTATTTATGGATCATTATTTATTTGTTCTCTTGCAGTTGAACCCTTGGCCTGAATATATCGACACTCGTCTTGAGATGTATAATAAACTAAAAGCAGAACATGATTCCATTCTGGCAGAAAAGGCAGAAAAAGCTAGCAAGCCAATTAAAGTCACCTTGCCGGATGGTAAACAAGTAGATGCAGAATCCTGGAAAACTACACCCTATCACATAGCTTGTGGAATTAGGTACAAGTCACACTCACCTTAACTCTCTGTTGACTGTATCTAATCATATTTTTAAAAATTGTCCTTTTTTTTTAATTCTTTTTTTTCTTATTTATTTTTTTATTTATTTTCCCTTTCGTTGCCCTTGTTTATCGTTGTTGTTATTGCTGTCATCATTGTTGGATAGGACAGAGAGAAATGGAGAGAGGAGGGGAACACAGAGAGGAGGAGAGAAAGATAGACACCTGTGGACCTGCTTCACCGCCTGTGAAGCGACTGCCCTGCAGGTGGGGAGCCGGGGGCTCGAACCGGGATCCTTATGCCAATTGTTGTGCTTTGCGCCACCTGCGCTTAACCCGCTGAGCTACGCCCAACTCCCAAAAATTGTCTTACCAAAGTTTAGCTTCAGTATTCTTTATGCCTTCACTTAATATTGTTTGTTTGTTTTTGTTTTTTACCAGAATGCTGCTCAGCTCTGGTTTATGGTGCTGCAGGGTATTGATCCAGGGACTTTGGAGCCTCAGACATGAGAGTCTTTTGCTTAATCAGTATGCTCTCTACCCCTGCTCTGTTGCTTAATATTATCAATGCTTCATTTAGTTGATTGAATCAAACTTATGTGAAGCTTTCTATTCAAGCTTAAAAGTTAACTTTCCGACACACACACATAAAAAAATTTTTTTTTAAAAAAGTTAAATTTCTGAGGATCCATTTTTATCTTACAGAGCACTCTAAATTCTACTTTGTTCACATAATGTCATGAAGCAAAGTCAAGCTGACAGTATTTTAGCCATATTGACTTAAATGTCTCAGCTTTGAAGTGAGAAATGAAGGTAGAAAGCCTGCGAAATACTGCACTTAGTGCTTCCACCTTGCCATTCATGCAGGTCCTAGTCAAACCTGACCCTCAGCACACTGGAACAAACTTCAGTGTTGTGGTATCTTTTTGGAAACCAGTATAAGATAAAGAGCTACTCTTGTAGTTCTAAAGAAAGACCTTACCAAATCTTAAAACTGTTCTGGTACTGGTAAAAGGTTATTTTGAGTAACTGAGAATTTGGTGCTTTGTAGTAGTGCCAATGTTTTTTTAATCCGGCATGATTGGGATCAGTAATCAGTGAATATACCACAAGATGATAAAAGTTGAGAAAGCAGAGATTGATACAAGGTAATAACAAGCCTTTTATTTGTTTTTATAAAACAGCACA
Organism: Erinaceus europaeus; assembly: GCF_950295315.1. Lineage (NCBI taxonomy): Eukaryota > Metazoa > Chordata > Mammalia > Eulipotyphla > Erinaceidae > Erinaceus > Erinaceus europaeus. Next base: position 35,282,379 of record NC_080166.1, read on the forward strand.
TGAGCTTATGATGATTTTTCACATTTTTAGGTGGTTTGAAAAAAAAGTTAAGAATATGTGATAAACCTACTCAGGTAATTAGGTTACAAAAGTCCAGTACTACTTCTTATCCGGTGAAAAATTATAGCATGAATAATGGACTGGTTAAAGGTTTAGATGTTTATTAGTGAATATAAAAGGGAACTAAAAAAAAGATGTTTCATTTGCTTCAAAAGTTTTTTTTTCCCCTTTGAAGTTTTGTACAAATTCCTAAAGTGTGGCTCATTTTATCCCTTCTTTAGAAAAATTGAAAAGACCCAGTCTGATCTTTGTGTAATCAAAATTTTCAAAGTTATGCTAGTGTTATCATGTAGGGCACCATTTTTGACCCTAAGATAAAAGACATTTTCTTCCCAAAGAACAGAAAATAGCAGTTTTCTTCTGATCATTTATTTAATTATCTGAAAACTGTTTCACACCAGTATGCTATACTTTTCTCCACTTATATCCACCTATTCATTGTGAGATATGTTTTCACTTATTTTCTGTGAAATGTGTTTATTTTATTCATTTTATTAATTCTGTTTAATCTCAGTAGGAAAGAAAACATTGGATGTACTCTACAGGAAAGTTAGTGGGAACTTTGAAAATAGGATAGGGATTTGTTTACTTTGTTCTGCCGTCCTGATAAGTGAAGCAGGTTGTATAAACTTTCCCAAGCAAAGAGAGACTCAACTGACACTTTAGTTAGCTTAAGCCTTCTGCAAGCAGAGTTAATTAAGACAGTATACTGCTCCTTCATACTATAGATACAGTGTTTTGCCTGCTTTCTATGACTTTTCTGGGTAATTATAGTCTGCTTTTCTTTTCAATTATTTGGTATTCTCTATTTATTTGATAGAGACAGCCAAAAATCGAGAAGGAAGGGGCACTAGAGAGACACCTGCAGCACTGCTTCACCGCTCACAAAGCTTTCCCCTTGCAAGTGGGGGTGGGGGCTCAAACCCTGGTCCTTGTGCATTATAACGTGTGTTCAACCAGGTGCACCACCACCCGGCCCCTCTGCTGTTTCTTAAATGAGAGATCCACATCTCTATCTGTCTAACCTATTTTTAAATTGTGTTGTGGCCGCATAACTTCTCAAACTTTTAAGTTGCATCTCCCCTTGTGCTTATGCCTATTTCATCATCTTGAGTGCTGTGTCTTCTTGTCTGAGTCTTTTTATCCTTCAACCCCTCCACACATTTTCTTCAGGCCAGTCCATAGTGTCCTTGCTGTCCTCAGAACCCCTGTGGGTCTTTATACTTGATGCAGTGCATTGATTGTCTCATCAGTTGATAATTTCCTACCTTATTTGCTTTCACCCATGTTACAAAGTTTTACCAAATATTTCTGTATGTGAACCTATATATTTGTTATATTGTCATAGTCACTTATAGAATTTATGCTTAAGTTAATACTGCCTTTCTAGAAAAATATCTGTTAGTGATTTCAAGCAGGAGAAAGAGCAGAGAGATTAAATAAGTGCCAAGTTGAGTGCACACATTACCGTGCACAGGGACCAGGTTCGAGTCCCCGGTCCCTACCTGCAGGGGGAAAGCTTCACAAGCAGTGAAATAGTGCTACAGGTATCTCTCCCTCTCAGTTGTTCTCTATATCTATCCAAAATAAATGTAAAAAACATGGATTTTTAAAAGAGATTTTAAGTGACTTTTAAATCTAAAAGGCTTGGCTTTGTGGAAAAACTTGTTTGGAAAAATTAAAAGATTAATCAGTTCTCCAGATTATTACTGTTTACCTTGTTACCATGTCTATGTAAGTAAGAAATACAGATATCTGTGTTCTTAATTGCTAAGTGTTCAGAATATTTAGGATCTGAGTTTTGTGTTTCTATACTGTTTTATTAATTTACATATTTATTTTCAGTCAAGGCCTCGCTGACAACACTGTTATTGCTAAAGTGAATAAAGTTGTGTGGGACCTGGACCGACCTCTGGAGGAAGACTGTACCTTGGAACTTCTCAAGTTTGAGGCTGAAGAGGCTCAAGCTGTAAGTTCTTCAGTAATCATTGAATTTGAGGAAGAAAATTCCCACTGGCAATGCTTTCCAGCTCCTTATTACTACCTATAGGCCTCTAGAATATACTGGTATCTTGTGGTCATTTGTGAAGTCTTTAATTTTGTCTCTCACTTAGAAAACATACTGAAAATCCTTGTCTTATAAAATTAAGAGATGAAGTTAAACACATTTATTTTCATTAGGATGTAATTCATTATAGACAGTATTACAGACATTATAATGTCATTAAACTTGATGAGTTATGTAAAAATTATTTTCCACATTCATCCAGTAAGGTCAAATAACCATATATTGCATTTGAACATTACTTCAAGCATGTCTCTTATTAGACAAGGTGATTTTTATATTTCTATATAACACAGAATTCACCTAAAGGACAATAAAAATCAACTTGTACTTAATGACAGTATTTTCTCCTTAGTACTCCATAGTACTTCATACTATATATATGGAAATAAAAATATTTTGCTTCAGTAATGATGGTTTCTTTATGTGCGTGAATTGATGATTTTCAAATATGTTGAAATCATTTTACTATGTGGTAGATCTTAAAACCTTGCTTGGATATATCCAGATTAGTCTGAATTATTATCTTAACACCAAATGTTATTTGATTCATACCTGTGTTTGTCATATTAATATTTCATATATTAATAATTGTGTTGTGGGATCACTTACCACTTTAGCTGTTTAGGGCTAATAACAAAAATAGCAGATATGACTCTTGAGTGGTGTTCCATAGCCAAGTAAAAGGTCAAAGAACCGAGCATAGGATGGGTTAAACTGTCCTACTTTGAATTTTCAGGTCTATTGGCACTCAAGTGCTCACATAATGGGTGAAGCCATGGAAAGAGTCTATGGTGGATGTTTGTGTTATGGGCCACCAATAGAAAATGGATTTTACTATGACATGTACCTCGAAGAAGGGTAAGTTGTGTTTCTTATAAATTACTGTAAGTATATTATTTATGAGTTTTCAATAAAATATTTAATTTTCAATATTTAATATTCAATTCTGATATATGATGCAAGTGTTTAATTTTGTATATTAAAGCCCTCGAAGTATTCTAAAGAAGCATTGCTCTAAACTGCAGTTAGTTGCAAGTGGCATGAAAAGAGATCAATTTTCTTTTCCTACAGGGGTGTGTCCAGCAATGATTTCTCTTCTCTGGAGGCCTTATGTAAGAAAATCATTAAAGAAAAGCAAGCGTTTGAAAGACTGGAAGTAAAGAAGGAAACTTTATTAGAAATGTTTAAGGTAAATTTAAGTTTTGTATGTGACTCTCAACTGTTGCATCACTAATTAATGTTACCAGGAGTTATCACATGGGGGTTAGTTAAATTGAAGTTTATTTTGTGTCTTAGAAAAAAATTGTCAACACTTACACACTGTAAAATATCCATGCAGTGTTTTAATATGTATGTTGAGTTATATTTTAACTTAGAGTATTAAGAGGCTTTTTTCTTTTTAATATATATTGTATTTTTAGTACAACAAGTTCAAATGCCGGATATTGAATGAAAAAGTAAATACTCCAACCACCACAGTCTATAGGTGAGAATATCAAATGTCATTAAATAAAACTGGGGTACATGTTATAAATCTTTGTTAATACTCCTTTTGTTTTACTTCTAGGTGTGGCCCCTTGATAGATCTCTGCCGGGGTCCTCATGTTAGACACACTGGCAAAATTAAGACTTTAAAAATACACAAAGTAAGCAATGTCAAGTTAAAGACTCTTGATTATAAACATTTCACAATAAGTACATATTGAAGAATTTAGTGGCTTTCTTTTCCTTTTTCCTAGTATATGCTTTTAGTTTTTTTCTTTGTTTATTATCTCTCTCTTTCTGTTTACTCACTGTGGATACTTGATGCCAACTCGTCAGCCATTTATCACCAGAGTACACAGGGGTTGGCATTTGGGGGAATTCATAAAATCATGAAGACCCAATCCTCCATTCCACTGTATCACTTAAAACTTTGAGACTGATTATATAAGCAGTGTGTTCTTTTGCTCTTTGTATGTCTAGATAGTAGTAATCACCCAGGTTGTTCTTTTTAGCCATATTAACCTTGCCAGTCTATAAAACTAGATCATAAACTCAATAGGTGATTGTTAATATACACTTAAAATTATATGAATAATTTAATCATTTCAAGATTTTCTTGTTGTTGTTGAATTATATCCCACTTTTGCTTCATTATTTTGTTAAAGATGCCACTGCAGGCTGAGTCATGTTCATGCAGTTGTAGTTTGAGAAGGGGAAGCAGAAGATGGCATTTCTAAAGGGCTCCAACAGCCACCTTTGTACTGCATAGTGAGCATAACTGCTCCAGCAGGGCTTCAGAAGAACCGTGGCATGTTTACTGAGTTTCTTACAGCCTTTTGCTTGTCAAAAGGACTAGCAAATAAGACTCAGAAAGCAACTGAGAAATGACATGTAACTGAAAATAAGTGAGAAAGTTGCATATTTGAGTATTTCATGGCTAATTCTTGTTTTCAGAATTCCTCCACATACTGGGAAGGCAAAGCAGATATGGAGACGCTCCAGAGAATTTATGGCATTTCATTTCCAGATCCTAAAATGTTGAAAGAGTGGGAGAAGTTTCAAGAGGAAGCTAAAAATCGAGATCATAGGAAAATTGGGAGGGTATGTTAAAAGTAAAACATTAATGTATCTAAGCTGAGCTTTATTCATTTTCATTTGAAATTTAGCTCTATGAAATACTAGGAGTTGCTTTTTGAAGAGGTGCTATGGCTTTTAGTTAACAATGTCCTATAAGGATAAACAACTGATTACACATATTTCTGGAGCTTGCTTACTATAGCACAAAAAAATTATTTTAACTTTTTTTTTTATCAGAGAACTAGTTTGGAAATCAACTGGACAGGCCTTTTTTTAAAATATCTTTATTGGAGAATTAATGTTTTACGTTCAACAGTAAATACAATAGTTTGTACGAGCATAACATTTCTCAGTTTTCCATATAACAATACAACCCCCACTAGGTCCCCTGTCATCCTTTTTGGACCTGTATTCACCCCCCCCCCACCCTACCAGCATCTTTTACTTTGGTTCAACTGCTAATTCCAGTTCAGGTTCTACTTGTGTTTTTTTTTCTGATCTTGTTTTTCAGCTTCTGCCTGAGAATAAGATCATCCCATATTCATCCTTCCATTTCTGACTTATTTCACTTAACATGAATTTTTCAAGGCCTATCCAAGATCATCTGAAAACAGTGAAGTCACCATTTTTAATAGCTGAGTAGTATTCCATTGTGTATATAGACCACAACTTGCTCAGCCACTCATCTGTTGTTGGACACCTGGGTTGCTTCCAAGTTTTGGCTATTACAAATTGTGCTGCTAAGAAAATATGTGTACACAGATCTTTTTGGATGGGTGTGTTGTGTTCCTTAGGATATATCCCCAGGAGAAGAATTGCAGGATCATAGGGTAAGTCCATTTCTAGCCTTCTGAGATTTCTCCAGACTGTTATCCACAGACATTAGACCAATTTACATTTCCACCAGGAGTGCATGAGGGTTCCTTTGACCCCACAACCTCTCCAGCATTTGCTGCTGTTACCTTTTCTGATGTATGGCATTCTCACAGGAGTGAAGTGGTATCTCTTTGTCTTTATTTGCATTTCTCTGATAATCAAAGACTTGGAGCATTTTTTCATGTGTCTCTCAGCCTTTTGGATCTCTCTGTGGTGAATATTCTGTCCATGTCCTCTCCCCATTTTTGTGTGGGGTTATTTGTTTTCTTGTAGTTGAGTTTGGTAAGCTCTTTATATATTTTGGTTATTAAACTCTTGTCTGATGTATGGCATGTAAAGATCTTCTCCCATTCTGTGAGGGGTCTCTTGGTTTGGGTAGTGGTTTCTTTTGCTTGCAGAAGCTTTTAAATTTGATGTAGTCCCATAGGTTTATGCTTGTCTTAGTCTTTGTAATTGGATTTGTTTCATTGAAGATGTCTTTAAAATTTATGCAGAGAAGAGTTCTGCCAATATTTTCCTCTAAGTATCTAGTAATTTCTGGTCTAACATCTTAAGTCCTTGATCCACTTGGAATTTACTTTTGTATTTGGTGAAATAGAGTGGTTCAGTTTCATTCTTCTGCATGTTTCAACCCATTTTTTCCAACACTATCTGTTGAAGAGACTCTGCTTTCCCCATTTAATAGTCTGGGTACCTTTGTCGAAGATTAGATGTCCATAGGTGTGGGGGCTTGCTTCTGGGCTCTCAATTCTATACTACTGGTCAGTGTGTCTATTCATGTTCGAGTACCAAGCAGTTTTGATGACAGTGGCCCTATAATAGAATTTGAGATCTAGGAGTGTGAAGCCTCCAGTTCTGTTCTTTCTTCTCAATATTGTTTTGGCAATTCTAGGTCTTTTCTGGTTCCAGATAAACATTTGTAGCATTTGTTCTATTCGCCTAAAAAATGTGCTTGGGATCTTGATGGGGATAGCATTAAATTTGTAGATGGCTCTGGATGGTATATTCATTTTGATGATGTTGATTCTGCCAACCCATGAACATGGAATATCTTTCCACTGCTTTGTGTCTTCTTCAATTTCCTTGAGTAGTGACTCAGAATTTTCAGTATATAAGTCTTTCACTTCTTTGGTTAGGTTTATTCCTAGATATTTTATTGTTTTTGTTGCTATAATAAAAGGAATTGATTTCTGGATATCAGTTTCTTCTAACATAGTGTTTGCATAAAGGAATGCCACTGATTTTTGAACGTTAATTTTGTAGCCTGACATCTTACTGTATTGCCTGATGATTTCCAAAAGTTTCTTGCTGGTTTCCTTAGGTTTTTCTATGTATACTATCATGTCATCTGCAAATAGGGAGAGTTTGACTCCTTCTCTTCCAATCTTTATGCCTTTAATTCCTTGCTCCTGCCTGATTGCTAGGGCAAGAACTTCAACACTATGTTGAATAGTAATTGTGATAGTGGGTAGCCCTGTTTATTACCTGATCTGAGGGGAAATACTTCCAGTTTTTCACCATTGAATATGATGTTGGCTGTAGGTTGGCTATATATAGACTCCACTATCTTCAGGAATTTTCCATCTATTCCTATTTTTTATAGTGTTTTGGTCATAAAGTGTGTTGGATTTTGTCAAAGGCTTTCTCTGCATCTATTCATATGACAATGTGGTTTTTGGTCTTGCTTTTGTTGATGTGGTAGATCACGTTGAATGATTTACGTATATTAAACCAACCTTGCATCTCTGGAGTAAACCCCACTTGGTCATGATGAGCAATCTTTTTAATATACTACTGTATTTGGTTGGCTAGAATTTTGTTCAATATTTTAGCATGTATGTTCATCAGAGATATTGGTCTGCAGTTTTTGGTTGTGTCCCTGTCTGCTTTTGGTATCAGTGATGTTGGCTTCATAGAAGCTGGAACAGAGTATTCCAGTGTCTTCAATCTTCTGGAAGACTTTTAAAAGTAGAGGTATTAGTTCTTCTTTGAAGGTTTTGTAGAATTCATGTGTAAAACCATCTAGTCCAGGACTTTTATTTTTGGAAGATTTTTGATAACTGCTTCAATTTCATTAGCTGTGATGGGCCTGTTCATGTTATCTACTTCCTCTTTACTTAGTTTTGGAAGTTGGTAGGTATCTAGGAAATCGTCCATTTCTTCCAGGTTCTCTAGCTTGGTGGCATATAGTTGTTTATAGAAGCTTCACATGATATGTTTAATTTCTGTGGTGTCTGTTTTGATATTTCCTCTTTCATTTAGTATTCAATTTATTTGGGTCTTCTCCGTTTTTTTGTTTTGTGAGTCTGCCTAAAGGTTTGTCGATTTTGTTCATTCTTTCAAAGAACCAACATTTACTTTTGTTGATCTTTTGTATGGTTTTCTTTTTTTCAATGTTATTTATTTCTGCCCTAACTGTAGTTATTATTGTCCTGGTTGCTCTAGGGTTCCTTTGTTCTTCTTCTAGGTCTTTAAGATGTGGAATCAGGCTGTTTATTTGTGCTTTTTCTTATTTCCTAATGTGTGCTTGTATGGCTATGAACTTCCCTCTCAGTACTGCCTTAGCTGTGTCCCAAATATTTTGATAGCTTGTGTCTTCATTTTCATTGAATTCTCAAAACATTTTGATTTCTTCCTTTATTTCCTCTTTGACCCAGTAGTTGTTACTGTTGAGCTTCCACATTTTGGGACTATTACTAATCTTTTGTTGGTTATTATGTGTTAGTTTAATTCCACTGTGGTCTGAGAAAATGCTTGGGATAATTTCAATGCTCTTGAATTTGCTGGTGCTGTCTTTGTGGGCTAACATATGGTCTATCCTTGAGAATGACCCATGTGGACTTTCATCCCCTCCCTCTCTTTCTTCCTCTTGTAAACCAATAATGCATATATTGTTTCTTTCAAAGTCATCCCATAGGTCTCTATTGTTGTTTTCAGTATCTTAATCTCTTTTTGAGATCTCTTACTTCTTGCTTAGTTGTCTCTAATTTGTCATCGATCTTGCTAATTCTGTCTTCAGCCTCATTTACTCTATTCTCTCTCCTCTCTACTGTTTTCTGGAGTTCATCTATTTTGTTACCCTGTTCTGATATTGTTTTAGCTTCTTCAGCTAGTTGTGCTCTTAGCTATTTCAGCTTTCAGCTCTCTGATAACCTTGAGATAATTAGTGTTTTCTTCCAGGGTCTCATATATTGTTTCTGCAGTTCTGATGATAATTCTTTCAAACTCTTTACTCCCTCCTGTGATTATTTCCTTAACTAGTGTTTGTTTGTTGACCTCATTATTTTGTGCTTCAACTTTGGGGGTCTTTTAGCTGGACTCTTGTCTTGGTCATTTCTCCAATATTTCTTTTTGTTGGTTTAATCATTTTATATAGTATGTTATGAGGTTCCTCTCTCAGTACTTTTCAATTTATTGATCACTCTTGCCTGGATTGACTTGTGTCTAAGTAAGGCAATTAACAGGTTCACAATTGTGGAAATTGACAGTTGTTTCAATATTATTTTAATCCCTGAGTTGGAGCTCAGTGGCTTAAAAACCTCTTTTGTGCTTTTTTCTTCCCTATAGACTATGGGAGCCCTGAGAGCTTTTAAACTATAAATAGGCTTCTTAGATTAATCACTCACTCCTGGCCAAGAGATAATCCTATGGTTATGCAAAGAGACTCTCACAGCCCCACCACTAGGCCATGGAGGTATAGATCTCCTGAGTTTCCTGGTTCTCTCTCACTTCTCTCTCCCTCTCCCTCTCTCCCTCTCCTTCTCCCTCTCTCCCTCTCCCTCTCCCTCTCCCTCTCCCTCTCCCCCCCCCTCTCTCTAGCCCTCTTTGAATTTCTGAGACAGCAGGGTGGTAATGCTCTGGTTTGTTTGCTTTATCTCTCTCCTCTCTCTCTTTCTCTCTCTCTCTTCATCTATTCATTTATTATTAACATAAGTTGAATAAGTATTTTGTTGTCCTTGTTCAAAAATCCTATTCTAAACTTGTACTGAATACTCTTGGCTTTCAAGATGTAAAGCTTGAGCAAGAAACAGCATACTACTTTGACTGCCTAAAGTAAATTTTAGCACTGAGGTAGCCAGCAACAATTGGGAGCATCTGTCTCCCAAGGTTATTAGTAAGCAAGGAGGTAGAAAGTTGTGCTTCTTTTACCAAGCCCTAAAGTCCTCAGCTTCCTCCAATTTCAGCATCATTTTCTGTTTACTTTCCGATGTTTGATTGTGGGGAGAGAAAAAGTAAAAGATGGAACCACTTGGATCTCTTGTCATAGCAAGAATCCTTTTAAGTCAGCATTTCCTCACTGCAGTTTTAATGAAGTTGAAAAGATAAACCACCCAAATCTTAGGGGATTTAATACTATAGAAGGTTTTCCTGTGCATGGAAGAGGTATATATTCTCTACTCCATGTTACTCAAGTAAAGTGGAGTGCATTTAAGAATGTGTTGGGCAGCTAATGAGCTTACTAAGTTGTAGATCAAATGTAATTTATTGTACCCCAGAATGTTCAGATACTGGTTTTCATTTGGGAATGGTATAAATTAAAATAGGACATAACAGATTATTTATTTATTTATTTATTTTTATAAAGCAGTGTCTTAACCTGAGTGTTCAGAAAATAGCCTCAGTTAATCTGATTAACTAGACCAAATTTCTTTTTTTTTAATTATTTATTCCCTTTTGTTGCCCTTGTTTTTTATTATTGTAGTTATTGTTATTGATGTTGTCATTGTTGGATAGGATAAAGAGAAATGGAGAGAGGAGGGGAAGACAGAGATGGGAAGAGACAGACAGACACCTGCAGACCTGCTTCACTGCTTGTGAAGCGACTCCCCTGCAGGTGGGGAGCCGAGGGCTCGAACCGGGATCCTTACACCAGTCCTTGTGCTTTGTGCAACATGCGCTTAACCCACTGCACTACTGCCCGACTCCCTAGGCCAAATTTCTTACTGCTCATCATTCCTTAACCTGGTCTACACATTGGAGTAAGTCAGAAAATGTACTTGCAGGCACCGAGCCCAGCAATAACCCTGGAGGAGGAAAAAGAGAAAAAAAAGAAATGGCAATAAAGAAGATAATGCAGTTCCCTGTAATAATAGCTTCTGGATGTATAATCGCCAGAGAACATTCTATGTAACAGTTTCTCCCCTATACCTAACACCTTCCTGGTCTAATAAATTTGTCTCCTCTCTCTTTCAATAATGGATAATAGATTATGTTTCTTATGCCAAACTGGATTTAGAAATCCTGTTTCTCATCAGACTAGAGCAGCAAAGTTTGAATCTTTCATAGTCTATCCAATTCTTCCATTTAGACATGACGATTTTATTTGGGGGTTTGGGATATACTAATACATTATGCTACCTATAAATTTTTACTTTTTTATTTTATTATTATTTTCTTTTTGCCTCGATGCCTACACTAGGAATCCATTGCCCCTGAAGGCCATTTTTTCCATTTTTTGTTGAGGCTTTTGTTATTGTTGTTGCATAGTAGGACAGAGAGAAATTGAGAGGGTAGGGGAAGACGGGGGAAAATAAAATAGACATCCATAGACCTGCTTCATCACTAGTGAAGCAAAACCCCCTGCAAGTGGGGAGCCAGGGTCTCAAACTGGGATTCTTGCACAGGTCCTGTGCACTTAATCTAGTTCACTACTGTTATCCATAAATTCTTTAAAAAATGAATATTTTTCTTCAAAAAAATAGGACATAACATTAAATGCAAATATCCTTTGTTTTCTTTTACCCAGGACCAAGAACTATACTTCTTCCATGAACTCAGCCCTGGAAGTTGCTTTTTCCTGCCAAAGGGAGCTTATATTTATAATACACTTATTAATTTCATTAGGGTAAGTCCCATTCGTTATTTTCTTCTATAGATATTGGACATAAGTTAATTTCATTATAAGGTATGATAAAAGTGCTTTTAAAATATTTTTAGTATTTCTTCTTGAGCTTAAGGAGAAAAATTAAAAGAAGATGGAAATCTGAGGTCATATAAATGTTTTTAAAAGATGCCATGCATGATGGTGGAGGAGAACCAAGCCTGGGTACAAAAGAATTTTATCCATTATGGCAACAGCTATATTTACCATTAGCTCCCCCAATTTAAAAAAGTGTGGGAAAAATAGTCTTCATGCACAAGTTTATCCAGTAATATGGATATATCTATATATACAAAGGAGAGAACTTGATATGGAACTGTGACCCTTTACCAGGATCCTTTACATTTATTGACTATTCATTTGTATTGTCCTTAAGAAAAGCATATTAATCTTTACATTGCTGTATGTTTCTTTATAAGTTACAAAGTTTTTGAAGTATTTGTTTATAAAAAATAATGTTATCAACATCTGTGTGCTCAGCACTTCATTTAACACATATTTACTTGGACAATATTTGCTTCAGTCCTTTTGTTACTGTTCCTGGGACTTCACAACTCTAGACTTTTTCATGTAGAAAGCTACAGATAGAGGGAGAGAGATGGGAGATACAATGGCTTTGAAGTTTTCCCCAGTGCAGAGGAATTGGGGCTCAGTCACGGATCATGCATATGATAAAGTAGGCTCACTATGAGTATTAGCTGTCTTTCTGGCCTTAAATTTTTATTGAAGTAAAATATTGCACATGTAGTAGTGGGAAAATCTCCCCTAGGGCCCCTTTGTCACCTATCTCCCTCCTCTCCTGGCATAGACTACCACTTGAGACTGGCGTGAATCCTTTTATCCATACTGTTTTACATATGTGCCTTATATTATTTGTGTGTTCCAGGTATATATACATGAGCACTCATTGTATTAACAGTCTACATTGTGCTTTTTTTTTAAAGGTGTACAGATCTAGTTTACTTGATTATACCACACTGTGCTCATTCCCTTATTGATGAGCTCTGATATAATTCCTTATTTTTTTCCCCACAAACCTGTGTGCATGCACAGGAGTTTCCTGTGAATTAATTACACAGCTCCAAGTGGAATTTCTAGGCAATGCATATATATATATTTTTCCACTACATGATATTAAAGTGTTCTTTACAGTGTGACTCTTTTCTTGACAAGAAATCTGAGCACTTATTTCTGTGAATGTATGAATGTTCTTTTCTTAACAGAGTGAATATAGGAAGCGAGGATTCCAGGAGGTGGTCACCCCAAATATCTATAATAGCCGCCTCTGGATGACGTCGGGCCACTGGCAGCATTATAGTGAAAACATGTTCTCTTTTGAGGTGGAGAAGGAGCTGTTTGCCCTGAAACCCATGAACTGCCCAGGACACTGGTAATCAGCTGTTAGAGTCTCTTGTAGCAAAGATGTTCCCGTGCTGTAGGTAATCTTAAATTGCTTTCTGTCCTGTGAAAGAATTTCTATTAAAAGCTAATTATATATATCATCAAGAGGACTTCAGTGCAACATTTAAGTGTTTCCCATGCCCATTTAGACCCCCGTTTCTATATGTATTGAAGAATGGCTTGGAAGTGATAGAAGTGTACAGGCAGAACATGTAGCAAGGAGACTGAATGTGGATCACAACAAATCCTCTAGCTTTTTTTTTATTGCTGTTATTATTGGGGGGTTAATGACTTACAGTATAGTCATGAGCATAACCTCTCATCTCCCTTTGATAAGTGTATAGGAGACACCCCAGGTCCCCAATGTCCCTTCATCCTGTCCCCAACCCACCTTCCCCAGAGTCTTTTGCTTTTTAAGTTCTTTTTTTAATTTAATTTAATTTAATTACATAATTACTTAAATAATTTAATTTTAATTTCTTTATTGGGGGACTAATGGTTTACAGTTGACAGTAAAATACAATAGTTTGTACATGCTTAACATTTCCCTAGTTTTCCACATAATATTTTTTAAGTTCTAGCAATAAGTGAGATAATTCAGTATTGGTCTTTATCTTTCTGGCTTGTTTCACTTAACATAATACCTTTAAGTTCAAAATATTGCAAAGGAGATCACCTCATCACTTTTAACAGCTGCATAGTATAGCATTGTGTAGATCTACCACATCTTTCTTAGCCATTTACCTGTTGGTTGTTTCCAGGTTTGGGCTATTACAAACTGCTACTATGAAGGTAGGTCTGCATATGTCTTTTCAGATAGATGCTTTTCTTTTCCCTGAGTATATCCCCAGGAGAGAGGGGTTGCTAGGTCATAAGGTAGGTCCATTTTTAGTGTTTTGATAAATCTCCAGACTTTTCCGTAGGGGTTGAACCAATTTACTTTTCCACCAGTGATGTAGAAAAGCCCCTTACCACAACCTTTCCAACAAGTGGTGTTTCTTAGTTTATCTGGAGACAGAAAACACCCAAAACAGTCCTGAGAGAAAAGAGTAAGAATGGAGGCATCATACTCCCTGACATCAAATCATATTATAGAGCCATTATATTCAAAATGTCCTGCAAGTAGATATGCAGACCAGTGAAATAGAATCGAGAGTCCAAAAATCAATCCCCACACCTACAGACATCTAATTTTTCATAAGGGAGCCCAAATTTTTATTCCTTCACATTTATTCATTGGCCAGGATCTTGGCTGATGATCAAACATATGGACTCTTAGAACAATGGAAGCAATTGCATGTATTAAGTTACATTTGCTTTCTCATCAATACAAGTACTTCCATTTTTGTAAGAATCCTAAAATCTGAGAAGTGTTACTTATGTGGACAACTAGAATCAGTAGCCTCAATCATCCTTTCATATAGAGAAGCCTTTTAATTTTGTGAAATTAACATCATATTTTATTTTTGCCTTTTTCTTCAGCCTTATGTTTGATCATCGGCCAAGATCCTGGCGAGAGCTACCTCTGCGTGTAGCCGACTTTGGGGTACTTCACAGGAACGAGCTGTCAGGAGCTCTCACAGGACTCACCCGGGTGCGAAGATTCCAACAGGATGACGCTCACATATTCTGTGCCATTGAGCAGGTATGAAGTATGGGGTAATAGACTTGGAAAAAAGTGCCAGGAAAGTCAAGAAAAGTGACCCCTGTGCCTTTTCTTTTTCTAATTTAAAGATCGAAGATGAAATCAAGGGTTGTTTGGATTTTCTCAGGACAGTATATAGCATATTTGGATTTTCCTTTAAATTGAACCTATCTACTCGCCCAGAAAAATTTCTTGGAGATATTGAAGTATGGAATCAAGCTGAGAAAGTAAGTAGTTTTTCTCAACATGCTTGAGTACTGCTTGACTGAATTTGTTCTGTGGTGTTAAGAAAACCAAGCCTAAAGCAAAAGAAAATTAGTAATGTTTCCTGTAAAAAACAAAAAAATATTTTTTGTTTGTTTCTTTTTTCCTGTATGACCTTGGGCTTTAAAATAGGCAAATGCTTTTTCAGTTACCTTTAAAATTGATTTTATATGTATATTTATGTAGGTAAAATTATAGAATTTTAAAACATGGAAGTAATTATAGTATTTTATTTTTATAGAGAGAGAAAACTTGAGAGGGATGGGGCTAGTAAGGGGGTTACATACCTGCAGTACTGCTTTACCACTTGTAAAGCTTTCTTCCTGTAAGTATAGTATTTTGAGCCTCAAATTGGAGTGCATTAAGATTTTTTTCCCTTTTTTTATTTTCCTGTTTCCTTAGCAACTTGAGAACAGTCTGAATGAATTTGGTGAAAAATGGGAGCTAAACCCTGGAGATGGTGCTTTTTATGGCCCAAAGGTTAGTATGAAATTTTTTTTTTTTTTGGGGGGGGGGAAATCATCTCCATTTGTTTTGTTCCATAGTTAAATTTTAATACAAAAAGAAAAAAATTAGAATCTGGCAAATGTTTATAGTCAAGATACCTTCAAATAGATTTTATTTATTTTATCCTGGTGCAGAGTAAATGACAAACTGTACTGTTAAAGTCAAGGCAACAGAGTCTGGAGTCCAGGACCAATTAGCCCAACATTTATGCACACTTCATTTTATTTTCCCTTTTGTTGCCCTTGTTATTTTTTTATTGTTGTTGTTGTTATTGTTGTTGTTATTGATGTCATTGTTGTTAAATAGAACAGAGAGAAATTGAGAAAGGAGGGGAAGACAGAGGAGGAGAGAAAGACACCTGCAGACCTGCTTCACCACCTGTGAAGCAACTCCACTGTAGGTGGGGAACCAGAGGCTTGAACCGGGATCCTTATGCCGGTCCTTGTGCTTTGCGCCACATGTGCTTAACCTGCTGCACTACCACTCAACTCCCACAAGCTTAATTTTTATCTACCATGAACAATAAATTCATTGTTGATTCCCAGTTGTGTGTGTGTACGTGTGTACATGTCGGTCCTGTACTTTTATCTATAGAAATCATAAGATACAGAATGGATTACATGAAACCAGGGTTGGAGTTTATAAGAAAAAATAAATAGCTGAAAAATGAGAGCAGCAATAAAAAAGTTTCTCTTTTTTTTTTTCCTGCAACAATAAATGTATTCAAAAATTTTCTGTGAGACTCTAAACCAGCTTCATCACTGAAGAGCAGACATGGCATTTCCATAGAGTTATTATCTTTTGTTTCTTGTATTCTTGTTTTCTTTATTTTCAGTAAACAAAGTTTTCCTGCCCTATGCCACAAGAGTAAAACCATTTGATCTTGACAAGATAATGAAGTGGCTGACTTTGCTTTTCCCTTGTCTGTTGTACAAAAATCTGCCAAGAGCAAAGCACAAGGACCGGCGTAAGGATCCCGGTTCGAGCCCCCGGCTCCCCACCTGCAGGGGAGTCGCTTCACAGGCGGTGAAGCAGGTCTGCAGGTGTCTATCTTTCTCTCCCCCTCTCTGTCTTCCCTTCCTCTCTCCATTTCTCTCTGTCCTATCCAACAACGATGACATCAATAATAACTATAAACAATAAAACAACAAGGACAACAAAAGGGAATAAATAAATATTAAAAAAAAGTCTGCCAAGAATATAATTAAACTGTTATGACCGATAAAAACAAAGTTTACATCAAGTCTTGTCAGGATAACCTGACTAAAAACATCTGCTCCTTATTTAAAGTATATTTAAATAATTTGATTTTCCTTTGGGGTTCAGAAAAGATTACTTTAAAACAAGTTAGAAAAGCATCAGCTAGAATCTTGATCCAATCTTTTCTTCTCAGATTGACATTCAAATTAAGGATGCCATTGGTCGGTACCACCAGTGTGCCACAATCCAGTTGGATTTTCAGTTGCCCATCAGATTTAATCTTACCTTTGTAAGGTGAGTATATGTGTTATATATTTACAGTTTATATTTAATAAAACATTTTGCTCATCTATGTGTATAATGCATACATATTTGCATGTATATTAAATACATTATTATGTATTTAAACGTATGTATATGTAAAGCAAAATGGTTTTTTGTTTTTTTCCTATCTAGTCATGATGGTGATGATAAGAAAAGGCCAGTGATTGTCCACAGAGCCATCTTGGGGTCAGTGGAAAGAATGATTGCTATCCTCACTGAAAACTATGGTGGCAAATGGTAATTTTTGTCATTGTTTTGTCATGAATGCTTGTTGTAAATATTCTTTGAGGATTTGAATTGTTTCAATGCTGTATAATACTATTATTCAAGAAACATTGATTACTTTCATGTAATTTCATTTTGGAATTTAGATGTCTTTGATGTTTTTTTATCTGAGTCCATAAGGGTAGGCTCTTAGCTTACTTTATTCAGTATTGCCAGTCATACAAAGGAAGTATTTTAATATCCTTTAGATGATAAGCATTTTTCTTTAATTGAAGTACAGGCTGAAAACTGATCAACACTTAGAGTACTTTTTTTACTGGCAGAATAAATAGTTTTGTTTGGATCCCCAGTTTGCAAAGGTAGTTGAAAGTAAGAGAAAGTTGTAGAATACCCAGGTTTTGGTTGGACCTATCATAGTTTTTGCTCAGGTTTTGGGGGCTGTGTGGTGGTGCATGATAATGCATGAAGACCCACTGAGATAGAGTTTACTGCCTCCTCCAACACTTTCCCTCATGTAATGAGCAAAGTAACTGAAAATAGTGGAATGACCCAGGGAAACACTACTCCAAAGGGAGAATTACAGGTGGAATCTTTTTTGGCTAGTGGAAATACTTTTTCTTTTTCTAAAGCCAGTTACCACATATCCCAAACAGTTTGATTCCTATAAAGTGGATCTTGATAAAGAAAGCATGGTTTTTATTTCCTATGAAGAATAAGTAGTAAGATAAGATTTGAGCAGTGAATCATTTGTAGTTCTGTGCTATGACAAAGTGTTAACCCCCTGGCAGCTGGTGCAGAGTTTGTTTTACCATCAGCTTACCAAGACAGATCTTAGTTATAGATTCCCCTTATAGGATTATTTTTCTGCACCTTAATCTCTCCCCTTTAGCTTTTATGAACATTGAAACACTTCCCTTGTATGGGAAAGTGCTCAAATCCTTACTGAGTATTTTTATTGTCTTTGTAAGGCCCTTTTGGCTGTCTCCTCGCCAGGTGATGGTTGTTCCAGTGGGACCAACATGTGATGAATATGCCCAAAAGGTAAGTGACTTAGCCTATGTAGGACTTTTCTTTAAATTTAATAGCTATAATTTGAAGTTTTTAATCTAATGAGCTATGTATATATTCTTGTGAAATCTAGCAGTTTGGGATAAAGAGACATGTTACTATTTTCAGTCTATGATAAACTTAAATAGATATTGTTCTTTATGCTTTTCCATGATCCTGGTAGTGTTTTGTTTAAATATATATTTAGTGTTTGGCATTTATAAACAGGATTCTATAGAAAGCTATGTAAATTCAAACGCACAGTTGAATTGTTTTTTGACTTAGTAAGTAGTTTTGGCAAATTTCCAATGCACATTTCTTTGGTTATTTGGAACTTTTTTCATAGGTTAGCAGCACAGTAAAGCAATGTTTTGCCCTGCCAACAAAAAGCTGCCTAACAGATATTTAATAGTCCATTTAGACCTTAAAGGTAGAACAATCTACTATAGCAGTAACCTCATACTAGGCAATTTCAAGATATTGAAAATTGTATAGTATAAAAGAGCATTGTTTTAGAATTGCAAATTAAAAGCAATAAACTGCTTAATTCTAAGGGATAAAAATCTAAGCGCCAGTGGAACAGTGTCTTCTAAACACTGTCTTCTAGGTCATCTGTATGAGTTACAGGAAGATTTTTTTTGTCTAAGAAATAAATGGACTTTAAACTTAATGAAAAGCAACTTTATTCAGACATGCTACTGGCACTATAGTTTTCATTTAATTACATTATTTTTTTATTTACATTGTGAAAAATTATACAGTAGGACAGAAGTCTTCATTAGTTAACTAATTTGTCACTTGGAGACTGTACTAGCCTTATCTTTTAAAGTTACATAGAAATAGTTTTTGGTTTGGAATTTTGGTTAGTTAACTGTAAGATAAGTGGGCACTACTGATTCTTAGTGAATGAAAACTGTAAGTATTAAAGAGTCCCTAGTTAATGGGCCACTAACTCGCGTGCACATAGGTTTCATACTAAAATGCTGTGAAACTTGGTGCCTTACTCTTCAAAATAGGGTATAGTTTAACATGTTGTCTTATCCAGGCACCTAACATACTTTAGGACTTTAGAGAGTCTGTATAAGAGGTTTTTTTGTTTGTTTTTTGCCTCCAAGGTTATTGCTGGGGCTCTGTGCCTGCGCTATGTATCATTGTTGTTATTATTATTATAGTCGTTGGATAGGACAGAGAGATAGAGAGAGGAGAGGAAGACACCTGCAAACCTGCTTCACCACCTGTGAAGCAACCCCCCTTCAGGTGGGGAGCCAGGGACTCAAACCGCGATCCTTACGCCAGTCCTTAGCGCTTTGTGCCACAAGCGCTTAACCCACTGTGCTACCACCGACTCCCCATAAGAGCTTTTCTTACACAATTTGAGTTTCTAGAATATTCCAACAGATTCACTGGTTAATGATCACTAACCTATAAAAACCTTTTCATAAAATAGAATAATTCATTCAGATCTTGTCATATTAATGGTAACTGTCAGGTGGATGGAAGAACTAACCTGATTTGATATACATTTAATGATTTTAGTCTAGTTTTGTTTGTCTAGCATCCAAAGACTTAAGACAGTGATGTTAAACAATGTTTCTGAGCAAGGGAAAAAGACAAGGAGTAATATATCCAGTGTAGTTTGAAAGGTTTAAATTACTAATTTACTTAAATGCTGGTTTGGATTTCTGCTCTCATACTTTTGGCTACTTCCTTCATTTAATAAACTTTTTTTTTAATTTCTTTATTGGGGGATTAATGGTTTATAATCAACAGTAAGATACAACAGTTTGTACATGTGTGACATTTCATATAAACTTTTTTTAAATTTTTATTTATTTTATTTATTTATTCCCTTTTGTTGCCCTTGTTGTTTTATTGTTGTAGTTATTATTGTTGTTGTCGTTGTTGGATAGGACAGAGAGAAATGGAGAGGAGGGGAAGACAGAGAGGAGGAGAGAAAGATAGACACCTGCAGACCTGCTTCACCGCCTGTGAAGCAACTCCCCTGCAGGTGGGGAGCCGGGGTTCGAACCGGGATCCTTATGCCGGTCCTTGTGCTTTGCACCACCTGCGCTTAACCCGCTGCGCTACAGCCAGACTCCCTCATATAAACTTTTAATTAAAATGGAAATCATTGTTCAGAAAGAAAATTCCTACATTTAATATTTCACAATTCTGCTTTTTAAAAACAATTTACTAAAGTTATTTTTGGAGCATGGTATTAGATTAGATCACTGTTACTAAAGAAATAGTATAAAAGGTAATTTTATACAGTGGTGTATTTCAGCCTTTATGAGCATAAAATTGTTATGATACTTTTAGTATGTAATATGTATTGTCAAGTGGTCTGGGAGGTGGCGCAATGGATAAAGCACTGGATTCTCAAGCATGAGGTCCTGAGTTCGGTCCCTGGCAGCACATGTGCCAGAGTGATGTCTGGTTCTTTCTCGCTCTCCTCCTATCTTTCTCATTAATAAATGAATAACATCTTTTAAAAAATAGTAATATGTATTATCAACATTTTTTTTCTTTTACCACCAGGGTTACCAATGAACTTAGTACTTGCATGATGATAGTTTCACTCCTAGTGACTGTTTTTTGTTGTTGTTTTTGTTTGTTTTGTTGCTCTGATAGAGACAGAGAATAGGAAAAGGAAAGAGGCACCTACAGCCTTGTTTTCACCACTTGCAAATCTCCCCCTCCTACAGGTGACTAGGGACTTGAACCTAGGTCCTCACACATAACATGTGCACTCTACTGTGTGCACCTCTGCCTGAATCCATCATTTCTTATTTTTTTATGAGAGACAAAAGAGAAGAAAGAGAAACAGACATCACTCTGGGGATATGTGTCACCTAGGATCAGACTCACAACCTCATGTTTGAGAATCCAGTGCTTTATCAACCTCTCAGATCACTTTGTTTTTTAATTATGTACCCATAATACCAGCAGTTGGTGGATTCCTGTTACAATTTACTGCCTTTTTGAGGGGCCAGAAATGCTGTATTCACTACCAAACTAAATCTCTATCATTGCAACTGAAATGAAGACTCCTAAACAGCTCATATCCTAGCAATTGTACAGGCTACTTGAGATATATAAACATATAAATATATAAACATCTGTTTATATATTTGAGAAGACCAGTTGGATTTTTCCAATTGCCTGAATTCTGCTTTTTTAAGGATTTTTAAATATCACTGAAAAGTCATTTTTTTATTACTTTTATACCTAAGCTCATCTGTTAGCACTCTTCCTTAATACTTACACAATTATTCAAATTATATGTTAAGTAAGGTCATTCAGGATCAAAATATAATTCCCATTGTAAATCTGAAAAATTCTTTTCTTTCTGGCTAAATAGGTCCAGCAACAATTCCATGATGCAAAATTCATGACGGACATTGATCTGGATCCAGGCTGCACTTTAAATAAGAAGATCAGAAATGCACAGTTAGCACAGTATAACTTCATTCTAGGTAAAAACAGGAAACTTACCAAAAAGATGTGCTGAGGATCTTAGTCAAATACTGAAACCTTGAGACTAGGACTTAAGGGGATTGTGGTGTTTAGTTCTTTCCATATTTGATTCTTAAACTATTAAGTTTGCTCAAGTAAGAAAGGAAACTGGTGTGGAAAATAATGATCCTTAATGGTCTATCTGAAAGTGGATTTATTGGAGTGCCTAAAACATTATCTTTTTTTTTTTTTTTTGAACATATATCAAAGAGGAATTTATATAAATATGTTCTCATTTTCTGCTATTCTCAATGGCCGTTCATTGATAGAAAAATTAATAAATGATCCCAGTGAGAGAATAGAGAATTGATTTCACAGAATAATGATTCTGTGGCCCATTTGTCATAAACATACTTCTTTTGAAGACTCATCCTTATAAAAACTGGTACAAATCTTCTCTATATTGGGCCCATGGTCCACTTCACCTCCTTCTTTATACACTAAGCTTCTATTAAGTTGTTTAGATTAGAAGCTCAAAATAGTCACTTTAGCACTGCACCTTTTTTTTTTTATGAACAGTTTAATTGACTGCCAATTGAATATTACAACCAATATATTCTAATTCATTAGAGCTACAAGTGACTTTGGGCCTCTAGATATCCAGTAGGATAGGAACCCTTCTGTCTAACAAAGTTTTTATCTTTATTTCAGTTGTTGGTGAAAAAGAGAAAAGCAGTGGCACTGTTAACATTCGCACGAGAGATAACAAGGTACATGGAGAACGCACCATTTCTGAAACCATTGAGCGACTACAGCATCTCAAGCAGTCCCACAACAAACAGGCCGAAGAAGAATTTTAAAAAAGATATTTGTCCAGGTTGGCTCAGTTGAGAGGGTCAAGCTCTGTTTTAAAAAAAAATATTTGTAAAATATTAAAAAAGATATTTGTCCAGGTTGGCTCAGTTGAGAGGGTCAAGTTCTGTAATATATACTCTGGAAAACATCACTTTTTTTTTTTTTTTCTTTTTTTTTGAAAACATCACTTTTTATTGAACTGGGAAGAGTTTGGCAGAATCTGTCCAGGTGACTGCAGGGAATCCTAACTTTTTTGATCTAGACAGGTTTATAGATGGTCTGTATTTAAAGGAGGTAATTAAAAGAGGCTCATTAAAATAATGGTACTGTGATATCCATTAACTATGTGGACACTGGAAACAAAACATGGGGAATGATATAGTGTAACGTGGAAGAATCTTTGTAGAATTAATACAGTTGGGAAAATAAATTTCAAATTTGATTTAAGGTAAAAAAACTAGAATTGCATTAAGGTATAAAAATAAAACATTTTAATTCATGTAAATTTCAAGCCTGCTCTGTTCTTACACACACATTTAACTGAAACAAATCATATGATTCAATATTTAGTGCTTTCTAGGAGATCTGATCTTGAGTTGAATGGAGGGGACCATATGGTTTATGCTGTCTTCAAATTAGGGTCATAATTCAGTGCAGAACTGTATCCTTGCAACCCACGATTAATCACAATTAAAAAAAAGGTCAGCGTTAGATGCCTGCCTCTTAGAACACATCACCTTTTAGGAGTTGTCACTTAACTCCTTTGGATGGAAGCCTTTTAAAGCAAAACGAACCATGCACCAGTTTTTATTATGATGAGTCTTCAAAAGAAGTATGTTTGTGACAAACAGGTGATAGAATCCATTGTGAAATCAATTCTCTTTTCTCTCATTGGGATTATTAATTTTTTTGTCAGTGAACGACCATTGAGAATACCAGAAAATGAGAACATATTCATATAGATATAAATTTGTCTTTGAAACATCTTCAAAAAAGAAAAGACAAGTTTTAGGCTCTCCAATAAATCCAGTAGCTTGTTTGTAGGAGCTATTTCAAAGCCCATCCATCCTTAATAAAGAAGATAAGATCTAACCACCAGAATTTTTTTTTTTTGAAAACTTCATTATGAAATTTTGCTTAAGATTTAGCCTTTGATAGGTTTGTAATAAGGGAGACTAATTTTATATTGAAATCAGAACTTTGAAGTGTATGTGGCACAAAGCGCAAGGGCCAGCTAAGGATCCCGATTCGAACCCCCGGCTGCCCACCTGCATAGGAGTTGCTTCACAGGCAGTGAAGCAGGTCTGCAGGAGTCTGTCTTTCCTCCTCTCTGTCTTCCCCACCTCTCTCCATTTCTCTCTGTCCTATCCAATAACAACAGCTATGACAACAGTAACAACTACAACAAGGGCAACAAAATGGGAAAAATGGCCACCAGGAGCAGTGGATTTGTAGTGCAGGCACCAAGCCCCAGTAGTAACCCTGGAGGCAAAAAAATTAAAAAATTAAATTAAAAAAAAAAAAAAAGAAATCAGGACTTTGATTCTCAAGTTACAGCGCCAAAGTTTCTGATTCCTTTTAAAATAATATATTTAATTTTCTTCAAAATTCACAATTGGGCATTTCTCCAGTTTTCAAAAATTAATGTAACGCCAACAGGAGTTTGGGACTGTTAGCATACAAATGACATCAGTCTTCAGCTGGGACACAGAAGGGAATGTATAAAACATGGACTTGGAGCAGGTGGCTCTTTTTGGCTGCTGCTGCTTCTGATCTGAAGCATCTCGGCAGAGGTTCTCCAGCTATCCACTGTAGCTACTTGAAAATGTGTGTCTAGCTAGCCAGTAAACTTTTAGACCCCTTTACAGCCAGCTATGAGCAACCTATACCTCAGCTGATAATTGTTTATCTTATGGGACTAGACTTTTGATAACTATAATCAGACTTTATGGACCTAGTGTACTCTTAACCCCTGATGATAATTATTTTTCCTTTTACCTGTTTCACCCTAATAAAACCTTGTATTGTTTAAACCTGCTCCCAGCTCCCCACTGTGAATACAAGTCAGCATTACAGAGTCATTTAAAATGGTTTCCATTGAACATAATCCAAAGATCAGATACATTTTAGTTTTTCAGGGTGTGTGTTTGTACCTATGTTATACTTAAAGCAAAGTATGAAAGCTTATGTATTAATAACTTCCTTGAAATATTTAGGAAAGTTGGATAGCTCTTCCAAACAGACATACATAAGTTGGCAGGACTAGAAATAAAATAATCCTGTTCAGGGACCAGCCTAAGGATCCCGGTTCAAGCCCCCAGCTCCCCACCTGCAGGGGAGTCACTTCACAGGCGGTGAAGCAGGTCTACAGGTGTCTATCTTTCTCTCCCCCTCTCTGTCTTCCCCTCCTCTCTCCATTTCTCTCTGTCCTATCCAACAAGGAACAACATCAACAATAGCAATAATAATAACCACAACAAGGGCAACAAAAAGGGGGAAAAATGGTCTCCAGGAGCGATGGATTCATGGTGCAGGCACCAAGCCCAGCAATAACCCTGGAGGGAAATAATAATAATAATAAAAATAATCCTGTTGCACCTGGAACCATTAGGGGACCCTTCCTCTTACCCTAAGAGCGCTTACAATTGCATTTATTAAAGCTCCCCCTTCCCCATAGTTTGTTTTCTTTTCCTTCTTGAACAATCTGCAAAGACTTGTATTTCCTGTTGCATCCATCTGTTCTGTTCTGTTCTAGCATAACTTGAAAGAATGGAAACAGCCCAGCTGCTAAGCCTTTATGAACATGCAGTCTGCCAAGAGGTTATGTGACCTTGGTAATCAAATTTCCATAGACAATATGAGGATAACAGTAACACAGTTGCAAACAGCACATATAGGTAACAAATACAAAGTAGGTGCCCAAGTGTGTAAAATGGCAAAACCATGCATTGTTAAGGCAACAAAGAGTGAGTTAGGAGTAAGTTAAGCCTGAAAGCAATTGAAATAGGTGACCTACAGATGGTAGTTTGCACTTGAACCTGAACTTAATTTTATGTGTCCCATGGATCTTTTAGCTTCACTTCCCATCTTTACTGTAGTAACAGTGATGAATGACTACATCTTGCATTAGGTCACCTGCACTATAACATTTTTTTCTTTCGTTTCCCTCTTTAAGTATTTTTTTAAATTTGTTATTAATAGTATGTTACAAGACTGTAAGATTGTAATGTATAGTTCCATACCATACCCACCAACAAAGTTCCATATCCTCACCTTACCTCCAAAGACAATTTAAACTAGTGCTTCTCAGAGTTTGTTGGGCATATGAACCACCATGAGATAGAGTTAAAATACAGACACTCCATAATGATCCCGGTTCGAGCCTCCACCTCCCTACCTGCATGGGAGTCACTTCACAGGTGGTGAAGAAGGTCTGCAGGTATCTTTCACTCCCCCTCTCCGTCTCCCCTCCTCTCTCCATCTCTCTCTGTCCTATCCAACAATAACTACAACAATAATTAAAAAAAAAAAAAGGACAACAAAAGGGAAAATAAATTTTAAAAAAATACAGACATTCCTTTATTTCTGAAGCTCCTCTTTAAAGAAGATGTCAATAATAAAAGACTATGATGGAAGTACTCCCTTGTCTTTTTGACCCCAATTCTCCACTCCTGCTCATGTATAGCTCTGTTGCTTTGTCTACATACTATCTCTCTCAATGACATCACTTTAAGTATCTTTGATTGACTGCCTGTTTCATATGATGAGGATATCAAACTCATTTCCTTCCTTTTTAAATATCTTGTCTCAACATTTTCTTTAAATTCATACCAAGTGTTATTGTTACTATGTTCATAAACTTTATACTTTAAGTTAAATAGTAACCTATGATTACATTGTTCTAGCCTAATTTTTTATTGGAGTTAATTGTCCATTTTTTTAAAAATGTTCTCATTGAAAAACCTTTATACCTTTGGTTATAGTTTTTCTCTCTACCTTCACACAACCCCTGTCTTACTGAGCTAAACTGAATTAAATCATGAAAGTTTAAAATGTGATTTAGTATGTATGTACTGATATTTTGTATGTAAGATTAGTTAACATCCTCATCTCCATATAATTGGTACCCCAAAGTCAAAGCTCACAGTCAAAGTCAAAGTTCACCGTTCTACTTTTCTTATGAGACGAATTGCTTCTAGAATCTTGTCTTCTGCTTCAGAGGCCTTTACCTCTCTTCTGTTGTTGGACCTCAGTCCTGAATACCCATGCCTTCCTTTCTCTTGGGTTACTATTTCATGCTGGTAGACAGGGTTTTCCAATTGCTTTTCAAAGGATACACAGGGCTGTGTCAAAATCTTGGTTGGAAATAATTTCTTTTTCTCAGCATTGAGAAAGACATTACTCCCATTTTCATCTGTCCTTAAAGTGTTTCTATGGAAAATCCATTCCTATTTCTTTGATTTCACCCATTATTTATTTCCCTCTGAAAGGTTTAGAACTCTTTCATTTAGCCATATTAATCTGAAATTTTATGACTTTCATCATGGTGAAAATTTTCATTCTGGAAGTTTGTGCCCTTCAGTCCTGAGAAATTTAAAGAAAATTTTTAGGCATTGATGGTTTTCTTTTATTTTCTACTCTTAATGGGCCTTCTGTTATTTAGGTGTTCTATTTTAGGATAGGGATTCTGAACTTTCTCTTCCAACTCATTCTATTGTATGTGTGTTTTAATTTCAGGTATCATATTTTTGTCAGTTTCTAAGAGTTCTTTCTTGTTATTTATTTGTATTTATTATTGGGTAGGTACAGAGAAATTAAGAGAGGTGTGGGGGGGGTAGAGAGGAAGAGAGACAGAAAGATGCCTGCAGCACTATTTCATGACTTGTGAAGCTTTCCTCCTCCAGGTGGAGTCCTGCAGCTTGAACACAAGTCCTTTCTCATGTATTCATATTCACTGAGGGCTGTTAGAGATGGGAGGGATTTACGGAACTATGATTTGATGGTCACCTTATTCTTTCATTTGGTTCTGCTTTTCATTGGGGTTAAGTACCTGTGTGGCTTCACCATATTTTTCCTAGAAGCCATATTTTTCCTTTTCCTTTTTTTAAATATTTTATTTATAAAAAGGGAACATTGACAGAATAACAGAATAAGAGGGGTACAACTTTGCACAATTCCCACCACCAGACCTCTGTATCCCCTCCCCTCCCCTGACAGCTTTCCTATTTTTAACCCTCTGGGAGTATGGATCCAAGATCATTGTGAGATGCAGAAGGTTGTAGAACTGGCTTCTGTAATTGCTTCCCCGCTGAACATGGGCATTGATAGGTTGATCCATACTCCCAACCTTGTCTCTCTCTTTCCTTAGTGGGGAATGGCCCTGGAGAAGTGGAGCTCCAAGGCATATTGGTGGGGTTGTCTGTCCAGGGAAGTCTGGTCGGCATCCTGCTAGCATCTGGAAACCTGGTGGCTAAAAAGAGAGTTAACATACAAAGCCAAACAAATTGTTGACCAATCATGGACCTAAAGGCTGGAACAGTGCAGATGAAGAGTTGGGGGGGGGGGTGGGGAGTCCTCCATTTTGTAGATAGCTAGTAGGCATATTTTAGTTATATTTCAAAAGGCCTGTAGCTATACTAATTTCTTTTTGCCTGAGCCTAAAATCTGATATGCAGGTGGATCCAAGTAGTCTGGGGAGATGATGTCATGGCTGGGAAAAGGACCAGAAAGCTGGACCAAGGAACAGAGTAGCTTCCTAATATGGGAAAGGGGTATAAATATTGTTGACTGCAAACCCCATCGATTGGATGTAATCTAGGGCCCATAATAAACTTAGGAGTCTGTGTGACCTCTGCATCCCTCTAGATCTGAGCTAACACTTGGTGGTCATGAGCAGGAACATTCCATGCTGCCCCAGTATCGACCCATCTTCCTCAAGTGTAGCACAGAGCATGTTGTCCATCTTCCCTTCAGAGGATGGAACATTCTCTACCATTGTTAATCCAAGTTGAGGGCCAGGTCCTATGGGGGCCCACAAAGGCGTCTATTTTGTTGTTCCTGATAGAAATGACCGGTAACAATGGAGAGAGGGATCTATTCGAGTTCTAGGCCCATAAAGTCTGTTTGGGAATCTCAGGATTCCCCAATTAGGGCCCCAGCTTGTGGAATGGCCTGATAGTGATTAAAGAGTCATCGTTAAAGTACGCCAGTCTCTTGCCCTTATTCAGCTTTTGCAGTCCTTGTTTTGATAAGGTTAGCTTTGGGATGAGTGAGATAACTGTAATAGGAAGTAGGTGAAGAGGGTATATAAGTCTAAGTGGATGCTATTTTATTGTGAACTTGATACTGACTCACTACAGACTGTTGTATATTTTTGCTTTCAGGTATATATTTTGCCATAATTTATGGATACATGTGAACACATGCTCTATTTTATGGGACCTGGCCTATATCTAGGTTTTGGGACTTTGTTAGGAAGTGAACCTCCTGGAATGGAATTAGAGAATGCCATGAAAGGAAGGTCTCACCCGAGTGATGAGGGTGAAGGGTTGGCATTCCATGTCTGACATCTCTGTACACAGTCTGAGGTGAAGCATGCTGAGATGGTACTCATTGCATTGATTAGATTGGGATAGGCGGATGCAATATCATTTGGTATGACTTAAGAGAAACATGCAGGGAAGTGAGCCCCACCCCAGAGGTTCCAGGATTGGGAGAAACATAAGCTTTGTAGAGGAAGCGGGGAATTCCTGTTGTCTTAGGGTTTAAGAAGACAATAGATAGTTATTGCAATAATCACATTATTCCCAATTGGGTTAACTTTGAAAAATCCCTTTGTTAGGATTTGTTGTATCATATACACTATCACCATATTTTGTGACCTTTGACATTGTTTGCATATAGCTATGCTACTGGTTGCTTTTGTTCTCCCTGGACTAAGCTTTTAAGAGAGTCAACATATCAAAGACTCAGCCTATGTATTAAAAAGACTCAGTCTGTGCTTTAAAAAGTTCGAAACATACAATCAATTTCCCCCTTCATATTACTTAAATAGTGACTTATATGACTACAAATTAATAGGACTGTATATAAACACCAGTCCCACCACCAAAAGACTGTGTCGTATCCCATCTCTCCACCCCACAAAGCTGAACATCCACCCTCACCCTCACCCCAGGGTTTTTACTTTGGTGCCCTACTACAAATTCAGTCAACTCTTGCTTTTAATTTCCCTTTCTGTTCTTCTTTCTTCTGTTGATGAGTGGGGACATCCCATACTCATCTTTATCTTTCTGACTTATCTCACTTAACATAATTTCTTCTAGCTCCATCCAAGATTGGTCAGAGAAGGTGGGTTCATTGTTCTTAATAGCTGCGTAGTATTCCATTGTATATATATACCACAGCTTTCTGAGCCATTCATCTGTTGTTGGGCACCTGGATTGCTTCCAGGTTTTAGCTATTACAAATTGTGCTGCTATGAATGTATGTGTACACATATCTTTTTGGTTGAGTGTTATGGAGTCCTTGGGGTATATCCCCAGGAGAGGAATTACTGGGTCATATGGAAGGTCCATGTCTAGCCTTGTGAGAGTTCTCCAGATTGCTTTCTGCAGAGATTGGACCAATTTATATTCCCACCAGCAGTGCAGAAGTGTTCCTCTGTCCCCAAAGCCTGTCCAGCATTTGTTGCTGCTATCCTTTTTGATGTATGCCATTCTCACAGGAGTGAGGTGGTATCTCAGTGTTGTCTTAATTTGCATTTCTCTGACAATCGGTGACCTGGAGCAATTTATCATATGTTTGTTAGCCTTTTGGATGTCCTCTGAAGTGAATGTCTTGTTCATATCCTCTGCCCGTTTTTGGATGGGGTCATTTGCTTTTTTGGTGCTAAGTCTGATGAGCTCTTTGTATATTTTGGTGATTAGTCTCTTGTCTGATGTATGGCATGTGAAGATCTTCTCCCATTCTGTGAGGGAGTCTCTTTGTTTGTGTGATAGTTTCTTTGGCTGTGCAGAAGCTTTTCAATTTGATGTAGCCCCATTGGCTTGTTTCTGCTTTAGTCTTCCTTGCAGTTGGGTTTGTTTCATCAAAGTTGTCCTTGAGGTTTAGGTGGGAAAGTGTTCCACCAATGTTTTCCTCTAGATATTTGATAGTTTCTGGTCTAACATCCATATCCTTGATCCATTTGGAGTTTATTTTTGTTTCTGGTGAGATAAGGTGGTTCAGTATCATTCTTCTGCATGTTTCAACCCAGTTTTCCCAGCACCATTATTAAAGAGAGCCTCCTTCCTCCATTTAATACTTTGGGCCCCCTTATCAAAGATTAGATGTCTATAGATGTGGGGGTCCTTTTTCTTTAATTAAAGATGAAACACAGTAAGATATGGAGAGAGAGGGGGGGGAAGGGAAGGGAAGGGAAGGGAAGGGAAGGGAAGAGAAGAGAAGAGAAGAGAAGAGAAGAGAAGAGAAGAGAAGAGAAGAGAAGGGAAGGGAAGAGAAGAGAAAAGAAGAGAAGGAAAGACATCTGCAGTTCTGCTTCACCATTTTTGGAGCATCCCTGCATTGAAGACCAGGAACTGAACCTGTCACCTTGCACATGATAAGGTATGTGCTCTACCCAGTGTGCCACCACCCAGCCCCTCATTCTGTTCTCTGTTCTTAGTGGAATTTCTACTGTGTAGATAATTTGTTTGCTGTGCAATCTCCGTCTTCTCATTCATTCTAGTGATTTTGTTTTGACTTGTCACTTTTTTTCCCAAGGATTATTATTTGCTCTTGTCCTTTACATAATAGCCTGGTGTAAGTTTCTTTAGACAGTTTTTTTCAGTGATCTAAGGATCTTTCTTTTTCTTTTTCCTTTTTTTTTTCTTTTTCTTTTTTGATATTGCATGTAGGAGGGAGGGGCATGAGGGAAATCTTACCATTTAGTTAGTCAAACATCACTTAGTCTTCCAGTGTCCCGGCAGCACTTCACTCCAGTTCTCTCAGACTTGGTTGTCTTGGGGCCTAAAGGTGCCCTGAGAACAAACCCAGAGCTCTGAAATGGGTGGGGTGCTGCCGTCACATAAGTACAGGTTAGGGATGCAGACAGGGCTCTAACTACTCCTAGGCAGACTTTCAGACATTCTTTTTATTTTTATGCCATTATTATTGTTACTGTTGACCACTGGGGTTCAGTGCCTTCATGACAACTCCACTGCTCTTCATGGCCATTTATCCTCCTCCTTTTTGTCAGAAGGAGACAGAGAAAGAGAGACATCTGTAACACTGATCCACTGTTCATAAAGCCTCCTCCTGCAGTGAGGACTTGAACCCAGTTTCTTGCACATGGCAATGTGTGTGCTTTAGCAGAACCATCACCTGGCCCTGACTTTTTTTTTTTCCACCAGGGTCAGCACTGGGGCTTTGTACCAGCACTGTGAACCCACTGCTCATGGCTGCCACTTTTTCCTCTTTTAATTTTTCTTTCTATTTTATTTGATAGAATAAATAGAAGCTGAGAGGAGAGGGATAGACACAGAAGGAGAGAGAGAAAAAAAAAAGTCTTCCAACCTGGATCACCACTTGTAAAACACCCTTTCTGCTGGTGGGAACAGGAGCTAGAACCCAGGTCCTTGAACATGGTTTTGTTTGTGCTCAACTACATGTGCTGCTGCCAGCCCCTCTGACTTTCTAATAAATGATTTATCAGTGGGATTGCGTGATAGTGCACCAGGTTGAGTACACATGTTACTCTAGGCTCAAATCCCTAGTCCCCTCCTGCAGGAGGAAATGTTCATGAGTGGTGATGTAGTGCTGCAGGTGTCTCCTTTCCTCCCTATTTCCCCCTTCCCCCTAGACTTTATCCAATAAATAGCATACAAAATAAATAAACAAACACATCAATAAATGATGTATCAGTCCCCCTCTGTGTCTGATGCCTCTAATGTCAGAATCTTTTTAGATTTTTCAGGGCAGATAATTAAACTGCTCCTATTATTTTCAATTTAAATTTGACCTCCCTTTTCTTTGTTGCAACATTTTCTAAGGCCTATCCACTTTCTGAGCTTTGTGGTTCAGATGTGTCTACTGCACTGTGAGTTACATAGTAGACATGTGTTTCTCCTGCTATGTTAAAATGTTAATTGTCTGTGCAACTTCTTGCTTCTGTATTGCATTTGACAGCTCTCTCTGAAATAATTTACATGGTAAGTGG
Organism: Erinaceus europaeus; assembly: GCF_950295315.1. Taxonomy (NCBI): domain Eukaryota; kingdom Metazoa; phylum Chordata; class Mammalia; order Eulipotyphla; family Erinaceidae; genus Erinaceus; species Erinaceus europaeus. The sequence goes on from NC_080166.1 coordinate 35,314,948, forward strand.
AAAAAAATCTTTGCATTCAACTTGAACTGGTTTTCTATTGCACAGTGAACCAGAATGAGAAGATCCCTTGTCTCATGGAGTTTACAGCTTTGGAAAAGAAGAGAAACTCAAATACTTAGAATTCTGAGGGTTATTGTGTAGATGAACCCACTGGGATGATGTAGGCACATAAAATCTTCAGGGCCATGGAAGGTAGGCCATGAATAAAGGCCTAAATCAGGATTTGAAGGGATTAGGAAGCAGAAATGATAGAAGAGGTATCAAGAAAGAAGTACAGGCCTGGGTGGTGGCGCACCCAACTGAGCATATGTTACTATGTGCAAGGATGCGGGTTTGAGTACTTACTTGTTTCTCATCTGTAGGGCAGGGTGGGGGTGTGTATGTGCATTTTATAAGTGGTGAAGCAGGTCTATCTCCTCATTTCCTATCAACTCATTTTCATGTAAAATAAAAATTCAAAAAGGGAGGCAGTCAGGCGGTAGTACAGCGGGTTAAGCACACATGGTACAAAGCACAAGGACTGGTGTAAGGATACTGGTTCGAGCCCCCAGCTCCCCACCTGCAGGGGAGTCGCTTCACAGGCTGTGAAGCAGGTCTGCAGCTTTCTTTCTTTCTCTACCTCTCTGTCTTCCCCTCCTCTCTCCATTTCTCACTGTCCTATCCAACAATGATGGCATCAATAGCAACAACAATAACTACAACAATAAAAAAATTAAAAAGGGGAAAAATGGCCACTCAGAGATTCTTAGAGTCTGGGACCAAGTCCCAGTCATAACCCTGGTGGAAAAAAATAAAGTAAAATAAAATTCGGTGTGGGTCTCCAGTAAACCTTTTTTTTTTTTTAGGGCATGACTTGTTGGAGTTTGAAGTATGTCAAAATGAGTTATGATTCTTCAATAGTCGGAACTCTTTCTATCTAAGCGAAATCTCCTTTGATAAGGGAAATCTCATGTAAGGATTTTACTCTGGAAAATTCTAGCCTACGGATATACATAACCTTGAAAGAGGAAAGGCTATCTACCCCACTAGGGAAAGATAGAAACAGGCTGTGGGTTTAGATCAACCCGCCAATGCCAATGTCCAGCGGAGAAGCATTACAAAAGCCAAAATTCCCAATGGCTGCACCCCCAAAAGTAATTTGGTCCATACTTCCAGAGGAATAAAGGATATAGGAAGAAGACTGAAGGGCTGTAAGTCCCAATTCCAGTAGGACCTAAATCACTTGTCACTAGGAATCTTGTTTTTCTACCATCACAGAAAGGGAAGCAAATCTGGAAAACACCAGAGGAAGTGAGGCACTGTTCCCCTTATATGAGAGAAGAGGGGGGAAAAGGAAAGATTTTTCAGAAGTAGTAATAGGTGAAGGTAGGAACAGGAAAAAAAGCAAAAAATATAGATATAGACAGAGATAGATATAAATAGATAAAGATACAGCTATGAAGTCAACCATGTCTGTGACTGTGGGAGAAATACTGCAGTTTCCAATAGAAGGGATGATGACACAGAACTCTGGTGGTGGGAACACTATGTAATTATACTCCTATTATAATTTTGTAGAGCAACATTAAATCACTGATTTAAAAAAAGTGGAAAAAAATTAAGTAAAGGCTATTGTAATTCTAAGCAGCAGAGGGCAGTCATGTTCTCCTTATCCCAAGTGGTTCCCAAATGAGACAAAGACAAAGTAAAACCAGTTAAAATAGCCTTAGTGCTAGTATGAACTTCAAGGAGAACTTTTCCTAATTTCCTCCTTACATGCACCTCAAGTTTATCTCCATTATTGCGGACAAATAACCTTTAAAATTATTTTAATTGGGTGCTTGTATCCAGGTGGAAACATCTTTCCAGGTTTTCCACTTACTGGGGAAGTAGAAGGGGAACAAATAGTGTTATTTGACTGGTTTCCATCTTGAAATGGGTTCCTGATTCAACTATTTTCAGCTGCTTTTCACTGAAACCTCTAATGGAAAGACCATGGGAAACTGACTTGGAGTTGCTGTCAGGCAGAAGGACACACAGAGGTAAATGGTAATACACAGACCAGGAAAAAATAGTGGGTAGCTAACTTTTGGGTTTTAATCAGAGGGGAAGAAAAAAAAAACTTTTACACAAAATTAAATCCAGTGCTTAGGTGATGCAAGGAAAAAAGTCCTAACAGAGTATAAGAAAAATATATGTTTCAGGCTCAGGGGCAAAAAAGAAAAAGAAAAAAAAACTAGTATAGCCACAGGCCCTTTGGAATTTAAATAAAATATGCCTACTAGCTACCTACAAAATGGAGGACTGCCCCCCCCCCAAACTCTTCATCTGCGCTATTCCAGTCCTTAGGTCCATGATTGTTCAACGGTTTGTTTGGCTTTGTATGTTAACTCTCTTGTCAACCACCAGGTTCCATATACTACTATGATGCCAACCAGAATTCCCTGGACAGGCAACCCCACCAATGTGTCCTGAAGCTCCGATTCTCCAGAGCCCTTCCCCACTAGAGAAAGAGAGAGATAGCCTAGGAGGATGGATCGACCTATCAACACCCATGTTCAGCAGGGAAGCAATTACAGAAGCCAGACCTTCCACCTTCTGCATCCCACAGTGACCTTGGGTCCATACTCCCAGAGGGTTAAAGAATAGGAAAGCTATCAGAATGGGATACAGAGTTCTGGTGGTGGGAGTAAAAGACTCTGGGGTGTGTGTGGGAAGGTTCAGGTCCTGGAACATGATGGCAGAGGAGGACTTAGTGGGGGTTGTATTGTTATGTGGAAAATTGGAGAATATTATGCTTGTACAAACTATTGTATTTTACTGTTGGCTGTAAAACATTAATCCCCCAATAAGTAAGAAAAAAAAAGACATATCCCACCTATGACTAGACTCAAGTTAATGTAGACCAAGGAAACAGAGACCAATGAACAATGTAGCTGCTTTTGGATAATCACCATTGTAATTTTTTTCCTACTGTAAGTCCATTTTGCCTGTTTTCCAATTGTGTTAAAAATTGTGTAATATGTGTTTTGGTAAAACTTCTTGTACTGTCCTCAGCAACTTAGTCATTATGCTGTCTCTCCAGCTCTATAGTTTAGAGTGAAATGCAGATGGAGTGAGAGAAGGAGAGGAGACAGACGGAAAGGAGATGCACCACTGCACCACTTCACCTTCCATGGTCTTCCCTGGGCCACCCAGCTGCTCTTTAAGGCTCAGCTCAGCTGCCCTCTCTTGCAGGAAGCCCTTCCTGACTGCCAGTCCAAGTCAGGTACCTGTTGAGCAGGAAGGACAGCTGATACACCCCAAATGTCTGGAGGGCTCTTAGGTGGATGCAGGCATCCTTCATTCTTTTACTTCTTGAGCTGTATGGTTACTGGATATTTGGAGCACTAGCTAGCTAGGCCAACTCTCTACCATTTAGGGGAAGACTCATTTTGGCCTTTGGCCACAGGTTTTCTTCTTCAAATTCCACTGATGGGTGCTTGAGGCCCAGGCCCTAGTCTATCTGGCTTCTGACCACAGGTTTTACTACTAATTCCAAAGGAGCGTGGTAAAGGCAGGGGCCCTCAGGTTCTGCAAGGTTTGAACCCAGGTTCCACAGTGTTGGTATGCTTCATATTGGTTTGGTCTCACTCCCCCGCCTCCGGGAGACTGTGGTTTAGTCTTTGCCTTTTTGTGCTTCTCCCTTCTCCCTGCCCCCTACCCTACGTACTTCCGGAGTTCCTGCCTCTGCTGCCAGAGGAGAAAGATGGAGGAGCACATTGCCCGCTCGTGAATAAAGATTAAACTGCATTCTCAGCTCAGACGTGTGTTTCTGGTCATCTGTTACCCGCCCCTCAAGCTTGAGACTGTTTTTCTGTTTCTGGAACATTTCTCTCTGGGCCACACACTGCTTTCCGCCCGCTGCCCGCCCACATGAACCAGCTTGCAGCTGCATGGTGTGGGGCATTGGGCACGGACTCCCTCCACACTGCTCAGCCACTGTGAGCAGGGCAGCAGACATGGCGGGCAGGGCTGCAGCATATCCTGGCTGCCACTCCAAGGCACCTTGGCCCTGGCCTTCTGCACTGCTGGCCCTCCCGCCCTCCTACTATGAAGTCTGGGCAGATCCCAGACCACCTGGAGACTGCGGGCTCCCTGCCAGGACTCTGCCTCCTAGCCGAGATCCCCAACTCGGCTCTGAAGTCAGAAAAGCTAGAATACACAGAGATTCCTGCAGAGATCACAACCTACAATTCCTGGAGCTGAAGTTGTGCAAGAAGCCACTGCCGGACAACGCACACCCGAACAACTTGACAGTACAGATCTAAATTCATGTTTTAAATGACATGTCTTCGTAACAAAAGTTTTTCTCCTTGTGTATTTGAAAACCATGTTTATGTGTGTGTTCAAATATGGGCGGGGTAGATAGCACAATGGTTATGCTAATGATTCTCATGCCTGAGGCTTTCTTTTTTTTTCCCATGGTTCTCTGTTTACCTTTCCACATTTTATTGTTTAAACTTTAAACAACCTTAAAATCATACTAAAAAAAGGCTTCCAATTGTAATAGAGTTATCAATTGTGGTAAACGTCTAACCTGCTACAAGTTTTGTTTCATAGTAAGTTAATTGCAGTGGTCAAGTTCTCTACAAAAAATTGGAATTCCAACAGCTGACCTTCCTCATACAACGTTCGACCCCCTGGCATTCTTCCGTGGACATCTGCTTTGGACTGGCACTTCTATCGGACTCACTGGTACACCTCTTAGACACTTTGCACAAAACTAGCAGCTTCCCTTTGTGCTGCTGGGTTTCTCAAAGACTGACTGCAGCCAGCTGCCTTGGGACTCTAGACCATACCCTCCCCATGCTAGGTAATTCCCACAGAGACAGGAAAAGGCCAGTTGAGGCAAAGAAACGCCCCTTTCAGGCCTTCCCTTGGCAGCACACTGGTTCTTGTTGCTCGCTTACATGTTCCTCCATGTTTGTGCCAGTTTCTTTTTTTGAAAATTCCAGTATGATATAGGTTTCTGTTCACCCCACACTTCTGATACTATGGTCAATTAGTTAAAAAGAAAAAGGGGGATTGTTGGTATGCTTCACATTGGTTTGGTCTCACTCCCCCACCTCCGGAAGATTGTGGTTTAGTCTTTGCCTTTTCGCGCTTCTCCCTTCTCCCCACCCCCTACCCTACGTACTTCCAGAGTTCCTGCCTCTGCTGCTGGAGGAGAAAGATGGAGGAGCACATTGCCTGCTCGTGAATAAAGATTAAACTGCGTTCTCAGCTTAGCCGTGTGTTTCTGGTTATCTGTTACCCACCCGTGAAGCCAGGCCCGGTTAAAAAAAAACACCACAGCCTTGAACCTGGTTCCTGTGAGCCCTGTACCCAGGTCCCATGAGGTCTGAACCTGGGTCCCATGAGGCTTGAACCCAGGTTCCACGATTGTGAGGCTTGAATCATGGTCCTGCAAAGCTTGAACCCGGGTCCCACAACCATGAGGCTTGGACCTGGGACTTGCAAGGCTTAAATGCGAGTCCTGCTGGGCTTGAACCCAGGTCCCACAACACTTGAACCTGGGTCATGCAAGGCTTGAAACTGAGTCCCAAGAGGTGAACCCAGGTCCTGTGACTGTGAGGCTTGAACTAGGTCCTTGTGCACTGTCGTGTGTGCATTTAACAAGGAGTGCTTCCACCTGACCCATCACAGTGCATTTCTTAAAGGTTTTTTAAAATGAGGGTTGGGGTAAACATATATATTATTATATAAAGATATGAAGAGTCTTTTTCTTAGTCAGATGCATTCTTCAGCATGTCTATAAGGTGGCAGCAAAACACCATCTTTTTTTTTTTTCACCAGAAACTGTTTTCTTCTGACCTTTATTAGGCAAAATCAGTCATTTCTCTCATATTCTTTAAAGCAGTCACTACAGACTTTGGAGAATGTTCAAAATGCAAAAATGGAAATGTGCTCCATACGTTACAACTTCAATACTCATTGAGAATCTGCTGTCATTTCTTCCTGGAAAAGAGGATGCTTAGATTCATACCCTGTTCTATGAGCCCTGCATTCATCTCAATAGTGGTGCAATATGAAGGCTAGAAGTGAATAGTGCTGCAAAATCAGGAGAAAGTGTGCTACAGGGCTATGCTCTTGATATCTCCTTGATCTCTCTGAGATGAACAATCATTGAGATGATCCCAGATGTAACATTATTTTTTAATCGAAACTCTTCTTCTGACCCGCATTAGGAGAAATCAGTCATATTCTACAAAGCAGTCACTACAGACTTTGGAGAATCTTCAAGTGGAGATTTTGGAGAATCTTGGTGTCTCCTTGAGCTCTCTGATATGAACAATCAGTGAGATGATCCCAGGTGTAACAGTTCAAGCCTGTGACCGAGAGGTTTCAACACGGGATTGCAAGGCTTGAAGTTGGGTGCCATGAGGCTTGAACCTGGGCCCCTCAACCATGAGGTTTGAACCCAGCTCATGCGAGTCTGAAACCCGGGTCTTGTGACTTTGAGGCTTGAACACGGGTCCTGTGAGGGTTGAACACATGTCCCATGAGAGGGAGGCTTGAACCTGGGACCCACAAGGCTTGAATTGAATCCTGGTCCCATGAATGCAAGGCTTGAATTCTGGTTCTACGAGGCTTGAACCCAGGTCCCTAGAGGCTTGAACCTGGGTCCTGCGACCACAGGGCTTGAACCTGGGTCTCACAAGACTTGAACCTGGGTCCCATGAGGCTAGAACCCAGATCCCACGAGGCTTGAGGCAGGGTCCCACGAGGTGAACCCGGGTCCTGGGACCATGAGGCTTGAACCTGGCTTCTGAAAAGCTTGAATCTGTTCCGTGAGGCTTGAACCCAAGTCCCATGAGGTGAACACTGATCCTGTGAGGCTTGAACCCAAGTCCCAAGACTGGGAGGCTTGAACCTGGGTCCCGAGAGGTGAACTCGAGTCTTGCTACCGCTAGACTTGAACCCGGTTTCTGCGAGGCTTTAACCTGGGTCCTTGTGAACTGTAGTGTGTGCATTTAGCCAGGTGTGCTGCCCCTGACCCTTCACAGTTCTTTTCTTAAAGACTTTTATAAATGAGGTCCCATGTAAACATATATATTATTATCTAAAGATACAGAATGTTTTTAGTCAGAAGCATTCTTCAGCGTGATCACAAAGCAGCAGCAAAACACCACCAACTTTTTTTTTGCCTGTAGGGTTATTGCTGGGGCTCAGTGAGTGCAATACAAATCCACTGCTCCTGGAAGCAATTTTTTCCCTTTCTGGAGCCCTTGTTGTTTACCATTGTCATTGTTGTTATTATTGTTGTTCTTATTGCTGTCTTTGTTATCTGCTAGGACAGAGAGAAATTGAGAGAGAAGGGGGAGACAGAGAGTGGGAGAGAAAGATAGACACCTGCAGACCTGCTTCGCCACCTGTGATGTGACCCCCTGCAGGTGAGGAACTAGGGACTCAAACCAGGATCCTTATGCCGGTCCTTCCACTTTGAGACAAGTGTGCTTAACTCAGTGTGCTACTGTACAGCCTCCCATCTGGTCTTTTCTAAGCATTCTGTGTAATGTGGCTTTTTGCACAGTGGATTTTAACAGATGAATTGCACAAAATACTCTTAGACCATTGTTTTGTCTTTTTGCTATGGCATATTGAGTATGCATCATTTAGAATATATTAATTTAGCTAGGCAAACTCTCTACCACTTAGGGGATGACTGCTTTTGGCCTCTGGCCACTGGTTTTTTCTCTTCAAATTCCACTGCCTAACACTGGGTGTGTTAGGCTCAGACCTTAGTTTAGCTAGCTCCTGGCCACATGTTTTACTGCTAATTCCGATGGAGGGTTGTAAAGCCAGCAGCCCCAGGGTCTCACGAGAGCTGAACCTGGATCCAGGGAGGTTTAAACCCAGGTGCTGCTTGGCTTGAACCCAGGTCCCACGAGGTTTGAACCTGCATCCCGTGATGCTTGAACCTGGGTCCCACGAGGCTCAAAACCCCCTTAGCTTGAACCCCGTTCCCACGAAGCTTGAACCGGGTCCAGTGTGGCTTGAATCGGGATCCTACTTGGCATAGACCAGGGTACCGCGAGGCTCCAGCCTGCATCTCGTGAGGCTCGAATCCGGGTCCTGTGAAGCTCAAACCCAGATCCTGCGAGGCTCAAACCTGGGTCCCACAAATTTTGAACCTGGACTCGTGAGTCTTGAACCTTGGTCTCGCGTGGGGCCTCCCATGTCCCACGACGTTTGAACCCGGGTCCAGCAAGAGTCCCCCAGGCCACACAAGGCTTGAACTCAGGTTCCACGAAGCTTTAACCAAGGTGCTTGTGTTCACAGTTCATTTCTTAAAGACTTTTTGAAATGAGGTCCGATGTAAACATACATATTATCTAAACATACATATTTTCTTATTTACATCAGTTCTTCAGCATGTCCACAAGGCAGCAGCAAAACACCACCATCTGGGGTTTTTGTTTGTTTGTTTGTTTTTTGTCTTGAACCCAGGTCTGCTTGGCTTGTAGTTGTCACTCAAATTTCAAACCCGGGTCCCATGAGGTTTAAACCCGGTTCCTGTGAGGCTCGATCCCGGGCCCCATGAAGCTCCAACCTGGGTTCCTCTAGACTTGAACCCTTTCCCCATGAGTCTCGAACCAGGTTCCCACTTGTCTTGAACCCAGGTCCTGCTTGGCTTGAAGCTGTCACTCAAAGTTCAAACCCAGGTCCTGAGAGGTTTGAACCTGGTTCCTGCAAGGGTTGAACCCAGAAACTGCGAGCTTCATGCCTGGGTCACTCGAGGCTCAAAAACAGGTCCTGAGAATCTCAAAGCCGGGTGTCACCAGGATTTAGCCTGGGTCACACGGGGCTCTAATCTGGGTCCCTCGAGGCTCTAACCAGGGTTCCGCCAGGCTCAAAACCTGGTCCTGCCAGTTGTGTCCTGGGTCCCACTAGAATGGAACACAGGTCCCTCGATGACGAACCCAGGTCCCCTAAGGCTCGAACCTGGGTCCTGAGATTTTTGAACTCAGGTCTCTCCAGCCTTGAACCTGGGCCCTGCAAGGATTGAACCAGGGCTCTGAGAAGCTCAAACTAGTATTCTGCTTGTCTTGAACCTGGGTCCCACGCGGTTTGAAACCAGGTCCTGCAAGTCTTCTATCTGCTTCCCACAGGGATTGAACCCGGGTCCTGCTTAGCTTGAAGCCGGGTCCCTCGAGGCTCGAACACAGGTTCTGCATGGCTCGAACGTGAGTCCTATGAGGCTTGAACCCTGTTCCTGGAAGAGTTGAACCCAGGAACCTCAAGCTTCGTACCCCAATCACCGAGGCTCAAAAACAGGTCCCGAGAGTCTCAAACCCGGGTGTCGCCAGGATCTAGCCTGCATCACACTAGGCTCTAAGCCGGGTCTCTCAAGGCTCTAACCAGGGTTCCGCCAGGCTCAAAACCTGGTCCCGCCAGTTTCGTCCTGGGTCCTGCTAGGATCAAACACAGGTCCCTGGAGTCTCGAAAATGGGTCATGTGAGGCTCAAACTATGGTCCCGAGAGTTTCAAAACTGGGTCGCAATAGGATCTAACACAGGTTCCACAAGGCTCAAAACTGGGTCCCATGAGGCTCGAACCCAGGTCCCAAGATATCAAACCCAGGTCCCCCGAGGCTCAATTGCAGGTCCCGAGATTTTTGAACCCGGGTCTCATGAGCCTTGAACCCAGGCCCCACAAGGATCAAGCACAAGGGCTCTGAGAGGCTGGAACCCGTATTGTGCTTTGCTTGAACACAGGTCCCACAAGGTGTGAAACCATGTCCCTCAAGGCTTGAGCATGGGTCCCTTATGGCTAGAATGTGAGTCTGTGAGGCTCAATCCCAGGCCCCATGAATCTCCAACCCAGGTCCCACAAGGCTTGAACCCTGTACCTGTGAGTTTCAAACTCAGTTCCCGCTTGACTTGAACCCAGGTCCTGCTTGGCTTGACGCCAGGTCACTCAACTTTCCAACCCAGGGACTGGGATGTTTGAACCCGGTTCCTACAAGGCTTGAACCCAGGAACTGCAAGCATTGTACCCTGTCAGGAAATTGTGAGGAGCCTCACAAAGCACCCTGCATTCCTGATACTATGGCCTATCTACATAATCATTGTTTTGCCTGAAAGATCCCCACCATCTTCTTTCTATCCTCAAGACCCTCCCTACCTGCAGGGAAGTATTAATCCTACCAGTTAAAACCCTCACAACAGTTGCTAAGGAAGTTTCTACCTTCCCGGCCCCCATTTGCCTTTCTCCACCCCGTTCCTAGCCATTTCCATTTCTGACTTGCCACTTCTGGGTCTGCCCTTCAAAAGCCTTGGCTTTCTGATCAATAAAGATTTACATTGCCTCACCACCATATGTTTGGTTCCTGAGTCATCTCCCTCACATCACTGAGTGAGTAGCAGCCCAGGCTGGCTCTGGTCGAGTTCTCTCCAATCCATAGAGTACACGCCCGGGAAGAGGCACCCCAAACTGACTCCTGAACATGGGACACACCCTCATTGTCTTCACACACAAGCAGCAGACATACGAAGGTGCTCCAGCCCCAGATAAGTATAGGGCTCTCTGCAGCCTTGTGTTTACGATGGCACTGAGGTTGTTTTTCTCCCTCTTCTTATTTTCCTGAAACCCCTCTGTCATGAGCAACCTTCCTCCTTATCAAGAAGATCCCCAAATCCTCTACTCCTTTTCTGCTAGACAGTTTCTCTGTCTCTGGGACATTTTGCTCTGAGACATACCTTAGTTTCTCTTGACCGTGATCACAGCTTTCAGGAGATATGCAGGACCCCCTCCCAAAAAGACTGAAGAAGTTCCCACTAAGACTTCCCCAGCTCCCCCTCCCGTGTCTCCTGTGGAGAGTGGCAACTCTAACTTGGAAAACAGCCCCATTCTAAGGGAACTTGAGGATGTGATCCCATATTTAAAGGAGAAAGTCATTCTGCTTGCCCAGCACCATACATGCCTTCTAGAGAAAGCAAAACTTCCCAATCCTGTCTCCCCACCTGCCCCGATCCTGACCCACCCTAAGCCCTCTGCACTTCATCCAGTGGCTCCCTTTTCAGCAGACACATCTCTGGCTGCCCCTGCCACTTCTGTGATTACTCCTACTGTGGCTTCTCCCCCCACCGCTACACCACTATGGGATACAGAATACCTTTGCCAACTTTGTGACAGAGCTTTTCCTCTGGAGCAAGTCCACACATTCCCAGTAAACGTTACCCCCAATAGACAGAGACCTCAGATATGGTACCCATATTCCTCCACAGATGTTAAGGAACATTGTCAGACAGCTAAAGAAGATGGATTTCACACTCCATAGACCAGGCCTATTTTACAAGGCCTTCTCCAGAACCTTAACACTTCCCAAGACTGGAGGGATGTAGCTCACTCTATGCTCCTGGGCCCACTCTTCCTTCAATAGGAAGCCCTTGTCAGGGATGAATGCCTGCAGCAATCCCACAGGAACAGTCAGAACCAGCCTAACTGGAATTTTGAGGCCCTTTTTGGAATAGGACGTTGGGAGACAGGTCTCCAGCAGTTGGAAGTGAAATTTCCCCCTGGCTATTTTGATCAGGTACGCCTCTGTGCATTGCAAGTGTGGGAGCGGTTAACACCCCCCATGGGAGCAGCCTCAGCCCCCATTCTCTCCCTTCACCAAGAACCTGATGAATCTTGAGCTAAATTCATTACCAGGATCCAATTAGGTTTGGAGAGAAAGATTTCTCAACCTGACTCCTGTTTCCTTCTCCTGCGCTCTACAATCTGGGACAGGATGCTTCCTGATTTCCATCAGGCATGCCACAGTCTTAAAGATGAACACTTGCCCCAGCCTGCGGGGTTATTGATAGAAACCTAGGGTAGGGGGGGAGAGAATGGAGGGGACAAGAGACATGAAGAATGAGAGCAAGTCATGAGATCTGATCAAGCTCTGAAAATTTTATTTTTCAACCGTCATATGCACAAACAAGGAGGAAGTTCTGCTAAGGTAATGGGGGAGGGAGGTGGGTGAGCAACTTTCCAAACAGCTAGATGGTAATCTCAGTTCCAATGATCGGAATGTCCTCTCACCGGCTATATGAGAGTCTTAGCTAAGGCCTTGGCTCCCAGCAAACACTCTGAGAGATGGATTGTGGCAACTCAAGAGATAAATTATTTTTTAAAGGTTTTATTTATTTATTCATGAGAAAGACAGGAGGAGAGAGACAAAGAACCAGACATCACTCTGGTACATGTGCTGCTGGGAATTGAACTCAGGATCTCATGCTTGAGAGTCCAGTGGTTTATCTACTGCACCACCTCAATAGATAAATTCTAAAACCCACCAACCTTTAGCCATAGCACAAGCCTTTGCCACCGCTTTAGAGAAGCAAAAAAGGGGACCACTTTTTTTTCATTCCTCTGGAGGAATGAGTGCCCCAATCCTAGGCATAACTTCTGCATAACTTCTGCCCTTGCTGGATTCCCATAAGCCCCAAAAGCTTTGTCCTAGATGCCAGAAAGGTGCCAGATGCTTTCATTGGAGGAAAGATTGTTGGGCTAAGTTTCATAAAAATGGTACCCCTGCCACTTTTACCAAAAGCAGGACAGCCCTCAACCCAATGTCCAAAAGGAAACCCCAAACACAGCACTTAGTGCTTTATGGACCACCTATCTTGGAAAAGAGCCAACCTGTGATTACTATTAAATTTGGCAGTGTACTCTTTAAGTGCTTGATTGATACAGGATCTGATAGGATCCACAGGATCTGATAGGATCTTTAAGTGCTTGATTGACACAGGATATGATAGGATCCCTCCCATGCCCAAGCTTTCATAACATGAGAATCTTATGTCTGGGAAAATTCTGATGGTGTTAAAAGATGCGTACGTAACCTAGTACGTAACCTAGTGGTGGAGGTCAGTACCAACCTGTTGGGAAGGGATTTGTTGGGAGCTTTTGATGCCGTCATTTACTCTGAATCTGTCCCCCCCCTCCAGAGTGTCGCTCTTATTTCGTAATCCTCCCTAGCAGGCTCACAGCAGATTGCCGCGTTAACACCAATGAGATAGAGACTTGTCCCTTCTGACTGTTACCTACGCAACACCCCCAATTCTTTAGCCACTGCTCCTTACAAAACTCCCTGCCTCGACTGCCTTTCTAATACACTTGTATGGGTGGAGCAGTGGCCCTTACCCAGGGAAATATTAAAAATTCTAAAAGACCTTGTCCAGGAACAATTATTTCTCGAACACATCTGACATTCCTGCAGTCCATGGAACATGCCTGTTTTCGTTATCAAAAAGTGCTCTGGCAAGTGGTGGCTTCTTCAGGACCTTCGAGAGTTAACAAAACCATGCAGGTTTGGGGCTCTACCCAGAGGGGCTTGCCTTTCGCCTCTGCCATCCCTGAGGGTGTCCCCATAGTTGCTATAGACTTACAGGACTGCCTCTTCTCTATTCCCCTCCATCTGCGTGATTGCAAATGCTTTGTTGTTGGGATATTGTACAGATGTGGTTGAACATTGGCAGGGTCCACAAACCATTATATTTCCATGCATGTGTTATCTACATAGCCCCCACCATGTTATCCCCTCAGGGTATTGCTAATTCCTGACTTGCCGCTTCCATTTTTACCCCAATGCTGTTCCTTGTTTCACCCTTTTTTCTCTTCCGCGTCCCATCCTGGAGAATACCTGGAGAAGGGCTGACGTGCATAGTGCATAGTGGGAGGTGGCCATTTTGCTAGCTCCACGTGGCTTAAACCCGCTGTGCTCACTGACTCTGGGGCATCTGCATGAATGAAGATTTGCATTCCGGCTCCACCACGAGTTCCTGGTATCTCTCCCACGACACAACCCCAACATCTGGTGCCTGAACAGGGACCACAAGCTCCACACAAGCAGCATATGTACGAAGGTGCTCCAGATAAGTATACAGCTGCTTGGCATTCTGCAGTTTCGTGTTTAACGAAGGCACTGTGGTTCCTTTTCTCCCTCTTCTTATTTTTCTGAGACCCCTCTGCCATGGGCAACCTCCTTCTCATGAAGAGGTTTCCCAAAACCTCTACTCTTTTTTCTCTAGACAGTTTTTATATCTCTGGGACATTTTGCTCAGGCACCTTGGATCCTCTTGACCATGGTCACAGCTTTTAAGAGATATGCAGGGACCCCTTCTAAAAGGATCCAGGGAACTCCCCCTAAAATTCCCCTGGCACCTTTAGTGTTTCCTGCAGAGAATGCTGATGCTAACTTGGGAAACAGCTCTAGGCTAAGGGACCTTGAGGCTGCGATCCAAGAGTTAAGGGAGATGGTAATTCTGCTTACCCAGCACAATACAAGCTTTCTAGAGAAAGCAAATCATGCCCCAATCCTGACCCATTTTGCCCAGAGGCTCACATTTCAGCAGACACATTTCCAGCTGCTGCCACCGCTTCTGTGGCCCCTCTCCCTGCCACTTTTGCTGGAAGTAGGATGCCCTCCAGGACTCATAATGCAACATAGCGGGATCTGAAAAATCTGCTTCACAGAGCCCCAAAACAAAACCTCTCTACCGTTTCTCTCTTTCCCCTCGCTCTCTCTGAATATCTTAAGCTTGCTGTCTACCCCCTCTGCTTCCAGTTGTGTTTTAGTAAGAGAGTGAGTTGAATTACTAAATTTTTGTACAACCCATTTTGCTCAGAGTACTCTCACCTTCTCACTGAAATTCATACCCTGGCATTCATGATCATTCAGGGTAGAGACAGGTCCACACAGGTTTTTGGGAGAGAAACAGACACCATTGTCATTCCTTTTTCCCCTGTCAGATACAGAATGGCTCCTACATTATCATTCCCACTTCGCCATAAGCTTAATGTGGATCTCAACCGTTAGATAATCATTACCCTCCTGACCAATGGGTAGCTTTGCTGCCCGTTGTCTCTATTGGTGCCTCGACTTTTCTCCTATGCTCCCATTCCTTCTGCCCCCACATTTTTAGAGATGGCGGCAAGAAGGGAGCTGCTGCCCTAATATTTTACCCAGATAAACCATGCCCCACACCTCTTTTCGTTGAACTCACCATCCACTCCCCACAGTATAAAGAACTCTGTGTTGTTTTTCTAGCTTTAAAGGCTGTACCTAAACCCTTTAATCTGTTTTTCTGACAGTATCTGCACTGCCAGCCTCCTCCCTTGGCTCTTCCACTCTTATGTTAAACTGGATAACAACCCACTCTCCCCTCTCCTCATACAAATAGCCTCTATCCTCTGTTTTTGCACCCCCTCACTACACATCCAACATTTCTGCTCTCACAGTCCTCTCTCTGCCCCCCTGTCTGAAGGCAATGCTATGGCAGACCGCCTTTCCTCCACAGGAATTTTCTTAACCTCTGCCTCTGATCCTGCTGACTTCCATTCCCTGACCCATGTCAACCTTAAGGGTCTTAGAGCCTGATTCCCTAATGCCCCCCTATCACAATTAAAGCACATTCTTGCCACCTGCTCCACCTGTGCAGGTCTAATCAAGACATCTTCTGTTCAGACTCTTGTGGTTAACCCCCGTGGCTTAAAAGTCAATGCTCTTTGGAAAATTGATGTCACCCACTTACCCAACTTTGGCAAACAAAAATATGTGTTTGTCTCAATTGATACCTTCTCTAAGTTTATGTGGGCTACTGCTCAGACTGGAGAAAGCTCAAAAAAGCTTATAATCCATATGCTCTCCTGTTTTGTTGTAATGGGCATACCTCTGAAACTTAAAACGGACAGTGGTCCTGCTTTTACCAGCAAACAATTTAAAGATTTTTCTTTCCTCTGGAACATTACTCACACCATAGACATTCCCTATAACCCTCAGGGACAAGGCATTATTTATAGGGCCCAGAAAACCCTCAAGGCTCAATTAAATAAATAAAAAGGGGGAATATACCCCCAATATCCAGCTGGCAAAAGCCTTAACTACATTAAACCTCTTTAATATTTACAAAAATTCGAACCAACCTCCTATTATTTTTCACTGGCAAACACCATACACCCTCCCAGCTATTAAGGTCAAATGGAAAGACCCCCTTGATAAAAAATTGGAAAGAACCTGACCCCCTATTGACCATGGGAAGAGGTTTTGCATGTGTGTTTCCACAGGATTACTCAAAATCTGTCTGGCTTCCTGCCCAGCATGTCTGGCAATGCCTGCAAGATGACACAGCTATCCCTGAAGAACAAGAAACACTGCAAGAGGACTAGGTGCAGGATGCCCTCCAGGACCCATAATATGACATGGAAGGACCTGAAAAACCTGATTCACAGAGACCAAAAACAAAATCTCCTTACCACTTCTCTCTCTCCCCTCATTCTCTCTGAACATCTTAAGCTTGCTGTCTGCCACCTCTGCTTCACCTGTCACCCTTTGAAAGTTTCAGGTTAGGCAAACAGTCTGCTGTCACTATTCCAGTAAAAATTCTACAGCTGTAAACCCCTGCTCCATGCTATGATTGGCCAGTTGTGTTATTGAAGTGATTGATTTGAATGACTGAAATTTTTGTGTGATCCATTTTTCTCAGAGTACTCTGAAACTTAATTGACCTTTTATGGAAACACCAGATGCGGCAGAGGTTTCTGGAGATGTCCTAAAATTTGAAACAGTCCTAAAATTTGTTTTTTCCTCTTTTGATTTTTTAAAGTCTTGGTATAAATGTGAAACGTTTAGTCTTGAAAATTGTGTGAGTAAAAATGCTTCAACTAAGACAGTATAGATCAAAATTTGTGTTTGACATGATATATCTTTGTAAAAAAATTTTTTCTCCTTTTGTGTGTTATAGACTACATGTTTATGTGTGTGTTTGAAGTTTGGTAAACATTAACTTTAAGGTTAAAGTGTAACTTTGATGATACATTCTTATCAGGAAAAGTTAAATGAAGGAGTTTTCAACACGATTATTATAAAGGTAAAATTAATTTGCTAAAGTAACTGAATATTTAAAGTAAAAGTCTAAATTTTATTGTGACAATTCTTCATCTCCAAAATTAAAATACAAATTCTCTATACATTTAACTAAAAAAGTTACAGGACATTTTTGGAGAGCCCCCCAAAATGCCCTTTGAACTGATCTTGTGGAAATTAATCCACAACAAATCTGGCATCTGTCTGGCATTGTAAATGTTCTAAGAAACATAGTCACTAATGTGTGTTAACTCTTGAAGTAACCTGAGTTTGTTTAAAGTTTAATGTAAAAATTAGTTAAAAATACACTTTAACAAAATTTGGTCATAAAGACATTTAAACCAATCTTAATCAAACAGTTATCAATTATAGTAAACTTCTAACTTGGTACAAGTTTTTTCTTCACAAGTAAATGATTACAGCTATGTCAAGCCTTTACAGGAAGAACCAATTGCTCATATGGAATCCCCGAAACCATCTGGACCCCTGCCCTCTGACATCGCCCACAAGATGGCAAGACTACAATGCCCCCCCCAAAACCCATAATGTGACCTGGCATGATCTGAAGAACCTGATTCACAGAGTCCAAGGACAAAATTTTCCTACTGCCCTTCTCTCACCCATCACTGTCTGCTTCTGCTTCACCTGTCACCTTTTGGCGGTTTCAGCTCACTCTCTACAGAAAAGCAATATTCTTGTGGCTGTCTTCCTTCACCAAGATAAGATGTGCGGTGTCTCTTCCCCTGTTCGTTGGCATTGGACTGACACTTCTATGAGACTTGCTGGTGGAGCACTTGGACACTTCCTTTACACTGATGGACTTCTCGAGGACTGACTAACAGTCCATGGACTTCACAGCCAGCTGTCTTGTGACTCTGCAATGCCAGATCACCACTCTCGCCCCTTGGCCTATCAGGACCCCGTTCCTCTACCTATCAGGCAGCACACCATTCCACAAATCAGGCATCCCCTCTCCACCTACCAGTCCTCCCCTCAGCCTCACACAGGCCCTTGTTACTCTTACTTATCGCTCCCTGTCTTATTCCATTTCTTTTAAAAACACCTGCACAATACCATTCAAGTTTCTGCCCCAAAGGTTTCTGTTCACACCTACACTGATATTCCTCTGACAGAAATGGAGTCTTTTATAGATATTGACCCATTTCAATATGGCCATTAGATAAAAAGAAAGGGGGAGATCTCGGGAAATTGTCAGGAGGTGGTAGAGCCTGGCAGTGCTTGAACTGAGAAGTGCATGTATCATGTCAGTATCTCTCTCTACCAGGGGTTGAGCAAGGAGGGACAGGAGTAGCCCCATAGGTTTGCCCCTATCAGACTACCTGCCTCATAAAGCACCTTGCAGTCCTGATACTATGATACTTTTTTTAAATAAAAAGATAGGGGGAGATGTTGGATAATTGTGACAAAGCACCCTGCATTCCTGATACTATGGCCTATCTACATAATCATTGTTTTGCCTGAAAGATCCCCACCCATTCCATTCCTTTGATTGACCTTCTTTCTATCCTTAATACACTCACTGCCTGCAGGGTAGTATTAATCCTACCAGTTAAAACCGTCACAACAGTTGCTAAGGAAGTTTCTATCTTCCCAGCCCCCTTTTGCCTTTTTCTGCCCTGTTCCTAGCTATTTCCGTTTCTGACTTGCCACTTCTGGATCTGCCCTTTAAAAGCCTTGGCTCTCTGATCAATATTTGCATTGCCTCACCACCACCTGTTTTGTTCCTGAGTCATCTACCTCACATCACTGAGTGAGTAGCAGTCCAGGCTGGCTCCAATTGAGTTCTCTCCAAACCAGAGAGTACACACCCAGGAAGAGGTACCGCCACGCTAGCCTGGCAGTACCCGAGTCATTGGAGGCTCGAAAACAGGTTCTGAGAGTCTCGAACATGGTTCTTGCTTATCTTGAACCCAGATCCTGCTTGGCTTGAAGCCAGGTCAATCGAAGTTCAAATCCAGGTTCCAGGGGTTCAAAGCCATTTCCTGCGAGGCTTGAACCCAGGAACTGCAAGCTTCATACCTGGGTCACTTGAGGCTCAAAACAGGTCCTGAGAATCTCTAACCTGGGTCCCGCAAGGATCTAGCCTGGTTCTCATGAGCTCTAAACTGGGTCCCTCATGGCTCTAAACAGGTTCTGCTAGGCTCAAACCCTGATCCCACCAGTTTGGACCTGTTTCCCACTAGGATAGAAGTGGTCCCAGAAGGTTGGGAACTGGGTCCTGTAAAGCTTGAATCCGGGTTCCATGATGCCAAACCCGCATTCACAAGGGCTCGAACCCAGGTCCCGAGATTTTTGAACCTGAGTCTCACCAGCCTTGAACCTGGCCCTGCAATGAATGAACCAGGGCTCTGAGAGGCTGGAAACCGTGTCATGCTTGGCTTGACCCGGGTTCCACAAAGTTTAAAACCAGGTCCCGCAATGTTTCTACCCTCTACACACAAAACTAGAACCTGGGTCCCGCTTGGTTACCTGCACACAGAATCCTGGGGGCGCATCACAGAGGTCTCGCGGGATTGCTAGACCATGGGGACACCGCCCATGCAGTGGACCCCTAGGGCAGTGGTGGTGGCTGAAGCCATGACCCCCATCCCGAACTTGACATGAGGGGGTTAAGGCCAGCCCCCAGACCCAGAGCCCCAGGCCAAAGTGGGCACTAGTGGGCAAGGCCCAGGAGCAAAGTGCGGGTTGCGGGGACAGGGCCGGCATCTGACAGCCCAAGACTCTGGTCCAAGGGCCTCGGGGCCCCTGTCCAACCATGTGAACTGACACACAGACTGACTGACTGACTGACAACCCCCGCGCTGGAGACACCCCCAGGTCCCTGGGGGCCTTGAGCAGCTCTGGGTTTGTTGGACAGCTGCCTGGACATAGGCCTCTGTAGTGGAGGCCCCAGTAGGCCCCATGGACAGCTGAGAGCTGTCCTCCTCCCTCTCCTCCTCCTCAGAGGGTATTCACAAAGGGCCCTTGGCTTAGGCAAGCCAGGGCTGCTGCTCCGGTTGCTGCAGCTGCTATCAAGAGGGGTGGGTGCAGGTAAATATACCTGTCAGTCAGTCCCTGATTCTTGGGAACTGCCTGCCTCCAGCTCCACCCACACATCAATACAGCTCCTTCCCAAAGGATGCCCCCTTTCCCCATGCCCCTGTTGCACAGCTCCCCAAATCTCATCTACTGTGTGCCTCCCAAAACGACATTCCTGCCACCATGCGGCTGCCCACCAGTCCTGGGGTACCTGGGCCAGCACAGCTGCCATCTCGCCACCCAGAAGGGGGGACTGCCCTAAACCCCCCCCCACACACACACACATACACACAGCCCTGCCCACACCCAGGGACTCCCCTGCCTGCAGCCTGCACCACATACAGTCTCCTCTACCTCTCACCCCCTCCCCCATAAACCTTACCACAGCTCCCCCACACACCTAGGATTGAAAAGCCCACGGGAACAAACCCAAAGGAGCACCAGTCTAGCCCCTCCACTCATATGAACTATGTAAGTGAAGATTCTTTTTTTCTTGGTGTGCGGGGGAGGAGAGTTGAGTCCCTCCAATATTCCGTAAAGCAGGGATTCCAAATAAACTACTAAAATGTAACATGTGGGTCACAGGCTGCCCATCCCCTAGTATGCTATGCAGGCCTATGACTGGCAAAAACATCCCACCCTGACACGAGGTCTGGCTGGACTTGTGGCTATGCCTGTGGACACGGAGACAGACAGACAGGCTGACAAACATTTCAGGTTCAAATCTTGGACTTCCCTGAAGCTTGTGATTCACTAGGGTTAAAAAAAAAAGTGGGGTTTCTTTTTTTTTTTCCCCTACCTGATGCCTGTTTTTCAGTGAAAAGGGGGGAAAACTCTTTTTGGAGGGAACAGAACCAAGATGCAGGCATGAGGACTCCATGGAGGGTGGATGGAACAGCACTCCTGCCATGGCTCCAGAGCCCCAGCCGCTGTTCCAGGAGCTCTGTGATACCAGAGATTCCCCTGTGTCCTCTCATGACACTATTTCTATGACTGATCCACAGGATCACCAGGATTCAAAAAGAGACAGGTCATATTGCTGTAGAGAAAGGAAATACGAGGGGGTCAAGCAGGATCTCAAACTGTTAAGCAATCTTGGTAGGAAACCAGGGGAAAGGCAGAAGGATCCCGGTTCAAGCCTCGGGATTCCCACCTATAGGGGAGTCCCTTCACAGGGGGTGAAGCAGATCTGCAGGGGGTCTATCTTTCTCTCCCCCCTCTGTCTTTCCCCTCCTCTCTCCCTTTGTCTCTGTCCTATGCAAAGACAGTAACAACAACAACAGAAATAATCATCACCACAACAATGATCAAGCAACAAGGCAGCAAAAGGGGAAAAAATGGTCTGCAGGAGCAGTGGATTCTTGGTGCAGGCACCGGGCCCTGGAAATAACCCTAGAGGCAATACATACATACATACATACATACATACATACATACATACATACAAAGAGAAATAAAAAATAAAAGGACATTACATGTATATGTGCATGTGTGTTTCCACTAAGTAAATGTAAATGCACTTTTATTTATTGAGTGAAGCAGATCTGCAGGGATCTATCTTTCTCTCCCCCATCTCTCTTTCTCCTCCTCTCTACATTACTCTCTGTCCTACGCAAGGACATTAACAACAATAACAACAATAATCACCAGAACAATGATCAGGCAAGAAGGGCAGCAAAAGGGGAAAAAATGGTCTGCAGGAGCAGTGGATTCCTGGTACAGGCACTGAGCCCTGGCAATCAACCTGGAGGTAATAAATAAATAAGTAATTAAGTACATGAATAAAGAAATAGATAAATAAATGAAAAAGTACAGGTAATATACAAGTATACGTGCATGTGTGTTTCCACTGAGTACCTGTAAATGCACTTTTATTTATTTATTTATTTATTTTTTATTTCTTACCTAGCCAAGAGAATTTCTTTTCATTGTTAAAGAAATGTCACATTCAAGGAAAACAGACTGTGCCACACCTGGTTAAGCACTCAACTTACAGTGCATGAGGACCTAGACTCAACACCCTGGTCCCCACTGGCCCAGGGAAAGCTTCACAAGTGGTGCAGCAGTGCTGCAAATGTCTCTCTGTCTTTCACCCTCTCTACCCCTCCCTTCCCTCTCGATTTCTGACTGTCTCCATCCAATAAATAAATAAAGATCATAAAATTGAAAAAAGAAAGAAAAGGAAATATCCCAACATGTCGAGGGCCCGCTCAGGACATTGCTGTCCCTATTCAGATCCTCACAGCATCCCATATACAGGAAGGGCAAAGACACCTTGTTTTTTTAATTTTTCAAACAAGTTTATAATATTTATGTACTTATTTATTCATTGGGGAGATAATGTTTTACATTTGACCATAAATATAATGGTTTGTACATGCATAACATTTTTCCCACTAGGTCCACTGTCATTCTTTTTGGACCTGTATTTTCCTCCGGCCCCACAACTTCCATACAAGCCAAAGAAACCTTTTGAGTGTCTGAGGAATTCACTTACTTGGCCAGTCTTCCTGGCATGTCCCCCTGTTTCTCAAAGCAAGTCAGTGTCCATGTCCTCTAGGAGAGATGTATCCTCCACTGCTTGGGGGCAGGGCAGAAGAGAAAATGTTGCAGAAGATGCCCTTCTCCATTGAAGAACGAACACAAGAGCAGCAAAGGCCAGGGAGCCAGCACCCTTCCTGTAGACCCTCCCTGTAGACCTGGTTGGGTATGGAAATTAAAAAAAAAAAAGGATGAAGGCATGGCAATCAGGAGCCAGAGTGTCAACCTGGCAGGGCAGGAGCGATGGACCCAAGGGCAGCCAGCCCTGGACTCCTGAGACTGAGGGATCCTAGAGGCTGCTGCCCTCTGGTGAACTCAGCAAGAACTCAGCCCCAGCCCCAGTGCTTCCAGCCCATTTACACCTGCCTGCCTGCCCCAAACACACACCCTGGGTCCAGTCAGGTCACCCCTGTGCCCTTGGCTCGCTGCAGCCGGCTCACCGGCTCCTTCCTTGGCAGGTCCACACCCAGGACCAAGGAAGGTCCCTTGGCCAGTCTGGGGGTCCCTGGCTCCAGCAGACTCCCACCCACCTAAGGTGGTGTCTCAGCAGCCCAGGCATGGACCTTGAACCCACCACCCCCCACACACCACCAACAATGCAGGGGTGAGGTTTGACCAGTACTCAAGGTCTATGATGCTTGAGGTCCCAAGTTCCTCTGGATGGCTCTCTGCCTCTACCCAACCAATCCACTGACCATCCAACCATCTATCCATGCATCCACCCATCCATCCATACATCCATACATCCAACCACCAGTCAACCAAGCTAAGTAGAAAAGGAGGTATCACCATGAATGATGAAAACAATCCACCCTGTACAGGTAGGTTGCCACATGGCCAGGTCAGCTGAGGAGAGCAGCAGGGCTGATCCAAGAGGTGGGTTGGGGGGTGTGGGTGTGGGTCGGGGGAGCAGGTGAGCCTGTGAGCTGAGTTAGGTCCAGGGTGGGGAGGGGGGAAAGGGGGGTATGGGTGGCTGTCTCAGGAGCACTGTCAGGAGCGCTGAAGCTGGTGAGCAGGGCATCCAGAAGAGAGGATAGAGAGGAGAGGAGAGGAGAGGAGAGGAGAGGAGAGGAGAGGAGAGGAGAGGAGAGGAGAGGAGAGGAGAGGAGAGGGGGGGAGGGGAGAGCAGGGGAGGGGAGGGGAGGGGAGAGAAGGGGAGGGGAGGGGAGGGGAGGGGAGGGGAAAGGAGAGGAACTGGGAAACCCATCTTGATGGAGGCAGGCATACAGGCAGCCAAGAAGGCAGGCAGGCCTGCAAGCAGCTGTTTCAAGGCTCTCTGGCTCCCTAGAGCACCTCCTCCTTTCCTCTCTTGGCTGCCAGCCCTGAGGTCCATCGTTGGTCCTCCCATCCTTCCGTCTGTTTGTGCCAGGGCCCTCGAGTCATGGGGCTGAGCCTGCCCTAGTGGCAGGGCAGTTGGGCTGCCCAGTGCCAGTGTGCCAGCTCACAGAATCCTGGGGGGGCATCACAAAGGGCTTGTGGGGTTGCTAGGCCAAGGGGACCCGCCCATTCAGTTGACCCCGCCCATCCAGTTAACCTCTTGGGTGTTGGTGGTGGGGGCAGCCAGGACCCCCACCCTGAACTTGACGTGAGGGGGTGGTGGCCAGCCCCCAGACCCAGGGCCCCAGGCCAAAGCTGGTGCTGGTAGGCAGGGCCCAGGGGCAAGGTGCTGGGAGGGGGCGTGTCCGGGGGCGGGGCCGGTATCTGACAGCCCAGGACAGGGAAACAGAGTTGGCAGTCAGCTGAGGTAAAGAACAAACACCTCATCACAGACCCCTGCAAACGTCAACCCGGCTTTGACCTAGCACGTTATGACTGGGCCCTCCTCAATCGCTATCGAACAGGCCATGGCCAGTGCGCCACTATGTTCCATCGCTGGGGGGCCAGAGACGACCCGAACTGCCCCTGCAGCTACAGACAGACTATGACCCACATAGTCAACGACTGCCACCTCTCCAGATTCAAAGGAGATCTTAAAACTTTACATCAGGCTCAACCTGACGCTCTTGACTGGCTATGGAAGAAGGGCAAACGCTAGAAGAAGGGGTCCAAGGGCCTCCAGGCCCCTGTCCAACCATGTGCACTGAGACACAGACTGACTCACTGAATGAATGAATGAATGAATGAATGAATGAATGAATGAATGACAGCCCCCGCCCTAGAGACACCCCCTAGCTCCTGGGGGCCTTGAGCGCCCGGTTTTGGTAGGCAGCTGCCTGGACACAGGCCTCTGTAGTGGAGGCCCCTGTCAGTCCCGTGGACCACTGACAGCTGCCCTCCTCCCCCTCCTCCTGCTCAGAGGGTACTCACATGGGGCACCTGGCCTTGGCAAACCAGGGCTGCTGATCCCGCTACTGCAGCTGCTATCCAGTGGGGTGGGTGCAGGTATCCGGACCTGTCTGTAGACCCTGATTCTTGGGCACTGCCTGCATCCAGCTCCACCCAAGCTTCAGTCCAGTCCTCCACAAGGATGCACCCTTCCCCTTGCCCCCTGTTCCCCAGCTGCCCAACTCTCATCTACTGTGTGCCTTCCTGCACCACTTTCCTGCCACCATGCTGCTTCCCTCCAGCCCTGGGGTCCCTGGCCAGCACAGCTGCCATCTCACCACCTAGAATGGGGGCCAGACCTAACCCTCCTCCTCCCACACACACATACACACAGCCCTTAACACACTCAGGGACTCCCCTGCCTGCAGCCTGCCCCCCATACAGTCTCCCTCTGCCCCTCCCCCCATTCCAAAACCTACCACGCCCCCCACACACATGGGCCTGAGCAGCCCAGGGGAACAAGCCCACCAGAGCACCTGTCTAGCCCCTCCATTCCATTTGCACTAAAGAAGTGAAGATTCTTGGTCTCTTGGTGTAGGGGAGGGAGTTGAGTCCCTCCCCTGTTCTGTGAAGCAGGAACTCCAAACAATCTACTATGGAACATTTGGGCCTCAGGCTGCCCATCCTCTAGTGTGCTGTGCAGGACTGTGACTGGCCAAAACATCCCACCCTGAGCACAAGGTCTGGCTGGACTTGTGGCTCTGCCTGTGGACACAGAGACACACAGACAAAGATTTCAGGTTCAAATCCTGGACTTCCCAGAAGTTTGTGACTCACTTGGGAAAAGAAAAAAAAAAAAAAGAAGAGGGCTTTTTTTTTTTTTTTTCCCTGTCTGATGCCTGTTTTTCATTGAAAAAAGGGAAAACTCTTATTGGGGAGGGACTAGGACCTAGATGCAGGCATGAGGACTCCATGGAGGGTGGATGGAACAGCATTCCTGCCATGGCTCCAGAACCCCAGCCTCTGTTCCAGGAGCTCTGTGATACCAGAGATCCCCCTGTGTCCTCACATGACACTATTTCCAGGACTGATCCACAGGATCATCAGGATTCAAAAAGAGACAGGTCATACTGTTCTAAAAAAAGGAAATACAGGGTTGTCAGGCAGGAACTGAGTCTTAAGCGATCCTGCCACGAAAGGAGGGGACAGGCGGAAGGATCCAGGTTCAAGCCTTGGGATCCCCACCTGTAGGGGAGTCCCTTCACAGGGGGTGAAGCAGATCTGCAGGGGGTATATCTTTCTCTCCCCCCTCTGTCTTTCCCCTCCTCTCTCCCTTTGTCTCTGTCTTATGCAATGACAGTAACAACAACAACAGAAATTATCATCACCACAACAATGATCAAGCAACAAGGGCAGCAAAAGGGGAAAAAAAATGGTCTGCAGGAGCAGTGGATTCTTGGTGCAGGCACCAAGCCCTGGAAATAACCCTGGAGGCAATACATACATACATACATACATACATACATACATACATACATACACAGAAAAATAAAAAAATACAGGAAATATACATGTATACGTGCATGTGTGTTGCCACTGAGTAAATGTAAATGCACTTTTATTTATTGAGTGAAGCAGATCTGCAGGGGTCTCTCTGTCTCTCCCTAATCTCTCTTTCCCCTCCTCTCTCCATTACTCTCTGTCCTAGGCAAGGACATTAAGAAAGACAACAACAACTACAATAATCACCACAACAATGATCAGGCAAGAAGGGCAGCAAAAGGGGAAAACAATGGTCTGCAGGAGCAGTGGATTCTTGGTACAGGCACTGAGCCCTGGCAATCAACCTGGAGGTAATAAATAAATAAGTAATTAAGTACATAAAGAAATAGATAAATAAATGAAAAAGTACAGGTAATATACAAGTATACGTGCGTGTGTGTTTCCACTGAGTACATGTAAATGCACTTTTATTTATTTACTTATTTATTTTTCTGTCTTACCTAGCCAAGATAATTTCTTTTCATTGTTAAAGAAGCTTCACGTTCAAGGGGACCAGAAGGTGCCACACCTGGTTAAACACTCAAGTTACAGTGCAGGAGGACCTGGGCTCAAGACCCTGGTCCCCACCTGCCCGGGGAAAGCTTCGCAAGTGGTGCAGCAGTACTGCAAATGTCTCTCTGTCTCTCACCCTCTTTACCCCTCCCTTCCCTCTTGATTTCTGACTGTCTCCATACAATAAATAAATAAAGATCATAAAACTGAAAAAAGAAAGAAAAGGAAATATCCCAACACTTCGAGGGCCGGCTCTGGACATTGCTGTCCCTGTTCAGATCCTCACAGCATCCCATATACAGGAAGGGCAAAGACACCTTGTTTTGGTTTTTTCTTTTTTCTTTTTCAAACACGTTTATTCTACTTATTTACTTATTTCTTTACTGGGGAGTTAATGTTTTACATTCGACCGTAAATACAAAGGTTTGTACATGCATGACATTTCCCACTAGGTCCACTGTCATTCTTTTTGGACCTGTATTCTCCTCCACCCCCCCACCCCCATCCAAGCCAAAGACACCTTTTGAGTGTCTGAGGAATTCACTTACTTGGCCAGTCTTCCTGGCATGTCCCCCTGTTTCTCATGAGCAGGTCAGTGTCCATCTCCTCCAGAAGGGATAGATCCTCAGCTGTTTGGGGGCAGGGCGGGGGAGATAGGGTTGTTGCTGAAGATGCCCTTCTCCCTTGATGAAGGAACACAAGAGCAGCATTGGCCATGGAGCCAGCACCCTTCCTGTAGACCCTCCCTGTAGACCTGGTTGGGTATGGAAATAAAACAAAAAACAACAACAACAAAAAAAGGTTGAAGGCATGGCAGTCAGGTGCCAGAGTGTCAACCTGGCAGGATTGGAGCTATGGACCCAAGGACAGCCGGCCCTGGACTCCTGAGACTGAGGGATCCTAGAGGCTGCTGCCCTATGGTGCAAGAACTCAGCCCCCGCCCCAGTGCTTCCAGCCCATTTACACCTGCCTGCCTGCCCCAAACACACACCCTGGGTCCAGTCAGGTCACCCCTGTGCCCTTGGCTCGCTGCAGCCGGCTCACCGGCTCCTTCCTTGGCAGGTCCACACCCAGGACCAAGGAAGTTCCCTTGGCTAGTCTGGGGGTCCCTGGCTCCAGCAGACTCCCACCCACCTAAGGTGGAGTCTTAGCAGCCCATTCCTGTACCTTGAACCCACCACCCCCTCCCCCCACACCACCAACAATGCAGGGGTGAGGTTTGACCAGCACTCAAGGTCTGTGATGCCTGAGGTCCCAAGTTCCCCTGGATGGCTCTCTGCCTCTACCCAACCAATCCACTGACCATCCATCCATCCATCCATCCATCCATCCACCCATCAACCCATCCATCCATACATCCAACCACCAGTCAACCAAGCTAAGTAGAAAAGGAGATATCACCATGAATGATGAAGACAATCAACCCTGTACAGGTAGGTTGCCACATGGCCAGGTCAGCTGAGGTGAACAGCAGGGCTGATCCAAGGGGTGGGTTGGGGGGTGTGGTTGTAGTTTGGGGGAGCAGGTGAGCCTGTGAGCTGAGTTAGGTCGGGGGTGGGGAGGGGGGAAAGGGGGGTATGCGTGGCTGTCACAGGAGCACTGTCAGGAGTGCTGAAGCTGGTGAGCAGGGCATCCAGAAGAGAGACAGAGGAGAGGAGAGGACAGTAGAACAGAGGAGAGGAGAGGAGAGCAGAGGAGAGCAGAGGAGAGCAGAGGAGAACAGAGGAGAGCAGAGGAGAGCAGAGGAGAGCAGAGGAGAGGATAGTAGAACAGAGGAGAGGAGAGGAACTGAGAAACGCACCTGGACAGAGATAGCATACAGACATCCAGGAAGGCAGGAAAGCATGCAGGCAGCTGTGGCCTGGGCTCCCTGGATCCCAGGCGCACCTCCTCCTTTCCTCTCTTGGGGGCCAGCCCTGAGGACCCTCGTCAGTCAGTGCTGTCCTCCCGTCCTTCTGTCCCTCTGAGCCAGGGCCCTGGGGTCTGGGTGCTGCTGCCTGTCCTAGTGGCAGGGCAGTAGGGCTGCCCAGTGGCAGTGTGCCCAGCCCAGAATTCCTGGGGGAGGACATCACAGAGGGCCCCTGCTGTTGCTAGGCCACCGGGACCCTGCCCATCCAGTTGACCCCTAGGGAGGCAGTGGTAGTGGTGGCAGCGGCCATGACCCCCAGCCGAAGTTAGCCAGCCACCAGAGCCAGAGCCCCAGGCCAAAGCTGGTGGTGGCCAGCCACCGGAGCCAGACCCCAGGTCAAAGCAGGTGCAGGTGGGCTGGGCCAAGGGGCTATGGGCAGAGTGCACTCTGGGTGTCAAGAGTCTTTTTCTCTTGGGGTAGGGGAGGGAGTTGAGTCTGTCCAATGTCCTGGGGCACAAGAACTGCAAACAAACCATCTAAAATGTAATATTTGGGTCTGAGGCCGCCCAATCCCTAGTGCGCTGTGCAGGCCTCTGACTGGCGGAAACACCTGAGTCTGAGCACAAGGTTTGGCTGGGCTAGTGGCTCCTCCTGTGGACTAGGAGACAGACAGATAGCAGAGTTTTCAGGTTCAAAACCTGTACTTCCCAGAACCTGGTCATTCATTAGGGTTAAACAAAAACAAAAACAAACAAAAAAAAGGCTTTCTTTTGTTTTGTTTTTTCTTCTTAATCCCTGCCTGGCTATCCTGTCTGATGCCTGTTTCTCAGTATAAAAAGGGGAAAAATCTTTTTTGGAGGGAAAAGGACCAAAATGCAGGCAGGTGGACTCCGTGGAGGGTGGATGGGAAGGGGTTCCTGCCCTGGCTCTAGAGCCCCAGCTGCTGTTCCAGGCGCTGATACCAGAGATCCCCGTATGTCCTGTCATGACACTGTTTCCAGGACTGATCCCCAGGATAATGAGGATTCAAAACTTGGCAGGTCCTTTTTCTGTCAAAAGTAAATCCAGGGATGGTTGGCGGTATGTCAGAGGGTTAAGTGCTTGTAGCGCTCGTGAAAGGAAGGGACAGGTGGAATGATCTGGGGTCTGGCCCCCAGAAGCCCACCTGCAGGGGAGTCGCTTTATGGGTGAAGCAGGACTTCAGGGGGGGTCTACCTTTCTCCTGCACTCTGTTTTTCCCTTCCTCTCTCCTTTTCTCTCTATCCTATGCAAGGACAGTAACAACAACAACAATAATCATAATAACCACAACAGTGATCAAGCAACAAGGGCAGCGAAAGGGGAATAAATGGTCTGCAGGAGCAGTGGATTTGTGGTGCAGGCACTGAGCTGTGGCAATAACCCCTTGAGGCAATCAATAAATAAATGCATAAATAATAAAGGTAATAGACATGTATATGTCACTTCCTGTTTCCACTGAGTAAATGTAAATGCACTTTTACTTATTCATTTATTTATTTATTTATTTATTTATTTCTTACCTAGCCAAGAGAATTTCATTTCACTGCTAAAAAAATGTCACATCAAGGGTACCAGGTGGTGCCATACCTGGTTAAGCACTCATGTTACAGTGCACGAGGACCTGGGTTCAAGACCCTGGTCCCCACCTGCAGCGGGTAATCATTACAAGTGGTGCAGGAGTGCTGCAAGTTTCTCAAACTCTCTATCCCACCCTTCCCTCTCAACTCCTGACTATTTATTCCAATCAATAAATCAAGATAATAGAAAGTAAAGAAAGAAAGAAAGAAAGAAAGAAAGAAAGAAAGAAAGAAAGAAAATAAGAAAGATCCTAATAATTCAAGGGGCTATTCAGGACTGTGCTTTCCCTGTTAAGATCCTCACAGAATACCATATCCAGAAAGGCAGAGACACTGTGTATTTTTTAAACCAGTTTTTTATATTTATTTATTTATTTATTTATTTACTTATTTATTTATTTATTCATTGAGGAATTAATGTTTTACATTTGACAGCACACTAGGGCTCTGACGCCAACGGTCTCAAGTACTCCTAGAAGGCTCTCTGCGTCTATAAAACCAATGCATTGACCCGTGGATCCATCCATCCATCCATCCATCCATCCATCCATCCATCCATCCATCCATCTATCCATCCACCAGTCAACCAAGCTAAGTACAAAGGGAAATACATCCTTGAATGATGAAGACAATCAACCCTGCACAGGTAGGTTGCAAAGTGGCCAATTCAGCTGAACAGGGCAGAGGGGCTGAACCAGGGAATGTGTTGGGGTGTGTGGGTGTGGGTGTGGGTGGGGTGAGCCAGTGACACTGTGAGCTGGGTCACGTCAGGGTTGTGGGGGGTGAAGGCCGATGTTACTGGAGAAATGTCACAAGTGTTGGAGCTCCTGAGCAGGGCACCCGGAATAGAGGACATTCAAGAGGAGAGAAGCAAAGAGGAGAGGAGAGGAGAGGAGAGGAGAGGAGAGGAGAGGAGAGGAGAGGAGAGGAGAGGAGAGGAGAGGAGAGGAGAGGAGAGGAGAGGAGAGGAGAGGAACTGAGAAACGCACCTGGACAGAGGCACCATACAGACATCCAGGAAGGCAGGCAGGCATGCAGGCAGCTTTGGCCTGGGCTCCCTGGATCCCAGGCGCACCTCCTACTTTCCTCTCTTGGCTGCCAGCCCTGAGGGCCCTTGTCAGTCAGTGCTGTCCTCCCGTCCTTCTGTCCCTCTGAGCCAGGGCCCTGGGGTCTGGGCGCTGCCGCCTGTCCTAGTTGCAGGGCAGTTGGGCTGCCCAGTGGCAGTGTGCCCAGCCCAGAATTCCTGGGGGAGGACATCACAGAGGGCTCCTGCTGTTGCTAGGCCACCAGGACCCTGCCCATCCAGTTGACCCCTAGGGAGGCAGTGGTGGTGGTGGCAGCGGCCATGACCCCCAGCCAAAGTTGGCCAGCCACCAGAGCCAGAGCCCCAGGCCAAAGCTGGTGGTGGCCAGCCACCAGAGGCAGAGGCCCAGGTCAAAGCAGGTGCAGGTGGGCTGGGCCAAGGGGCTATGGGCAGAGTGCACTCTGGATGTCAAGAGTCTTTTTCTCTTGGGGTAGGGGAGGGACTTGGGTCTGTCCAATGTCCTGGGGTGCAAGAACTGCAAACAAACCATCTAAAATGTAATATTTGGGTCTGAGGCCGCCCAATCCCTAGTGCGCTGTGCAGGCCTCTGACTGGCGGAAACACCTGAGTCTGAGCAGAAGGTTTGGCTGGGCTAGTGGCTCCTCTTGTGGACTAGGAGACGGACAGATAGCAGAGTTTTCAGGTTCAAAACCTGTACTTCCCAGAACCTGGTCATTCATTAGGGTTAAACAAAAACAAAAACAAACAAACAAAAAAGGCTTTTTTTTGTTTTGTTTTGTTTTTTCTTCTTAATCCCTGCCTGGCTATCCTGTCTGATGCCTGTTTCTCAGTATAAAAAGGGGAAAAATCTTTTTTGGAGGGAAAAGGACCAAAATGCAGGCAGGTGGATTCCGTGGAGGGTGGATGGGAAGGGGTTCCTGCCCTGGCTCTAGAGTCCCAGCTGCTGTTCCAGGCGCTCTCTGATACCAGAGATAACCGTGTGTCCTGTCATGACACTGTTTCCAGGACTAATCCCCAGGATAATAAGGATTCAAAACTTGGCAGGTCCTATTTCTGTCACAAGTAAATCCAGGGATGGTTGGCAGTATGTCAGAGGGTTAAGCACTTGTGGAGCTCGTGAAAGGAAGGGACAGGTGAAAGGATCTGGGGTCTGGCCCCCAGAAGCCCACCTGCAGGGGAGTCACTTACGGGGGGTGAAGCAGGACTTCAGGGGGGTCTACCTTTCTCCTGCACTCTGTTTTTCCCTTCCTATCTTCTTTTCTCTCTATCCTATGCAAGGACAGTAACAACAACAATAATCATAATAACCACAACAGTGATCAATCAACAATGGCAGCGAAAGGGGAACAAATGGTGGTGGTGGCGGCAGCGGCAGCTATGACCCCCACCCTGAACTTGACAAGAGGGGTGGTGGCCATCCACCAGAGCCAGAGCCCCAGGCCAAAGCTGGCAAAGGTGGCCAGTGCTCCAGGGCAAGGGGCGCGTTGGGGGCGTGTCTGGGGGCGGAGCCAGCATCTGACAGCCCAGGGCTGGGGGCCAAGGGCCACCCAGGCTCCTATCCAAGCAAGTGCACTGACAGACAGAGTGACTGACTGACTGACAGCCCCCACCCCAGAGACACCCCCCTGGGCCTTGGGAGCCCTGAGCTGCCCTGAGCTGCCCCGGTTTTTGCCGTCGGCCACCTGGACACAGGCCTCCATAGTGGAGGCCCCTGTGGACCCCGTTGCCTGCTGACAGCGGCCCTCATCCCCCTCTTCCTCCTACTCCTCCTCTTACTCATGCTCCTCCTCAGAAAGACTCACTCAGGCCCTTGGCCTAGGCAAGCCAGGGCTGCTGGCTCTGGCTCCTGCAGCTGCTATCCAGTCGGTGGGTGCAGGTATCTGGTCCAGTCAGTCCCTGATTCTTGGGACCTGCCTGCCTCCAGCTCCACCCACTCTCCAGTCCAGCCCCCTCCCCCTCCGCAAGGATGCCCCCTTTTCCCCTGGCCCCCTGTCCCCCAGCTCCCCAACAGTCATCTACTGTGGGCCTCCCTGTGCTCCTTTCCTGCCAGCCTGCTGCTGCCCTCCAGCCCTGGGGACCCTGGGCCAGCCCAGCTGCCATCTCACCATCCAACAAGGGGACCTGCCCTAACCCCCTGCCACCACACCCACACACACAACTCTGCACCTATTTAGGGGCTCCCCTGCCTGCAGCCTGCCCCCCAAACAGTCTCCTTCTGCCCCTAAACCCCCTTCCAACCCCTGCCATGGCCACACACACACACACACCTGAGCATGAGCAGCCCACAAATGCACCTCTCTCCCCTCCCCCTCCACTCCATTTGCACTAAGGATGGGAAGAATCTTTTTCTCTGGGTGTCCCAGAGGGAGTTGGGTCTGTCCAATGTCCTGGGGAGCCGGAACTGCAAACAAACCATCTACAATGTAACATTTGGGCCTCAGGCCACCCAGTCCCAAGTGCTCTGTGCAAGCCTAGGACTGGCGAAAACACCCCACTCTGAACACAAGGTCTGGCTGGGGCAGTGGCTCCTCCCGTGGACTCAGAGACAGGCTGACAGAGTTTTCAGGTTCAAAACCTGTACTTCCGAGAAGCTGGTCCTTCAGTAAGGTTAAAAAAAAAAAAAAACACGCTTTTATTTTTTTCTTTATTTTTTTCATTAGCACTGCCTGACTCTTCTGTGTGATGCCTGATTCTCCGTAAAACAAGGGAAAAAATCTTTTTGGGAGGGAGCAGAACCAAGATGCAGGCAGGTGGACTCCGTGGAGGGTGGATGGGTAGGTGCCCCATGACCTGGCTCCAGAGCCCCAGCTGCTGTTCCAGGCGCTCTCTGATTCCAGACATACCCCTGTGTCTTCTCATGACACTATTTCCAGGACTGATCCTCAGGATAATGAGGATTCAAAAACTAGACAGGTCATATTGCTGTCCAAAGGAAATCCAGGGAGGTTGGGCGGTATGTCAGAGGGTTAAGTGGTGGTGGCACGAAACAAGGGGACAGGTGGAAGAATCCGGGGAATGGCCCCCAGACCCCCACCTGCAGGGGAGTCCCTTTACAGGGAGTGAAGCAGATCTTCAGGGGGTCTATCTTTCTCTCCCCCCTCTCCCTTTCCCCTCCCCTCTCCCTTTCTCTCTGTCCTATGCAAGGACAGTAACAACAACAACAACAATAACAAGAAGAACCACAACAATGATCAAGCAACAAGGGCAGCAAAAGGAGAATAAATGGTCTGCAGGAGCAGTGGATTCCTGGTACAGGCACCGAGCACTGGCAATAACCCTGGAAGCAATCAATCAATCAATCAATCAATCAATAAATATATATATATATATAATAACTCATAGAGAAGATATACAGGTAATATACATGTATACATGCGTCCGTGTATCCACTTTGTAAATAAATGTACATGCACTTTTGTTTATCTAGTGAAGCAGACCTGCAGGGGTCTACCTTTCTCTCCCCCCTCTGCCTTTCCACTCCTCTCTCCTTTTCTCTGTGTCCTATGCAAGGACAGTAACAGCAACAACAAAAATAATAATAAACACAACAAAGATCAGGCAACAAGGGCAGCAAAAGGAGAATAAATGGTCTGCAGGAGCAGTGGATTCCTGGTACAGGCCCCTAGCCCTGACAATAACCCTGGGTGCAATAAATGGATAAATAAATAAATAAATAAATAAATAAATAAAAAGATAAAGAATACATAAATAAAAATACAGGTAATATACATGTATACGTTTCTCTGTGTTTTTACTGAGTAAAATGTCAGCGCTTTATTTATTTAGTGAAGCAGATCTTCAGGGGGCCTATCTTAATCTCCCCCACCTCTCTTTCCCCTCCTCTCTACATTTTTCTCTGTCCTCCGCAAGGACAGTCACCATCACAACAACAACAACAACAATATTAATGTTAATAACCACAATAATCAAGCAACAAGGGCAGCAAAAAAGGGGAAAAATGGAACATAGGAACAGTGGATTCGAGGTGCTGGCACTGAGCTGTGGCAATAACCCCTTGTGGCAATAAATAAATAAATAAATAGTACAGGTAATATACATGAATATGTCGGAGTGTGTGTATCCACTGTGTAAATGTAAAAGCACTTTTATTTATTTATTTATATTTTATTTATTTCTTACCTAGCCAAGAGAATTTCTTTTCATTGCTAAAACAAATGTCACATTAAGGGTAGCAAGTGGTGCCTCACCTGGTTAAGCACTCATGTTACACTGTAGGAGGACCTGGGTTCAAGACCCTGGTCCCCACTTGCAGGGGGAAATCTTTACAAGTGGTGCAGGAGTGCTGCACGTGTCTCTCTGGTTCTCAAAATCTCTATCCCTCCCTTCCCTCTCGATTCCTGACTGTCCATTACAAAAAATAAATCAAGATAATAGAAAGCAAAGAAACAAACAAAAAAAAAGAAGTGAAAATGAAATATCCCAACATTTCAAGGGGCTTCTCCCGACAATGATTTCCTTATTAAGATCCTCACAGCATACCATATCCAGAAAGCGCAAAGACACTGTGTTTTTTGTTAACCCAGGTAATTTTATTGATTTATTAATTTATTTTTTGAGCAGTTAATGTTTTACATTCGACAGCAGACTAGGGCTCTGATGCCAGAGGTCTCAAGTACCCCCAGATGGCTCTCTGCCTCTACGAAACCAATCAATCAACCCGTGCATCATTCCATCCATCCATCCATCCATCCATCCATCCATCCATCCATCCAACTATCCATCCACCAATCAACCAAGCTAAGTACAAAAGGAGATATAACCTTGAATGATAAAGACAGTCAAGCCTGCACAGATACGTTCCCAAGTGGCCAGTTTGGCTGAATAGGGCAGAGGGGCTGATCCAGGGAATGTGGTGGGGGTGTGGGTGTGGGTGGGGTGAGCAGGTGAGCCTGTGAGCTGGGTCACGTCAGGTGCGCGGAGGCGTGGGTGCAGGCAGCTGTCATAGGCGAATTGTCAGAAGCGATCAAGCTGGTGAGCGGGGTACCCGGAAGAGAGGAGAGACAAGAGGAGAGGAGAGGAGAGGAGAGGAGAGGAGAGGAGAGGAGAGGAGAGGAGAGGAGAGGAGAGGAGAGGAGAGGAGAGGAGAGGAGAGGAGAGGAGAGGAGAGGAGAGGAGAGCAGACGAGAGGAGAGCAAACGAGAGGAGAGCAGACAAGAGGAACTGAGAAACCCACCTGGACAGAGGTAGCATACAGGCATCCAGCAAGGCAGGCAGGCATGCAGGCAGCTGTGGCCAGGCCTCCCTGGCTCCCGGGCGCACGTCCTCCTTTGTTCCCATGGCTGCCAGCCCCGAGGTCTGTCGTTGGTCAGTGCTGTCCTCCAGTCCTTCGGTCCCTCTGTGCCAGGGCCCAGGGGTCTGGGCACTGCCACCTGACCTAGTGGCAGGGCAGTTGGGCTGCCCACTGTCAGTGCGCCTGCGCACAGAATCCTGGGGGGGGGGACATCACAGAGGGCTCCAGAGGTTGCTAGGTCACGAGAACGCCGCCCATCAAGTTGACCCCTAGGGAGGCCGTGGTGGTGGCAGCGGCCATGACACCCACCCTGAACTTGATGTGAGGGGTGGAGGCCAGCCACCAGAGCCAGAGCCCCAGGCCAAAGGCAGTGCATGTGGGCAGGGCTCAGGGGCAAGGGGCGCGGTGGGGGTGTGTCTGGGGGCGTGGCCGGCATCTGACAGCCAAGGGTTGGGGGCCAAGGGCCTCCATGCCCCTGTCCAAGCAAGTGCACTGACACACAGACACACTGACTGACTGACAGCCCCCGCTCCACAGACACCCCCCAGGGCCCTGGGAGCCCTGAGCTGCCCCGAGCTGTCCCGGGTTTGGCGGGCGGCCACCTCGACACAGCCCTCCATAGTGGATGCCCCTGTTGACCCCGTTGCCTGCTGACAGCGGCCCTCCTCCCCCTCCCACTCCCCCTCCCCGTGTCCCTCCCCTTCCTCATCCTCAGAGGGACTCACTCAGGGCCCTTAGCCTAGGCAAGCCAGGGCTGCTGGCTCTGGCTCCTGCAGCTGCTATCCAGTGGGTGGGTGCAGGTATCTGGTCCTGTCAGTCCCTGATTCTTGGCACCTGCCTGCCTCCAGCTCCAGCCACTCTCCAGTCCAGCCCCCTCCCCCTCCGCAAGGATGCCCCCTTTTCCCCTTGCCCCCTGTCCCCCAGCTCCCCAACAGTCATCTACTGTGGGCCTCCCTAAGCTCCTTCCATGCCAGCCTGCTCCTGCCCTCCAGCCCTGGGGACCCTGGGCCAGCCCAGCTGCCATCTCACCATCCAACAAGGGGACCTGCCCTAACCCCCTGCCACCACACCCACACACACAACTCTGCACCTATTTAGGGGCTCCCCTGCCTGCAGCCTGCCCCCCAAACAGTCTCCTTCTGCCCCTAAACCCCCTTCCAACCCCTGCCATGGCCACACACAAACACACACACCTGGGCAAGAGCAGCCCACACATGCACCTCTCTCCCCTCCCCTTCCACTCCATTTGCACTAAGGTTGGGAACAATCTTTTTCTCTGGGTGTCCCAGAGGGAGTTGGGTCTGTCCAATGTCCTGGGGAGCCGGAACTGCAAACAAACCATCTACAATGTAACATTTGGGCCTCAGGCCACCCAGTCCCAAGTGCTCTGTGCAAGCCTAGGACTGGCGAAAACACCCCACTCTGAACACAAGGTCTGGCTGGGGCAGTGGCTCCTCCCGTGGACTCAGAGACAGGCTGACAGAGTTTTCAGGTTCAAAACCTGTACTTCCCAGAAGCTGGTCCTTCAGTAAGGTTAAAAAAAAAAACCCGCTTTTATTTTTTTCTTTATTTTTTTCATTAGCACTGCCTGACTCTCCTGTGTGATGCCTGATTCGCAGTAAAACAAGGGAAAAAATCTTTTTGGGAGGGAGCAGAACCAAGATGCAGGCAGGTGGACTCCCTGGAGGGTGGATGGGTGGGTGCCCCATGACCTGGCTCCAGAGCCCCAGCTGCTGTTCCAGGCGCTCTCTGATTCCAGACATACCCCTGTGTCTTCTCATGACACTATTTCCAGGACTGATCCTCAGGATAATAAGGATTCAAAAAATAGACAGGTCATATTGCTGTCCAAAGGAAATCCAGGGAGGTTGGGCGGTATGTCAGAGGGTTAAGTGGTGGTGGCACGAAACAAGGGGACAGGTGGAAGAATCCGGGGAATGGCCCCCAGACCCTCACCTGCAGGGGAGTCGCTTTACAGGGAGTGAAGCAGATCTTCAGGGGGTCTATCTTTCTCTCCCCCCTCTCCCTTTCCCCTCCCCTCTCCCTTTCTCTCTGTCCTATGCAAGGACAGTAACAACAACAACAACAATAACAAGAAGAACCACAACAATGATCAAGCAACAAGGGCAGCAAAAGGAGAATAAATGGTCTGCAGGAGCAGTGGATTTCTGGTACAGGCACCGAGCACTGGCAATAACCCTGGAAGCAATAAATAAATAAATATATAAACTCACAGAGAAAATATACAGGTAATATACATGTATACATGCGTCCGTGTATCCACTTTGTAAATAAATGTACATGCACTTTTGTTTATCTAGTGAAGCAGACCTGCAGGTGTCTACCTTTCTCTCTCCCCTATGCCTTTCCACTCTTCTCTCCTTTTCTCTGTGTCCTATGCAAGGACAGTAACAGCAACAACAAAAATAATAATAACCACAACAAAGATCAGGCAACAAGGGCAGCAAAAGGAGAATAAATAGTCTGCAGGAGCAGTGGATTCCTGGTGCATGCCCCTAGCCCTGACAATAACCCTGGGTGCAATAAATGGATAAATACATAAATAAATCAATAAACAGATAAAGAATACATAAATATAAAATACAGGTAATATACATGTATACGTTTCTCTGTGTTTCTGAGTAAAATGTCAGCGCTTTATTTATTTAGTGAAGCAGATCTTCCGGGGGCCTATCTCAATCTCCCAAATCTCTCTTTCCCCTCCTCTCTACATTTTTCTCTGTCCTCCGCAAGGACAGTCACCATCACAAAAACAACAACAACAATAATAATGTTAATAACCACAATAATCAAGCAACAAGGGCAGCAAAAAGGGGGGGGAAATGGAACATAGGAACAGTGGATTCGAGGTGATGACACTGAGCTGTGGCAATAACCCCTTGTGGCAATAAATAAATAAATAAATAAATAGTACAGGTAATATACATGAATATGTCGGAGTGTGTGTATCCACTGTGTAAATGTAAAAGCACTTTTATTTATTTATTTATATTTTATTTATTTCTTACCTAGCCAAGAGAATTTCTTTTCATTGCTAAAAAAAATGTCACATTAAGGGTAGCAGGTGGTGCCTCACCTGGTTAAGCACTCATGTTACACTGTAGGAGGACCTGGGTTCAAGACCCTGGTCCCCACTTGCAGGGGGAAATCTTTACAAGTGGTGCAGAAGTGCTGCACGTGTCTCTCTGGTTCTTAAAATCTCTATCCCTCCCTTTCCTCTTGATTCCTGACTGTCCATTATAAAAATTAAATCAAGATAATAAAAAGCAAAGAACCAAAAAAAAAGAAGTGAAAATGAAATATCCCAACATTTCAAGGGGCTTCTCCCGACAATGATTTCCTTATTAAGATCCTCACAGCATACCATATCCAGAAAGCGCAAAGACACCGTGTTATTTGTTAACCCAGGTAATTTTATTGATTTATTAATTTATTTTTTGAGCAGTTAATGTTTTACATTCGACAGCAGACTAGGGCTCTGATGCCAGAGGTCTCAAGTACCCCCAGATGGCTCTCTGCCTCTATGAAACCAATCAATCAACCCGTGCATCATTCCATCCATCCATCCATCCATCCATCCATCCATCCATCCATCCATCCAACTATCCATCCACCAATCAACCAAGCTAAGTACAAAAGGAGATATAACCTTGAATGATAAAGACAGTCAAGCCTGCACAGATACGTTCCCAAGTGGCCAGTTTGGCTGAATAGGGCAGAGGGGCGGATCCAGGGAATGTGGTGGGGGTGTGGGTGTGCGTGGGGTGAGCAGGTGAGCCTGTGAGCTGGGTCACGTCAGGTGCGCGGAAGGGTGGGTGCGGGCAGTTGTCATAGGCGAAATGTCAGAAGCGATCAAGCTGGTGAGCAGGGTACCCGGAAGAGAGGAGAGACAAGAGGAGAGGAGAGGAGAGGAGAGGAGAGGAGAGGAGAGGAGAGGAGAGGAGAGGAGAGGAGAGGAGAGGAGAGGAGAGGAGAGGAGAGGAGAGGAGAGGAGAGGAGAGGAAAGGAAAGGAGAGGAGAGCAGACGAGAAGAGCAGAGGAGAGGAGAGCAGAGGAAGGGAGAGCAGAAGAGAGGAGAGTAGACAAGAGGAGAGCAGACAAGAGGAACTGAGAAACCCACCTGGAAAGAGGTAGCATACAGGCATCCAGCAAGGCAGGCAGGCATGAAGGCAGCTGTGGCCTGGGCTGCCTGGCTCCTGGGCGCACCTCCTCCTTTGCTCCCTTGGCTGGCAGACCCGAGGTCTGTCGTCGGTCAGCGCTGTCCTCCCGTCCTTCTGTCCCTCTGTGCCAGGGCCCAGGGGTCTGGGCGCTGCCGCCTGACCTAGTGGCAGGGCAGTTGGGCTGCCCAGTGTCAGTGCCCCTGAGCACAGAATCCTGGGGGGGGGACATCACAGAGGGCTCCAGAGGTTGCTAGGTCACGAGGACCCCGCCCATCCAGTTGACCCCTAGGGAGGCTGTGGTGGTGGCAACGGCCATGACACCCACCCTGAACTTGATCTGA
Source organism: Erinaceus europaeus (assembly GCF_950295315.1). Taxonomy (NCBI): domain Eukaryota; kingdom Metazoa; phylum Chordata; class Mammalia; order Eulipotyphla; family Erinaceidae; genus Erinaceus; species Erinaceus europaeus. The sequence continues at coordinate 35,355,992 of NC_080166.1, forward strand.
GGGGTGGTGGCCAGCCACCAGAGCCAGAGCCAGAGCCCCAGGCCAAAGCCAGCGCAGGTGGGCAGTGCTTGGGAGCCAGGGGCGCTGTGGGGGTGTGTCCGGGGGGCGGGGCCGGCATCTGACAGCCCAGGGCTGGGGGCCAAGGGCCTCCACGCCCCTGTCCAAGCAAGTGCACTGACACACAGACACACTGACGGACTGACAGCCCCCGCCCCACAGACACCCCCCAGGGCCCTGGGAGCCCTGAGCTGCCCGAGGAGCCCCGGGTTTGGTGGGCGGTCACCTGGACACAGGCCTCCATAGTGGATGCCCCTGTCGACCCCGTTGCCTACTGTCAGCGGCCCTCCCCCCGCTCCCCGTGTCCCTCCCCTTCCTCATCCTCAGAGGGACTCACTCAGGGCCCTTAGCCTAGGCAAGCCAGGGCTGCTGGCTCTGGCTCCTGCAGCTGCTATCCAGTCGGTGGGTGCAGGTATCTGGTCCTGTCAGTCCCTGATTCTTGGGACCTGCCTGACTCCAGCTCCACCCACTCTCCAGTCCAGCCCCATCCCCCTCCGCAAGGATACCCCCTTTTCCCCTTGCCCCCTGTCCTCCAGCTCCCCAACAGTCATCTACTGTGTGCCTCCCTGCACTCCTTTCCTGCCAGCCTGCTGCTGCCCTCCAGCCCTGGGAACCCTGGGCTAGCCCAGCTGCCATCTCACCATGCAGCACGGGGACCTGCCCTAACCCCTTGCCACCAAACACACACACAAATCTCTGCACCTATTCAGGGGCTCCCCTGCCTGCAGCCTGGCCCCAAAACAGTCTCCTTCTGCCCCTCAACCCCCTTCAGACCCCTGCCATGGCCCCACACACACACCTGGGCATGAGCAGCCCACACATGCACCTCTCTCCCCTCCCCCTCCAATCCATTTGCACTAAGGATGGGAAGAATCTTTTTCTCTGGGGTTGGGTCTGTCCAATGTCCTGGGGAGCCAGAAGAACTGCAAAAAAAAAAATCTACAATGTAACATTTGGGTCTCAGGCCGCCCAGTCCCAAGTGTGCTGTGTAAGCCTAGGAATGGTGAAAACACCCCACTCTGAACACAAGGTCTGCTGGGGCAGTGGCTCCTCCTGTGGACTCAGAGATAGGCAGACAGAGTTTTCAGGTTCAAAACCTGTCCTTCCCAGAAGCTGGTCCTTCAGTAAGGGTAAAAAAAAAAAAAACACGCTTTTATTTATTATTATTTTTTAAATTAGCGCTGCCAGACCCTCCTGTGTGATGCCTGATTCTCAGTGAAACAAGGGAAAAAATCTTTTTGGGAGGGAGCAGGACCAAGATGCAGGC